>NC_051067.1:140273622-140588154 GCF_004664715.2 Peromyscus leucopus
TGTCAAGGCTTTGTGCATGCTGGGCAAGTATTTTGTCAACTAAACAACATCCACAGCGCTCACTGAACGACATACATCCTTAGCGCTTATTTTTTTAAGTGTTGAAAGCTATGGGTCATTCATATATATGAACTATAATATATATGTGATTATTGATTATATAAAACAATGAAGTTGTGAATTATTCATATTATTCATATACTTAAAAGGGGTGTATGAATCCAAATATAACTATCTTTAATAGCCTTCAATTTTCTCCATTTTTGCCTTATATATTTTGTTGTTAGATATATATATATATTCATGATTGTTATATTCATATTTCTATTTATCATTATGAAATATAGTTTTTGTCTTAGATGGTAATTTTTTGATAAAGTCTATTTTCCTTATTGTTATGGTAGATCTTTTAGTGTTTGGAATGCTATCTTTAACTCTTCATTTTTTATGACTTCCTATGATCTTTTAAATGTTCTGGTAGACAGCACATAGCCTTTCCCTATCATATTCATTTTCTGTTAATACTGACTTAATCCCAAAGCAATAGAGTGGATGTTTTGCTTCGGTGTTTCCTGGAAGGAAATGTGGAGTGTGACCCTCCTCTCTCCCACCTGGGCCACCTTCTGTGTTAGGAAGCCCACGACACGCACAGTTCTGTCTTCTCTACTTTTCTACAGACTTCCACCTCGACTCTCCTTCATTCCTGTAGATTGACTCTGACTGTGATAGCCTAGCTTGTAACCCTATTTTTCCCTCTATGTCATTTCTAGCTTATCTGGGGATGTCTTTGTCTTTGTTTTTGAAGGATCGCTCTATGGATAGAGCTCTTCTTGACTGTATCCTTCTTTTCATGATTTTGAGTTGGACTCGGTTGCCGCACAGCCTCCGTGGCTTCCGATGAGAGTGAACCTGTTGCTTGTATTGCTTTTGTTGGTTACATACTGCTTCAGTTTCCTTTTCCCACTCTTTATACTTGGTCTTTCCATAGTTCAACTACAGTGTGATTCGATGAGGATACTAACTTTGCTTTTCTACTTTGTACATAAACCTTTTGGTTTTTAATAAGTTTTGAGACATTTTAGCTTGGCCCAAATAGAATGTGGCTGTGGTCCTAGCTACTTGTGAGGGTGAGATGGAAGGGTCTTTTGAGCCCAGGATTTGAAGCCTAGTCTGGGCAACATTGTAAGACTCCAAGGTTCCATCTTAAAATAAAACAAATAAAAACGTAAGTTGTGAATTTGTAGAGGTTATTAAAATATTTATTATATAATTTTTCATTTTCTTTGATTACCCTTATGCATACATTGATGAAAATAATAATTGTTATTATTTTATTGTTTTGTATGTACGGGTGTTTTGCCTGTATGTGTGTTTGTGCACCGTGTGTGTAAGGGTTTTGGGAGCCAGAAGAGGGTGTTGGATCTCCTGGTACTGAAGTTACAGATGTTTGTGAGGTACCATGCAGATGTTAGGGGATCGAACCCAGATCCTCTGGAAGAGCAGCCAGTGCTCTTAGCTGCTGCCCTCTCTATAGCCACCACATCCATGTTCCCTCTTGGTTCCTTGTAATTGTTCGTTTTTCTATAACCTGTTATTCTCTGTTCTTCACATCTGATGATTTATATTAACGTACCTGTAACTCAGTGAAGTCTTTTTTCATCATGTGTCTGTTTGATTCACTGTTTTTTTCTGTTGAGGGTTCCTCTTTCTTTGCTTGCCATCAGTGTCCTTCAGTTAAGAGGTGCTTAAATTCTCTGAATATACTTGTAATTGCTATGTTGAAGTCTGCTAAATCCAATATCTAGGTACACTAAAGAGTCTCTATTGACTATGACTGAATCAAGTTTTCCTGTTTCTTTGTGTATGTCATAATTTTAAAATAAAAAAAAACAACTTGACATTTTAAATAACTAAATAGCAACTCTGGAATCTGTGTTTCCTCTCTGAGATTGGTTACTGGGTTTTTGTTTTTGTTTGTTTTTTTTCCTTGTTGCTCTGTTCTGTTCTTAGTAACCTACCTAGAATTGATCTGAATTTCCGTTTCTCTGAAGACACCTCTGCTGAGGTTACCTTCATTATTTCGCTTTGCTTTTTGAGATCCCTTCTGTGAATGTTTTACTTGTCAGAGCTACTGTCTCATGAGCATGGACCCAAGCATGACTGTAGTTTGGGCACAGTTAAAGGCCAAAGGATTTGCAAGGTGATTCAGGTTTTTTTCCCCAGGGTGCCCATGAAGGTTTTTTTGAATGACACATCCTTTTCATCAGCCAAAGACAAATGCATTCTCTCTATTCTATGTATATCTTTTTAGGTGATCTGTGTTAATTTTTTGCTAGTATGCTGGAAGACCTCAAGTATAGCTGTAGTCTCAGGATAGCATTGTGGGTATTTCCTGTTTTGCTTATGGAATGTGCTAGCATTTTGGACAACACTCCTTGGTAAGAGATTTTTGCTCTCTGCAGCTCCCTTGATAGAGTGTAAGAGCTCTGCTCTCTTGTTTAGTGCATCCTGTCTTTAGTAGTGTTCACTTGGAATACTCCTTAGTTTAGTTCGCCAAATGACTTAATGTGAAGTCCCACCGAAAAAGCCACAAGTCAAGAATGTGGGTGTTGAGGTGACTCACAGCATATTCCAGCAGACAGAATCTGTCTGGATAGTCCCTACCCTGGAACTAAGTGAACATAGATCATCTGGATGGCTTTAGGATATTCATTATATTTCAGTAGTTAGTTTCTGTGTTCATAAAACGAGGGGTACTAACATCTAATAGTTTCCAGGTTTGGGGTGATGATGGTATTACTTTGGGCCTTTGCTGTTGCTGTCATCTCAGGAAGTTTTTAATGTCCTTGAATCCCCTGAAACTTACTCAGCAGACTAATTTTTTTATGATTACGGCACAGCTCACAGTTGGCTGTACATGCCCATATCAATCGTTAATCCACAAAATGCTCTGAAGCCGTGCCCACAGGCCAGTCTCTTCGGGGACATTCATCAGTTGGGGTTCCCTGGTCCCAGATGATTCTAGTTTGTGTCAAGTTGTCAAAAACAACCACTACACGTGCTTGCTGTACAAACATGAGGACCGACGTTTCTGTCCCTAGGACATGTGAATGCTGGATGAGAATCCGCCCGCAATCCCAGCCTTAGAAGGTAGACATAGGATTCCCCAGAGCAGGCTGGCTGGCATTACTAGTTCTCACAGTGAGCTCTGGTGGGACCCTGTCCCCTGTCTCGTTGAATAAGATGAAAGAGTGATTGACAATGATTTCTAACATCAACTTTCTTTGGTCCTCCACATATACATGTCACATATACACACACCAGTGTGCACACTCACCTACACATACAGGTGTCCACAGTATGCAGGCATGCATACACATATGTCCTCCTCTCTTGTACTCCTTCACACACACACACACACACACACACACACACACACACACACACACACGTTGAAAGAAAAAGTTAAACCTACCTAGGACTTTTCGGGATCCTTCAGCCCAGAGCTGTGAAAGAAGGTAACTACACTTCTAAGGCTGCTAGCTCATGCTGGAACTGGAAACTCCGAAACATTCATGGAATACTGTAAGATATAGATAATTGTGTCCAAGAATGTCTCCCAGGGAGAATACCCAGGTGCTGTGAAGGAATATCGGCTGCCCTGTCTTATGTGATGTTCAGGTGAAGTGACCGTCCTCTAACGACGTCCACAGACTTAGACTGAGACTTGACTGTCCCATTCAGGGGAGGACCCTGTACCAGTGGTGTGCCTTTTAAATGTTTTCCTTTCAGCTCCTGGCTCCTCCTCGAAATTCATATAGTGACAGGGAATATACTGACTTCCGAGGGTAGCCATTTGAAGGCCCTCTCCTTCCTGCCCGATGTGTGAAATCCACGTCTCTGGTGCCCACTCTGGCAGGCAGCACAGAAACAAGATTCCCCACAGGTCTTTCTCTTTGTAGTATTGTTTAGAAGATGGAAGGCCATCTGCTCAAGTGAGTTTTTCACCGCCACTTTCTGGTGAGCTCAAGCTGCTCCGTGTCGACCTAGCCCTGTGATTGCTAATATGGAGATTTCTCCATTCCCCTTGCCCATGTGGAGATCTGCTCTGATCTCCTTTTAAGATTGGCTGCCATAGCATCTTTCCTTAAGTGTGATCACATAATAGCAGCAGCAGCAGCAGCAGCAGCAACCAAAATGACTGAGAACCACCAGCCTCAAGCATTCCGCTTTGACAGAGAGGAAACTCTAAAATGAGATCAAGTTGGTGCCGTCACTAGTTGGCAGGGAAGCCTGAATTTCACATTAGAACTCAGTGTCTTGGTTGGTACCTGCTTTTCTACAACACGATGTGCTTAACAATTAGCCTATTTTTTATTTCTGTGAATGTATTTGCTAGTCTGTCTGTCTGTGTTCAGTGTGTGTGCAGGTGCCTGTGGAGGCCAGAAGAGACTGTCACATCCTTTGGAATTCAGGTTACTCTGGGGGGTGGTGGCAGCGCTCGCCTTTAATCTCAGGAGGCAGAGCCAGGCAGATCTCTGTGAGTTCAAGGCCAGCCTACAGAGTGAGATCCAGGACAGGCACCAAAACTACACAGAGAAACCCTGTCCAAACAAAAACAAAAACAAGAAAACAACAACAACAACAAAAGAATTCAAGTTATACGCAACTCTGAGCTGCCCGATCTGCATATTGGCAACTAAACCTGTGTCCCTTGCAAGAGTAGCAGTGTTCTTAACTCTCTAAGTGCCAAGCTGTTCTCTCCAAGCCCAACAATGCACCTTCTATAAACAAAATATATCTTTTTGCCTGTTTCTCTATTTCTTCTCTCTCTCCCTTTCTCTGTTTAAACCCTTCTCCTTCATGCTCAGAAGAATATATGTGAATTAAATTTGAGGTTATAAGTTCACTTTGGGTTCTGTAACAAACATGGAAGACTGGGTCTTGACTGTCCTTGTGACATGGTATTTAAGGACACATGTTTTCATAACCTTTCCACATAAAACGTTGAATGAATAGTTTTGCAAGATGTACTTATTTATTAAGTGTTTATTTTCCCCACAGAACTGCATGCTGCTTGGAGGACGGAAGAACACAGATGTTCCCCTGGAAGGGTACTTAGTGACACCAATCCAAAGAATATGCAAGTACCCACTCCTGCTGAAGGTATTTAATGCTGCAGCGTGTGCTAGCGCCTTAATATTTTGTTGATTAAAAAAAAAAGTCTTCTTAAGATGCCAGTGTTCTCAAAAGAGTAGAGCATAATTACTGGAAATATGGCTATTTTGTCATAAATTCCTGTGTGGATTAGGAAACAAACCCTAGTAGAAAGGCCATTAAAGGAAGCTTTTAGTGCTTATTCTTTGAAACACACATCCTTGTTTGAGTTTCATTTAGAGTAAATGCATTAGCTTTAGAAGAGATCCCATTAAATCCATTATGCCTGGTTTACATAGCACTTTAGCTACAGAAGACTCCATTTTACTTTTTTTAATTCCACTGTTGTTCTATTTTTGGTTTCTCCATAGTTTGGTGACTTGGTGCTTATGATGTTAGGGTTAAATTACACAATTTCAAAACTTAGTGTACTGGTTAGTTTTTTTTTTTTGTTTGTTTGTTTGTTTTTGTTTTTGTTTTGTCAACTTGACACTAGCTAGGGCCATCTAGGAGAAGGGCATGTCTATTGAGAAAATACCTCCATCAGTTTGTCTTGTGGGCAAGTCTGGGGATCATTTTCTTGATTAACAATTGATGTGGGAGGGCTCAGCCCACTGTGGGTGGTACCACCCCTGGGCAGATGGTTCCGAGTTGTATAAACAAAAAAAAAAAAAAAAAAAAAATAAGCTAAGCAAGGCATGGGAACATGCCGGTAAGCAGCATTCCTCATTGCCTCTCCCTGCTTCCGGATTTCTGCCCCGATTCCCCTCATGATGGACTGTAAGCTGAAACAAACCCTTTCATGGGTCATGGAGTAGATCATTACAATGGAAACTTAAGTAATACACTTGCCTTTTCAATGATTATTGTAAAGGTGGTGTGTGGCTCACACGAAACAACAAATGGTGGAACACCAAGTGAGAAGCCCTCCTTTACAGACAGTAAGCATCACACTAACTATCAGGGGCTGCAGGTATGAAAGTAACCAGGGTTTTATTATGATGATAACATGTTGCACAGGAATAGCAAGTCTTAAACTATAGCTTTTGGAATTACAACATTAAGATAAGGAATTAGAGGTAGGGTTGGATGCATGAACTCTGAGTTCAAATCATAGGTGTTCTCTCTACTAACTCTCTGTCTGAGGTATGTAATCTAACCTCTTAAAGCCTTGCATTTGCATTTGGAGGACAAAGATCATGATGAGGATGATCATGAAATCATAGCATATGAATTTATGTACAAACATAGATATTATGAAATACTATGGATATGTAAACTGATGTGTTGGCTTACCTTTTGGAACAGAAATGTTATGAATAGTAATTAGAAATAAATCTTGTTATAATTTTATGAATTGCATAAAGTTGACTGTCTTGCAAAATTTGTGTGTATGAGTAGTATATGTGTTGTCATATGTACTGGTTAGTGTAGGTTTGTGCACGTGTGTGAGTATGCTTATGTATGTATGTGTGCATGCATATGCAAAGCCATTGGTGAAGTCCAGTTATTACTGTCTAAGGTCTTGATCGGTTTGGTTTCTCCATCAATTAAGAAATTAAAAGGCAGGAAGAAACTTGGTGGTAGCAGCACATGCCTTCAATTCCAGAACTCAGGAGGCAGAGGCAGGCAGATCTCTGAGTTCGAGGACAACCAGGACTACTTAGAAACCCTGTCTTGAAAAAACAAAAAAAAAAAACCCCAAAACTACAACAACAACAACAACAAAAAACAAAAACAAAAAACAAAACAAAAAAAAACAAACAAAAAACAAAGCCACCCCTTCCAAAAAAGAGGCAGGAAACAGACTTCATTAAAAGTGTAGAAGTATAGACACACACACACACACACACACACACACACACACACACACGCAAAGGGTATTTGGAAACTAAAAATAAGAGCCTACTGGGAGGGCTTCCTTAGATGTCTTTTAGGTATTCCTAGCCTGTTTTACCTTTCTAGAAGTCTGGGTCTGTCAAGCCCAATATAGATGATAGTGAATTTCCAAGGCTTTAGTCAGAGCCTGAGAAATGAGCAAGCCCATTGTCACTTTGGAGACTTTTAAGTATTCTAAATCTAGTAATTATTTTGTGGAACAACACCCTAGCTCCCACTGTGTTTTTCTGTTTTACACAGGAAAGCCTCTGTTCACCTGTAGAGCTATCTACCAAGACTAGGAAGTATTTGGAATTTGGTCCACTGGGCATGTGAGTTAAATCTAGTTGCCAGTCTTCCCGTCTCTGGGTATTTGAAGGCTGGGGACCCCTTTTTGGAGGGTTATGTCTCTGACATATCTCTCGTCCTTATACCACCTGATGGGTTGTGTCTTTTAGGCCTTGTCTCTTGAACATTCTCTCTACCAAGATGAGTGTACTCCCTTATCCCAAATGATGATATGTCTGATAAAGGGACTTCAGGACTTTCCATTGTAGGGCAGTAATAATCAGTGGTTAGGTATTAGCCACCATCCTTGGTGATGTCTGATTTTAAAGGCTAAAGCTGGTTTCCCAAGGGAGTTTTTTGGCTCTTTCAGAAGGCAGTAGAAATTCCTCACAGAGGATGGGGCATTCCTTGTACACTAGTACAGCCCTCTTGGCCTCAGAGTCAGCCACCCATTTTCTCTTGCCACTGGGTCATCCCCTTCCTGATATCCAGGACAGTGGGTTGTAGCCACTTGAGTGATCCAAAGGATTGTGTTCTGGAGCCTAAGAATTTCTTGGGAATACTTTATAGGGATCTCAGCTGTAGTTGGAAGGAGGCAACTTTCCTTCCATGTGGTTGCATGGACAGGGAGGATGAAGAAGCCATAGTTGGAATCTGTGCCAATAAATATTGGGACAGTCCCAGGGCTGAAATAAGTGCTTTCAGTTTGACTAATTGAGTAGTAGAATTGGGGGATATTGGTCCTGATTCAAGCACTTCAAAGTCAGTGACTATTTCATATCCTGCATGTCAGATTCTTCCTTTCACAAAGGACATTCCCTCCCTATAGAGGACCAATTGAGTTGATCTGAGAGACCAGGATGGGCTACACAGTAGTGGAGAGGCTTCCCTTCCTTTTCTGAAAGACTGATGGCTCAGTTCAGGCTTGGACAGGTCTGCAGAGTAATTTCAGGTCTCTCCAGTATGAGGGCCTGATATTTAAGGCAACTTCTGTGAGTTAGATTTGCAGTGGTTCTAAACATGTGAGTCAAAATCACTTTTGGGGGGTCCAATGACCCTTTTACAGGGGTTGCCTTAGACCATCAGAAAATACAGATATTTATATTATGATTCATAACAATAGCAAAATTACAGTTATAAAATAACAATGATAATAATTTTATGATCGGGGGTCACCATACCATCGTCAAGAGCTATATTAAAGGATCTCTGTGTTAGGAAGGTTGAGAACCTCTGAGAGGTTCCTCTTATTACTTAGAATGACCCAGTGTAATGATACATGTGAAGTGTGAGGAGGAGCCCTAGGGAATCTTTTGAGTTCCAGGAATCAGGAGTCTGGCAGGAGCAACTGCTCACAGGCATCCAGAGCAGTCCCTTGCTACCTGATCTAATTCCTCAGCTGTCTGTCTGACTAGAGGAAATGGAACGTACGTTGTTCCCTGGAGCTGTTCCCTGTTTCTCAGCTATGTACAGGTGAAACTTAGTCTGACTAGGCAAGCCTAAGGCAGGAGTTTGGGTTAATGACTTTTCAAGTTTCTGGAAGGCGTGCTGGGACCCAGGAATCCATTCAACTCTGGTGAATTCTTGAGATTGCATCTCCTTGAGGGCCTGCTTTAGAAGCATAGTTAGCACTGAGTAATCAGGGAGCTGCATTCTACAATATCTTATAGCTCCCTGAAAAGCCTTCATCTGTTTGAGGGTTTGGGAGAGCATGCTTGGGAATGCAGGAAGGACAAGATGGGTCAGATTCATTCTGGTCCTAGAGCCCTGGGCTCCTTCGGAAGGACACGGCCCAAGTAGGCAACTTCTGCTTTGTATAGCTGGGCTTTTCCCCAAGACACCCTGTAGCATATCTCAGCTAGGAAATAAGGAGGAATCTCTTCTCTGGGATATGAGGTTTTTGGTTGGCCCATATAAGAGACCATCTACATGGTCTTAAGTTCATCCCATCATATCTCAGAAAAGAGCTTAGTCAAATAAACTAGACTGTCTCAAAACTCCTGGAAGAGGACAGTCCAAGTAACTTATCCTGTCCTGCATGTGGGATCTTCAAGAGCAAATAAAAACTTGATTATGGGGTAGAGTGAGATGTGTAAGAAAGTGTCTATGATCCAGCACTCGCCAGGTGGTGGTGATAGAAGCAGCACAAGCCTTTAATCCTAGTACTTGGGAGGCAGAGGCAAGCAGATCACTGAGTTTGAGGCCAGCCTGATCTATAGAATGAGTTCCAGGACAACCAAGGCTACACAGAGAAACCCTGTCTGGAAAAGCAAACAAACAAAGAAAGAAGATCTAACACCAACTAATGAGTCTTATTAGGGGAATCTGGGTGAGGAGAGTGTGAGAATTAGGAACTCCTGGATGGAGTAGGGTCACACTCATTAATCATACAGGGATCTTGGACTGACTTCCGTTTTTTTAGAGCCTGTGCTACCACCAAATATGAGATGTTCTGTGTACTAGAACGTTCAACCAATCATCCTTATTTCATTAGCCCTTGAATTATGGAGCTAAATCTCCCTTTGACTTTAAGCTTCAGGAGACATTGTTTCTGATCAGGAAAATAGTCAGGATCTTTAAGATGACACATGACCACAGAAGTGGCCATTTTAGCCTTCTCTATAGCGTTGAACTTCCATCTGTCCACAGTGAAGCCTTGACATTGCTCTCTGAGGAGACAAGCATTAGTGTTCTGCCCTGGAGGAAGAAGCAGTTTGACCTTGAGTCTAGACAAATGGTTTTTTTTTTTTTTTTTTTTTTTTTTTTTAATCAATAAAGGAGTCAAGGGAAGGGGAACTATTGAAAAGAAATGACAAGTAGAGATCTCCCCCTGAACAAGGAAGCAGTTGAGTGAGGTATCACTCTAGGGGTTGGTCTAACACCCCCTGAATTATTGTAAACCTTTGGGACCAGGAACCAGGGGAAGGGGTCAGTGCTAAGAATCACGTTCCTCAGTCAGTCATGAATCTAATCTTATGATGCTTACAGTCATAAATCCCCAGGGCTCCTCAAGATCATTGAACATGATGGGAGCCTGTATGGGAAGCCCTTCCGCACCAGACCTGTCATTATGGAGAGGTAATGAATGACATGAAGCCCAAAAGGGCTAGAAGGCATTGATGCTACCAGTGATTTCTCTTACAGAAGTCTCTGAGGGCATTCCCAACAGGAAGTGACCTTGCATACAGAGGAAGCAAGCCCTAGGCTTAGACTTGTAGGGTGTGTGTGTGTGGGGGGGGGGACATTTATCCGGTTGATTCTTAAAGTGACCACTAACTGCCCATGGTGCTGGTTCATTTTTCTTTCTTTTTCATGGTTCTATCATAAAAAGACTGAGTTTGTGACCTGGACAAATTAGAAAAGCCTGCTAGTGTTTTGTCTGGGATGGATATTAGTGTCTGGAGTTTTTATGAGTGTCTGAACCTGGATGAGTTAAGAGTGTGGCTTTTAGGACTGTGCCCCCCTGTGATTCAGGGTGCATTCATGTATTTTCCCAATGGGAGCCTCCTTGTCTTCTTGTAATGTATAACAGGGACTAATAAAGACCCTCTATAACACAGTAAAGCAAATGTCCTTTCCATTCTTCATATGATCATTTGGATTTCAGAGGGGGTTCTGAGAGGGGCTAGCCTTATCCCCCATAGGGAGGTCCTTGTCCAATTTGGTCCTATGGACAGTGAGAAAATCATTCCTGCTCCAAGAGCCTGATCTAACGCTTTCTTCTTTCTAAAAGGATTAGTGTTTGTTTTAATAACATCATCACATCTTCACACCATATTTCATATATCTGGTTTAGTTGCTCAGAGGATTGATCGTACTTGTCTGGGTCCTCCATATAACTTCTCAGTTCTTACTTTATGCCATTCAGTTTTGAGAATCCCTGCAGGTTACCACCTCAGGGACTCAGTGCTTATGCACCCATAGGTGCCCTTGTCCCTGATCCCTTGCTGGAATCCCAGATAGTTCCTTTATTGTAAGGGCAAGAAGAGAATGTTAAGAATATATCATAAACTAGTGGTTGTGTTAAATAACTCATGGCTGATTAGAGATGGCCTCAAATGTTTGAATTTAATTCTTAAAAATTGTATCATAGATACATTCTCATCTCACATGAAAGAGAGTAGTTGAGAGACTTGAAGCAGAGATGATGACTTCCTTGCCCTTTGAGGAAAATTATTTTCATTCACAAAAAGAAAAAAAGACTTATGTATACAAATAGGCTAGTGCTGACCATTTACTTATGTATACAGATAGGCTGATGTTGAAAAATTAGACTAGGATTCTTCTTGAGTGGTTTTATTTATTCAGAGGAACATATTAAATGCACTAGATTATATTGTGAAGAACTTTCAGAATCTGAGAGCAAGTAACTATTAGAATCATGACTTGATTGTCTTTTCTTTTTTGTTTATTTCACATTATCTAATTCATGTCTCAGCTCCTCAGATTAGTGTTGGGTACCATTCCAAGGGCCCACATCCTGTCCTGAAAGTTGATGTCCTCTTTTCACATAACTTAAAAAGGCTTTACTTCTGAAAATTTACTTCTGAGGGTCCATGTCTCTCTAGTGGATTTGGGGTCCAGAATAAAAATTTCAACTTCATCTTGGGAATAATGTGATGTATATTAGATCATATCAAATACAAGGTCAAAGTTTATTCAAAGTATTCAACAATAAAACAGCTAAGAACTGCCTACTTCCCAACTGCATGTTGAGAAATTAAAAAAAAAAAATTCTGAAATTATGCCTCCGGGTTTCTGTAATTGTGTTAGTGCCATGATGATGACAACTGTCGTAAAGAAACAAATGACTAATTAAAAAGCAATGTGGTCACAGCTGTCTAGACAGTGGGTGAAGAAGATATTTAATTTTGTGCTTCTAAACAACAGCTAAGACCATTTAATATACTGAAAAGATTACAGATTATTTTGTTTTTGATGTTTAGAATGAACAGAAAAACTTCAATAAAAGTTCCATCCCCAAAGCAGAAACTAAGAATTAAATAAAGAAGCTTCTGGGTGTATGGAACACTACTGCTTACTTCGAAGGAACAGGAGCAGTTGATGGGATGATGACATGTGCTGCTCCCCCAGTGAGGGGATGGTGTGAAACTGGTCAGCTAATTCTTTGTGCTAGAGTATAAAAGGTATACACAAGCATTGCTTTATTTATGGCATGTCTTTATAGTTTTCTCAGAAGATATTAGAAGTGGGAACTTAATCGGGCTTGAAACTGTGGTGCATATTTGTTTGAAGATCTGTTAAAGACTCTAAGAATAGGGAATTAACATAGTCTGGTATGCATCTGTTAGAACAAAAGTCAGATTTATAGAAGTTGTGATACGATTCAGGTGAGATAGTTGATGATTTGAGAGAGAGAAGAAACCTTGTTCTGTTTCTAAAATACAGGTAAGTTCGAGGGAAAAGGACAGTGACTGCAAAAAGGAGCATTAAAGTAATGCTTCCTCACTGAGTTGCAGAAAGGAGCACTGAAGTAATGCTTACTCACTGAGTTGACCTTTGGCTTTTGATCGCTATCTTTAGTGGAGTGTGTGATGTCACCTAGCAGTGTGGCTGTCACCTTCTTAGTCGTTTCCATTTCCTGGTCAGTCGGAACCCGCTGTACCACAGCACTGAAGATCAAAGCGTGGTTCGTTTCTGTGTGTAAACAGGAATTACTGAAGAGGACCCCACGGAAACACAGTGACTACGCGGCGGTGATGGAAGCCCTCCAAGCCATGAAAGCTGTCTGTTCCAACATCAACGAGGCCAAGAGACAGATGGAGAAACTGGAGGTTTTGGAGGAGTGGCAGTCACACATCGAAGGCTGGGAGGTATGTGCACTTGGCTCAACTTTCCAGCTTGGTACAGTCCTGGAGTCCCAGGCAGGGCTTCTTTTCAAGGCACGGAACCCCAGCTGGTGATCTTCCAGCAGCCTGGGGACCATCATCAGCTCTGAAAGTGCTTTTCCTGGTACTTTCACCCGTGTGTCAGATGGAAGAACTCTTGACCTGAGAAATTTGTGATGGAACCAGTACATCCTGTGCGCCTCTAGGAGTTGGCACTTTAGGATTTGGGGTCCCATGGGTCCCTTTTTCCTGTCCTTGTTTTGATCAGCAAGTCCATCACCTGAATGCTTGGGATAATAATAAAGCATTGTGTGTGCTGTGATACCATCTGTAGACTCTTAAATTGGGGACTTGATGTTGAATTTCACTTCGAGTCTGCCTAATCACTCTGTGCTTTGACTTTCTTCATTCCTAAACTGAAGGGAATCTCTATGATCTGGTGTTATTTGTCTAGTCAAAATGAAAAGTGTGAGTTTCATGAGTCATGGAAGAATGCTTTCTTGTTTATTTATTTATTTTTTTTAAGATTAAAAAAGCATATGAAGATCCTGATTGAGAATCTGTCAGATGTTTCTAGCTATGGTGACTGGTGATGTTGAGTCTCTGTTATTCCACAGGAATGAAATCCCATACTCCTGCTATAGAAATAAGCTAAAATTCTGGTTTGAAATGAGCGTAACTTCAATGAATATGAACTTTGGGCTAGCAACCTTTTTCTTATGATAGAATAAGCAATTATGATAATAAAAAATACAAAAGTATAAACAGGAATGAAAATGCACAGCCAAGTACAACTCACACAAATCCAGAGACTGCTATTCTCCTTGGAGAGTTGCCATTAGCTAACTTGTATCTCAGTCTGTTGCTTTTCATTTAGACCTAAAATTCTATTCAGCCAGATATGCAAAGAAATTGTCAACGCTGACCTGAGACAGTCTTCCTCTTTGGTCACCCCCTGCTATGAATCGTTGAAAGTGCTAGCTGGGGTCTGACTTAGCTTCCTCTGTGCCTATATTCTTCTATTTTGAGTGTTCAGGGTGACCCTCCTGCAGTATGAATGCTGCCTCTTTCAATCAGGGAGAATGGCTGTGTGTTTTACGTTTGATTCATGATGATGATTCCTCTCCTGCAGAGCGGTGGTCCTGCTGGGATAAGAAAAATGGAGCCAAGTTTGCTTCTACAGCTTTGCTGTCAGTCAAATACCGGAAGAAAAACCAAACTCTCTTAAAACTGCAGGATTTATCTGTATAGTCTGCCTGGCCTTTAACTACAATAAGAATGTCAGAGACTCCTTTGTCTGCTGCTGTAATTTGGTTTCCTCCTAGTGTGTCACCTAAAAAAATTGAGTCTACTACAAAAAGAGAGTTTGCTTAAACAATATTGTTTTGCACAGCCTTGGGTTGTGTTAATTTATGAGTAGCTCACAGCAGAGGAAGTATCAACTAGGCCTGTTGTTATAGTTTACATCTTGAATGTCCCCAAATACCCATGAGTTGTAGCTTGGGCCCCTAGTCATTGGTGCTGTTGGGTGGAAGTAGTACTGTCAGGAGGTGAGACCTAGTAGAAATAAGTTAGGTGACCGGGAATGGCGCCCTTGAAAGGATTATTGTGATGCTGGGGACATCCTGTTTCTCCCTTTCACTTCCTTTCCTTCATGAGGTCAGCAACCGTCTCTATACATACGTCCACCATGATGTTCTACTTCATCATAGACCAGAGCAACAGGGACAGGTGGCCAAGGACTGCAATTGTGGGATACGTGAAACTAAAATCAAATGTTTCCTTGTTGTCCATTGATTTATTTCAGATATTTGTTATAGTTACAGAAAGCTGGCAAGCCATCCCTGATTTTACAATATTAAAGATGGAGCCTTGAAGCTGAAGAAGTTATTGGAGTTTCATCAATTCTGTCAACTATGCAGGGAAGCAGCAAGAACTCAGCTGTGTCAGAGCAATTGACATGAATAGCTAGTTCGAAAGAGAGTGCTCACGCCCTCTTCCTGAGGAGATTTTGGTACTGAATAAATAAGATAAAGCCATAGAGTTGAGCGTTAGGGGACTTTGATGCATGAAGCTTTGAGAGGGGTTGAGCCAGTTGCTTGATAACATCTGATTAGGTCTGGCTATGTACCCCAGCCCACTATAATGATGATGAGAACTATTAATTCTTTGAAAAAGCAGGTTAGGGGTTGTGACTCTTCAAAGAGAACTCTGTAGAAGCCCAGAGTTGGCCAGGGTCAACTCTGACCTGAGATAGAACAGGAATAGACTAAAGAGGTTTCTTCAGATTATTAACAGTGGTTTGTGAGATACGTTAAGACTCTTGTGTGGTTAGCAGAGTCCAAGTTCTGATGTAGGTGCAACAATGATATTCACAGAAGGCAGAGTCCCTTGTAGAGACTTGTGGTTAGGAACTTGGTGAATGCTATGAATAAGCTCCCTGTGAAACTCCTTCAGGTCTCTCATAACCACCTCAGGACACAGCACTCCTGCCCTGAATAGCACCTATGTCTTACAAGTGATGGGTTTGCACTTTTTGGGTGGAAATTCTTCTCATTCAGTTGTTCAGGGTCTCATTGTCCTATCAATCAAAGAAAAGTTTTGTTTTTATTTGTTTTTTTGTTTTTGTTTTTTGAGACAGGGTTTCTCTGTGTAGCCTTGGTTGTCTTGGAACTCGCTCTGTAGACTAGGCTGGCTCCGACTCAAGATCTGCCTGCCTCCTCCTGAGTCCTGGGACTAAAGATAGCACTACCACTGCCCTGCACAAGATTTTGGTTTTATAATAACTTTTCATAAATAATTTGCCCACCTAAAACTTTGGGATAATGAATGATTATTTACACTTGTGTGTGGAATTTGTATAAGTACTTGAAATTTCTTGTTCCCAAATCATATGAAACAATAGGGAAAAAGGCATAGCTTTTGAGGAGACTTGGTTTTTAGTCTGGGCTCCCAGGAGTTTTTTGTTTTTTTTTCTGGGACAAACATCGGGCTTCATTTGTAGACAGTGTGAGTGATTTCAAGGGTCCAGTGAGGTGAGTGAGAGTTCTGCAAATATGATGCAGTATTTTGAAGTTTTGGTTCAGCAGTCAGATTTTATCCTGAAGAATGTCCTATCTTTATAGTATATGAACTCAGCTAGTGACCGCTGCTCTGTTACTCCATTGGATACTTTTCTTAGTGCCGTGACAAAATCCTCGGTGAAAGCAGCTTGAAGTAAGGGCATCATGACATAGATGGCCTGGTGGCAGGAGGCTGAGGTGACTAGTCACATTGTGTCCTCAGGTAGAAAGCAGAGAGAGCTGGACGTGCTGGTGCTCAGCTGTGTTCCTTTTTCCCCCTCTCACAAAGTTCAGAACCTCAACCCGTGAGATGCTGCTCCTGCCGTCAAGATGTGTCTTTCATCCTCAGTTAAACCCTGGAAGTGCCTTCACAGGCATGCTAGGTGTGATTTCAAATCTAGTCAAGTTGACAATGCAGGTTAAACATTTGTTACTTAAGGTTATATGAATCTAAGCCATTGTGCTAGCTAGTTTTCTGTTAGCTTGACATAAGCTATAGTCATTGAGAGGAAGGAATCTCCATTGAGAAAACGCCTCCAGAAGATCAGGTTGTAAGCAGGCAAGCCCATAGGGCATTGTTTTAATTAATGATTGGTGAGGGAGGACTCAGTCCCTTGTGGGTGGTACCATCCCTGGACTGGTGGTCCTGGGTTCTATAAGAAAGTAGGGTGAGCAAGCCATTGTGAACAAGCAGGTAAGCAGCAC
The DNA here is from genome assembly GCF_004664715.2 of Peromyscus leucopus. Classification (NCBI taxonomy): domain Eukaryota; kingdom Metazoa; phylum Chordata; class Mammalia; order Rodentia; family Cricetidae; genus Peromyscus; species Peromyscus leucopus. The sequence continues at coordinate 140,290,562 of NC_051067.1, forward strand.
CCCTCCATGACTTCTATATCAGTTCCTGCTTCCAGGTTTCTGCCCTGCTTGAGTTCCTGTCCTGACTTCCTTCAGTGTTCAACTACAATGTGGAAGTATAAGCCGAATAAACCCTTTTCTCCCCAACTTGCTTTGGGTTGTAGTGTTTCATCAAAACAATAATAACTATAACTAGAACAGCCATGGACTTTTCAAAGTAAAGTTAAGTTTACAGAAACTGTATAAGTCAGATCACCAATAGAAAAGCTACAGTATGAGACTTGAAAATGATTTTGGGGCAACCGAACTTTCTGACAATCTAATCAAGCTGTAGCTAAAGTGAATAGTCTCTAAAATTTTTCTTCAAAACTTTTGGCACTCCATTCAAAACTCAATACAAAAATCTAAGACAGTAGTAATCTAGTTTCGGTTAGGGGAAGATAAAGATCCTTGGCTGATGATCATCCACTCACCACTGGGGAAATACTGACCTGCTAAGGTGAGTGATTGAAGGGACTACCTAAGCTTGGTTACTTAGCCCGTGATCTGGGAGATCTAAGTGTATCTGAGGTGTCTGCTCAGGTCTGTGAGAGCTTCAGAGTAGATGATGGAGCATGTTGGGAGTCCATGAGGAGTTGAGTCACCTGGAGAGGAGAGGTTTAGGGGAAGTCCCAGGCTCTGTTTTAACAATTCATTCTCATGGGAACTGCCCAGTCCCATAAGATCTGCTCTAACATTTTGTGAGGTCAGTGCCCGTGACTTAATTACCTTCACTACTCACCTGCCCTTAAAGACTCTAACATTGTCATACTAATTCTCTAAGACATGAACCTCTGGGGGAGGGGGGGATTAACCATACCTCAGCTTTGGCTGTGAGTCTGAACATTTTCTGAAGTTATTATTCCCTTTTGGTTGACTTATAAATTAGGACAATTTAACTTACTCAGTTTCTCAAAACAATAAGCTGATGAAGTTTGAGTAGATTGGCAACTCAGAAAAATATAGCTGATCCTTAGAAGTAGCTCTGTTTTCTGCCTGCTGTTTAACTGTAAATTCATTAAAGCAGTTCGCTTTTTCTCAGCATTTATATAGTAACTATGGCCAAGAAGATGTCATGTTTTAATTGTTCATCTACGGAGTTATACCTCTTATCAGTACAGTTGATTATATGAGTTCCCAGGAGAGTGACAATGCCCACTGTATTTTGAGAGTGAGTAAATGAGACACAGCCACAAAGCTGAAAGTTTCAGAGCACTCTACCAGACTTACTGAACTCATTTGTCAACAGTTAATATACTTGGTGCAAAAGTTTATGAGATGCTTAATCAGAGATGTTGACTCATTCCATAGAACTGGGCTATTCTCAGTTTCAGCCTGCTTTTGGTGTGTCAGTTATGTGGTTTTAGCTATAAGTTCTGGATTTATATTGAAGTATTTTGATAAAAGAATATCAATAACATGACATTGTTTAGTAATTCAGCTTAAAATCCTTGACATGTCTAATTGGAAGCAGTCTCTCAAATGTTAGAAAAATCCAAATAAAATGTATGAGAAGGAATCATTAATATGGAAAGGTTAGGGGCAAATGATGAAGGTTGTTGTTATATTTTAGAAAAGGAAAGAAACAGAAGGGAAATATGATATTTCTTAATTTCTTTTCACATGGGGAAATATTGTTGTAGTTTTTGTTTTTGACACAGAATTTCATAGCATGGTCCAGACTGGCCTGAAAATTACTAAATATACCAGGCTTATTAACAACCACTCAGATTTGACTCCTAATATCATAGACATGTTCCCAGCACTATATGGCCAGTTTGAAATTAGTCCTTGTTGATGCTAGAATCTGGTCGCTGCTTACATTTGATTTAGTTTGCAATTTACTTCAAGCTATGTTCTCTTATTACTTCTTAAGTTTGAATCTTCCAGAAGCTGCCAGTGGTATTGTTCTGTTTCTCCTCTTCGTAACTTGGGAAATAAAGCATCCTCCAACTTTAGTAGAACTGAGTTATAAGTGGTTCCTGTTATTTGAGGATAAGTGTTTCTTTCTAGAAAAGGGACACCAAAAATGAATCTACATAAAATTTCATTAAATGGGTGAAATTTGGGGACATCTTCCTGGTAAAATGAATATATTATTTATTTGATTTAACCTTACATTAAACTACTAAAGTTACAATTTTAGCTAACAATTTGAAACTCCAGAAGGGTGAATCAGATGCATCTTTTGTGTGTGATATATATTTTCTAGCAAATTTAGGTGATAACAGTGTGTTACTTTTCATGTTGTACTTTTTCTGTATTTTGAAGAGGTTTTTCTCTGTGAGAGTGTCCAGAGGGTTCATGAAAACTCAGGACTACTGAAAGGATTCTTGTTCCAAGCCCCCATCTTGTCAACCTAGTCAGTCTCTTCACATTGAGCGGGACTGTCTCCGCTGGATCTTGGCCATGGCATTGCATATGCTTGGGAGTCTTTTAGGGAGTTTTACCTCTTTCATGTTCCCAAGATTTTAGTTTCTCTTTAGACTTTTGTGACTGACATACAGCAAGAAGAGTGGACTTATAACTGAGCTTGATTTTAGTGGGAGTCAATTAACTAGCTAATAGTTTCATATCACAGGAAGATCATCTTTGTGGAAATTTATGCCAGGAGAAAATGTATAGCATATTGCTTGACATGTAGAGATGTTCAAAATCCAATGTTCCTATTCTTGATAAAGTATCCATTCACAGTTGTTCAGTGACTAAACACCTATTTGGGAGGTAGATGTTTAGAATTAAATATTGGCCTTAATTGTCAAAATAAAGATAAAATACTAGCCAGGCTAAGTGACATTCTGCATATTTAAAGATTTCTTAGTGATGTTAAAAAGCGTTTGAAAGTCAGGCTACTATAGGTCCAGAAAGAAGACAAGTGCCTGGGGGCTTTGCTACCATAGAACACTCTGAATCAGTTGTTAAGTCAATTTTATATGAAATATTTATAATTCATTTACAAGCAACATGACAGGTAATGTATTTTTAGGCTTTATGTCATGTAGGAATACTTACTCGTGTCTGAATATTTACTAGTGACTCTTTGTACTGGGTTGGTGTGTGTTACTCACAGTAAGGATAGTGTAAAGGGAATGTATTATACCTTTTGCGATATTTCTGGTAGGAAACGCCCTTCCCGTAATATATTTTGAAGGTAGCTTATATACGTAACTTGGTAAGTATCCTTTCGTTACAAGCTAATTTTACTCTGATTATTCCTAAGATAAGGATACTGCTCCTTAGTAGGTAGTTAGAAATAAAGCCACTGGAACTGAAATCTATGTTCATTTTCATGGTAATTTGGGCTCAGTGAACACAAGGGAGTGGATCAAACTGTTAAAGGTTTACATATGTATGTGAACTGTCAGGATGAAAAGAAACTTAAAGAAGAGGTTTCCTAAGACTTTACATATGTTTGTAACAAAGATAATCAAGTGAACATAAAAACACACTCTCTTCATTAAGTTCCTGTTTATAGATTTGGGTTTTTCATTTAACTTTGCTTTCGTCGACTATAAGACCTCTACTAGTAATTATTGTGGAAATATGAAACTACATACAGTTAATGTTCTGAATATTAAATATCAAAACCAAACAATAGAAACATTGATTTAAACAAGCACCAGCAATTTACCTTTAGATTAAAAGAACCCAGCTACATTTAAAGCTGAAATACTCTTGCTGCAGAGACCAGATAGAGAGATCTACTGAAAAGTGGTGTTCTTTTTTTTTTTTTCCCCTCTTAAATCTGACATAACGCCCCCAGTGGCTGGCTAGGTAGCAGAGGCCAGCCTGAAGTGTTAGTAGGAAGTGAGAGGCAGACAGGGCACCTCCAGGGGTCCTGTGGTGGTGTTCAGGGTGTGTGCTCTTCCGCTCTGTGCAGAGCTATTTTCTGTCGATGCCTGGGGACGGCTGCTTCTCTCTTCCTGCTCTCTTCTCAGGGCTAGCGATGTTAAGAATTAGCCAGAGGCATTGGATCCCAGGTAGCTGGAGTTCAAGGCCTTTGGGAGCCACCTGGAGTGGGTGCTGGGAACTAAGCTCTTGCCCACCAAGCTGTCCTCCAGCCCATTTTTCTGTTTTTGTTTATTTTCTCCTCTTCTCTGTAATTAGAGTAGATCTTTAAATTGATACCCACTAATAATTTAGGCAGTTTTTGTTCTTTTATTTTTGAGATTATGATGTAATTATGTCATTTCCCCCTTCCCTTCCCTGGCTTCAAATCCTCTCATGTACCCCTCCTTGTTCTCTTTGAAATTCATGGCCTCCTTCTTTTAATTGCTATTGTTACATTTGTGTGTGTGTGTGTGTGTGTTTTCTCCCCCTGTCGTACCTGAGTTTTCAGGGTTGAGTGTTTGATATTGGATGACCAATTGGTGTGCTCTTAACTAGGGGAGACTATTTCCCCTCCAACACGCCAGCTCTCTTTAGTTGCCTGTAGTTCTTTGTGTGGGGCTCAGGCCTCCTGGGCTCCCCCAGTTTGTTTTCACATGTCTGTTGTGTCTTCAGTTGTCTCAGGAAGACCTAGAGTCTCTATGTCCACCGACCTGAAGATTGATGGGAGGGAGATGCCGTTCAGTGCGACTCCTTTGACTGCTTATGTGTTGTCCTGTGTACATATGGCTTATTAATAAAAACAAGTGAAATTTAAAAGAGAATAATTGCATGCAAAAATTCAATCAGGGCTTCAGTTATGGCACAGCAATAGTGTGCTTGTCTGGCTTTGTGCTACACTTCATTTCCTGCCCAGCACTACAAAGACAATATAAATCAGGTGACCAGACACTACATCCTTGCTTTTCCTCACCCAGGGATCCAACATCACTGACACCTGCACGGAGATGCTGATGTGTGGAGTCTTAATGAAAATCTCTTCTGGAAATATTCAAGAACGGGTGTTTTTTCTTTTTGATAATCTGTTGGTGTACTGCAAAAGAAAACACAGGTTAGTTCATGAAAAAGTCACACTTTGGAAGTATTTTTTTTCCTATCTCGCAGACTCCTCATTCCCACGGAATTCCTGGAACTCAACTTTCCAATAACCCGTTTCACCCGAGCCTGCCTTGCCTGCTCTCTACCTGCTTGATGGGTCGTGACCTATGTGCCACTCTCTGGTGCCACTTCCACCCGCAGCTCTCAAGGAGAGGCGTCTTTGTGGGAGATGTTACTGTGCTGCCCTCTTTCCTAGTTCTGCAGCTGAGCCATTTCCTTCTGTGTCTATGGGAGCCTCAGCAATGGGAGATTCTGTTTGTCCGTCTTCCCTGTTCACCACTCACAGTGCACAGCATCTCTACTTTAAGCTCCGAGCACTTTCCAGTCGGCTCCTGTCACTAACTGGTGTATTTTCAAAGTTCATATGGATGACATTGAGAACTTTCGGCCCAGTTCCCTCCCCTGTTCCACGTAAGCCATCAGCCCTGTGCCTGTACCCAAGCAAATGAGCACCAACAGTTAGGAAATCTGAGTCTCCATTTTAGCCATCCCAACCTGAAAGCTTATATCTGTGATCATCAAATCCAGAGCTTTTGTACGATTAATGTCAGTGTACAAAATGCTGATGTACTGTGTTCTTACAGTCATACAGAAATGAACTGAGACATTTTATTGAAGTAAAATCCTACTATGTGTATTATTAACAGATATCCTTAATGGATGCACAGTGTGGACTGCATAGTAGCTAGGAATGGAAATAATCAGATCAGTAGTTCTTAACCTGTGGGTCTCGACCGCTTTGGGGGTCCTATATCAGATATCCTGCATATCAGATATTTGCATTACAATTCATAACAGTAGCACAATTATAATTATGAAGTAGCAACAAAATAATCTTATGGTTGCGGTCACTGCAGTATAAGGAATTGTATAAAAGGGTCACAACACTAAGAGGGTTGAGAACCACTCAAATAGATTGATGTCCTCTTTATTCCACAATTAGAGAAGCCTGTACGTGAACTATCTATTCCTTCAACCAAGAACATCCAAGTTCATTTACAGGCTTCACTTTAACATAGGCCTTTGAAGATCTATAGGTACTTTGAGAGCAGAGTAAACTGAACTTTTTCTAAGTCCCATAACATTATAATCACAAGAACCAAGGACACAATGCATTCATTTCAGCTCTCCACTTGAATTCTTTGAAGAGTAATGTGTTAAGTTAGTGATCTCCTTTTGGGATCCTTTTAATGCTATCAATGTTAATAAAATTTAGGATAAGAGTGATTTATGGTATAGCATGTAACGCCAATGAATAAGATGTTATTTAGCTTCACTTGACAACTTTCAAAGACAGTATCATAGTATATTTATATTTTTTCCATTTTTCTGTTCATCAGTTTCTTAAATGTGTATTCAGTTCCATATAGCAATAGTTTATTCATTTTTAAATGATGCATAATAGCTTATTGTTTTACTATATCCCATTCAATTAATCATAATTTATTACTTCTTTTCCTGACACTGGACTTTAGCATTGTATACATTGCTAATGTACATTGGTTATGGTAGCATAAAACACATAGACAGTGGTAATGATAGAATGAACACATAAAAAGGTGCACTTCCATCACATAAGATGAAATTGTCCTGAATCTTCATATAAGGTCATTTTCTTGAGGAATTGAAGCCTGATCCTCTGCCACAGCAGCAGATCCTCTTAGCCATGAGTCATCTTTAGCCCCCAGGAAACAGTTTTGTAGCTGAGTACTATTGCTTGACTTATAAGCTTCTAGCAGCCTAGTTTTTCTGAAGAGGAATCAGAAGAACTAATTGAGTTTGTTTGCCAGGTCTTGAAAAAATTGGAAATTCTCAACTACTGAAAATTGAGAATCAGAGGTGTGAGAACTCGTGTGGCATTAAAACCACCAACTTCCAGGATCTATCATTTGGGTTTGACAGTGTTGAAGTCTTCTGTTGAGGAAATGTGCATAATTACACTGATGCTGCCAGACAGTCTCTAGCCCAGTGCTTTCACTCATTTATTTAAAATCATATATAAGGGGATGGAGATGTAGCTCACTTGGTAGAGTACTTGTATAGCAGGCAGGAAGCTTGTAGTAGATCTCCAGCATTAAATAAACAGGCTAGCGTTGTCCACACCTATAGTCCCAGCAGTTGGGTAGTGGAGGCAGGAGGATCAGAAGTTCAAAGTCATCCTCTACTATATAGTTTATTTTAGGTTTGCTTAGGATACATGAAATCCTGCTTCAAAAATTCCCCTCCTTCCAGCCTGCATAACAACCCACCAGCGCCACTGTGAATGAAAAGATTGAGTGTTAACTGCCCCCAACTTTTTATGATACTGACTGATTGACGACTTTTTCAAAGACTTTAAAAAGCATACTGTTTTACATTAAGTTTAGTAACAAAAGCTTTGTGGTTTCATTTGTTTTAGACGGCTGAAGAACAGCAAGGCATCCACAGATGGACACAGGTACATTTTTCGAGGTCGGATCAATACCGAGGTGATGGAAGTGGAAAATGTGGATGATGGCACAGGTAAGCACACTTATTAAACTCCTCATGAGGTAGAATTCTGACTCCAGTTATCAGCACTTAGCAGTGTCTTGTTGGGTGTAACAACAGGTTGCAGACGGGCATAGGTGAGATGCAGGTGTGCAGGATCCTTGTTTAGCTTGTAAATGGTGTTGGCTGAAAAATACCATTTTAAAAGAAAAACACTTGAAAAAGAATTATGCTGTGCTTTGTCTGAGTATGTCTATTTTGCTTTAATACCACAGGATATTAGCAATTTCATATTTGGGAACATAAAATGTATGTGGAGAAATGTCTAATGAATGAATTGATTCTCGTTAAGTAATATTTTATCTGAATGGTAATTTTGCTCTACAACATTTTCATTATAGAATATAAATAAAGGTAGTGGGGGTTACATGTGGCTCAATTGTCACTTGACTTACAGAGGGAAACTGTATGGGGATGATTTTTGTGGTTCCAAGTGCTAGATAAAGCTCATTATTACTAAAGGACCATAAAGATTTTTGGAAATTTGGCCTTTACAAACATGCTCATGAAAATATGATTAGTCACAACCAGTAACTAAAATAAAAAGGTGTGTTTCTAAGGTACTTGTAAATTGAATCACATTTTCCCGATGATTTTCATTATAATTTCAAAGTTGTCCTTCTTGTCAGATGTGTCAAGTTGACAGCTGAAGCGAATTATGACAAAGGGTGTATATGGATTCATTTCCCCAGAAAGCTTTCTTTTAAGTAATAGCCAAGATGAGAGAAAATGCCAGTGAATTTTTCCCTTGTAAAAATGAAAGAGATTGACAAACCTGTAGTTACCAAATCCCAACAATAAGGGAAAAGACCTAAATTAATAAAACTAGAGAGGAGAAAGGGATAGCTACTGTAGATTTTACTGAAATCCAGAGAATCTTTGGGGGAAGTTTGGAAAATATATTTCAAAAGAAACCTAGAAGAGCTAGAAGAAATGAATAATTTTCTAGATACTATGTTTTATGATAATTAAATCAATAGAATATAAACAACTATAGCAGTCAATGAAATGAAAGCAGTACTCAGACGTTTCCCAACTAAGAAAAGGCCACATTGTTGGAGTCACCGCAAAGTCCACCAAACCATCAGAGAGCTAGCACCGGTGCATCTCCAACTTGTCCACAAAAAAGAAATGCAAAGAGTGCTATTAGACTCACTGGGTGAAGGCAATGTTTTCCTGATATCAGAAGGGTAATGGGGAAAGAGAGAGAGAGGGAGGGAGGGAGGGAGGGAGGGAGGGAGGAAGAAGGTGGAGAGAGAATATTGAAAGAGAACTATAGACTATTTTTACTTATAAACATAGATATACAATTTTCAATAGAATTCTGGAAAACGGAATTCAACAGCCCATACTACATTACCAATCAGGTCTCATCACAAGGGAGCAAGGTCAGTGCAATGTATGCAAATTAATAAATGTAAAAAAGCACATAAATAGATTTAAGGACAGAAACAATATGGCTGCCTCTGTTGAGAAGGCTTTTAACAAAGTTCAGCATCTCTTCAGGGAAAAAAACCCTGGGAAACTGGGAATAGAAGCAACACAACCCTATAAAATAAATGTTAAACACGATGTGACAGACCTAGAGTTAATATTATCCTACATAGGGAAAAGCTGAGAACATCCCCTCTAAAACATGGGAGACAGGAGTTCCAATTCTTTCTCCTCATTCAATATGGTGCTCACGGTCTTTGCTAAGCAAACAGAAAGAATTCAAAAGAGATACAAATAAGAAAGGAAGAAACCAGTTTCTCCCTGTTGCACATGTTGTGAGTAAGAGAACCTGAAGACTCTATGCACAAGAGGCCCTAGACTTTACCAGAAAACCTTTTGAACTGATGATGCAGAGAAGGCTCCAGCAAAGTAGTTGGGTAAGAATCAGCACAGGGAGATTGGTAGCTGTATTATGTAACAAAAGCATGAAACCAGGTTGGAATCTCACTCTCAATGTCTTCACAAAATACTGGAGAACACAGCTACCGAAAGCTTTAAGATGTTGAAGAAAATATCAAAAAAGATGCTGGAAGGATGGGAAGATTTTTTTAATGCAGAAGTTGTAGTGAAATTAGGAGTATTCTTAAAAGTAATCTACAGGCTGAAGACAATCCCCATCAAAATCCTAATGACATTTTATGCAGAAGTAGAAGAAATAACCTACAATGCATATGAAAGTAGAGAAGGCTCCAGATACACAAAACAGTCCTCAGCAGAAAGAGCAATGCTGGAACTATCACAATACCTGATTTCACCTTCAGTTGCAGGGTCACAGTAACAAACGAGCATGGCAATGGAACAACACACAACACATAGCCATAGACCAATGCCACAGAATAGGGGGCTTGGAAAGAAACTCACACAGCTATAGTCACCTGTGTTTTGACAAAGGTGTCAAAATAAGCCTTGGAGACAAAAGCCTCATTAGCAAATGGTGCAGAGAGCACTAGGTTCCACATGTAGAAGATGGGCATTAGAACCCTGTCTCTCATCTTACTTGAAAAATGAATCAAAGACTTCAATGTAAAATCTGAAACATTGAATCCGCTAGGGGAAAGCCCCTCACGATATGGGCATGGATGGGTAAAGACTTTATGAAAATAAGTCGTAACTGAAAACATGATTCCAAGAATTGACAAATGGGACAGCAGGAAATGAAAAAGCTTGTGCAAGCTGTCCTGCAGACTGGAAGAGAAATGTTGGCTAACTACATAAAACAGGGTTTTATATCAAGAAAGAGTTAGACACCCCAAACCTTCCAAATCAGCATATGGACCAATGAGTAGCTATAGACAGTTCTCAAAAGGAGAGATGGGAATGGCTAGTATATACTTAAAAATGTTCAACACCTCACCTGTCACTCCAGTCTGAATGGCTATCATCAAGAAAATAAATGCCAGCAAATGCTCATGAGGATGTATGTCAAGAGGAATGCATACTCATTTGTAAACTCTATAGCCGCTATGAAGTCAGTATGGTGGTTTCCCAAATGACTGAATGAACTACCACAAGTTCTGCCAGTAATGTGGGAGCAACATGAATTAGAACAAAGCATAATGACACATATGTATGAAAATGCTATGATGGGACCTATTATTTTTATGCTAACTTAAAAAAAAACTTTAAAAGGAGGAGGAATGGGCTTGGTGGTGGTGGTGGTGGTGGTGGTGGTGGTGGTGGTGGTGGTGGTGGTGGTGCACACCTTTAATCCCAGCACTTTTAATCAGGTGACAAATGGGCACCTTCCCTTTCCTTCCTGGGAGGAAACACATAGGAAGCTTTGGAGGTATTCATCCTCTTCTTGGCTTAGGAATTCAAAAGTAAGTTTTTGATTGAGGAAACAGGAAACACCATCAATATTTCAGAAGAGAAGACGTGAAGCCAGAGTTAAGAACTAAGTCATTGTGGAGTAGTTGGTTGTTGGTATGGAGCAGGGGCTAGCCTGCAGCTGATGAGTCCCTGACATCCTACCCTGGGAAGCTGACTCAGAAGTGGCAGCATCCACAGGCCTGAGACATCCGTGTGCTAGGACCGAGAGCTGGCTGCTGCTTATTCTTTCAGCAAGCTATTTGGGCTGTTACTTCAGTTTTCTTCTTCTTTTCTATTTCCTTGGTCATTCCCTTCATATTCTTTCAGTGAGCTCAGATTTTAAATGAGGCTCTGAAAGATCTGGGCCAGACTGCTCATGTCCCCTGCCAAGTACTCTCCATGTTAGGATGCTGGGTAAGATGAGGAATGGAAAATATTATCAGGCTTATCTGTAGTTATCCACACCAACTTAAGAGCTGTACTTTATCTAGATCAAAATGGAAGGAGTTGAGATAAAGTTTTGAGCAAGCCTGGAACTTCTGCTGAAAATTAGATGGGAAAATTTTTATTCTACTTGAATTATAAAAACATTTAGAATTGTTATATACTGTAGGTGTAGACAAAGTGCTTTCTAGAAAAGGCAGAAACTATCAGACACTTAGTTGCACTGATTTGGTTTAAAACTTGCAGGAGAAATGATTGTATTTGGTATAAATCTCACTTAGCTTTCAGCTGACATGTAAAATATAACTTAATTATTCTCTTAAACCCAGGGCCTTTCACTTGTTAGGCAAAAGTCCTGCTACTGAACTAAGTTCCCAAACCCTTGAGAAGGAATTATGATAAATGTTTATAATACCTAACAACTTGCAGTCAATCATGCTTATATTGTAGCATAGAAGAATTGATAGTATGTTCTTCCAAAGGGGAAAAGTTTGAATAACTGTCTTCTGCATTATTTCCCATGTTGAGTGAGGATGTTAGTAAATTGGTTTGTAGCCATACTGCCATTCACCCATTCTCAGGATTTCAGTGTTCGTTTCAGTGACTTCATGTAGCTAGAGTTTTCCTGCCTTGCCCACAGTCAGGACAAATCTTTGTCACCTGCCGGTCCCACAGCAGCTCAGACCCAAACAAGTAAACACAGAGACTTACATTGCTTACAAACTGTATGGCTGTGGCAGGCTTCTTACCAATTGTTCTTATATCTTAAATTAATCCATTTCCATAAATCTATGCACTGCCATGAGGCTCGTGGCTTACCAGCATCTTTTCATGCTGCTTGTCAGGGTGGCGGCTGGCAATAACTCCTTCTGCCTTCCTGTTCTTTTATTTCTCCTCTATGTTAGTCCCACCTACACTTCCTGCCTAGCCACGGGCCAATCAGTGTTTTATTTATTGACCAATCAGAGCAATTTGACATACAGACCATCCCACAGCACAGCCAAGTGCAGACCATCTCAGACACCTGCACTCAGGCCCATGGTCCTAATCATCCTCTATGCAGACCTGCTGGGTAAAGCCACAAGGAACCCGAGAACGGCTTTCACAGCACATATAGAACATCCCACAGCAACTTCAAGTTCCTCTTTTAGGATTATTGCTGGAGATATTAGTTTGTTCATGATCTTATAAAATATCCAGTTAAAAATAATAGAAGGGATGTTACTGAAATTTCAGGTATTAAGTTTCACAGTAAGATTGAAATCTCCTTTGAGAACTAGTTTGTTTGTGTGCTTTGGCAGAAAGGATGAATGAAGGCTGTTGACTTCTTAAAAGTGTGGTTTCTAGTTTACTGGGTAAACCACAGGTTTTAATACAGTGGTCAATTTTGAATGTGATAAGACTGGCGATTTTTATTCTTTGGGTAGTTTTCCTCCTTGTTTTGTTTGGCTTTGTGCTGTGGCGGCTACTTTCCCAGGTAGGTTGAGCAAGCGTTGCATTGCTGCTCTGTTTTGCCTCAGCTATTTTTTCAAAGTCTGATCATTTTAAAATAGATTTTCTTTGCAACCATTGTTTCTCCATAAATATTTAGAAACATCTTAATGTATTGAATATATTACTGTAATATTAAGCTTTGCTTTTAAATAAAATTTTGAAATATTTTCTTTCACATATTTTTCAATGCTTAAAAATGAAAGCTTATAATTATGCGTCCTTTTTCATTTAAATGAAGTATTAATGTCAGTCAACCTTTTTCTTTCCTTGTCACCCAGTGCACATAGTTTTTAGTAGTTTTGTTTGTTTGTTTTGTTTTTCAAGACAGGGTTTCTCTGTGTAGTTTTGGTGCCTGTCCTGGATCTCACTCTGTAGACCAGGCTGGCCTTGAACTCACAGAGATTCGTCTGGCTCTGCCTCCCGAGTGCTGGGATTAAAGGCGTGCGCCACCACCGCCCAGCTGTTTTCAGTAGTTATATAAGAGTTAATTGAATAGATGAGCATAAATACCTTATGAAAAGTGATTTTATACATGCTGGATGGAATGTATTCTATAATAATAATTATTAGTGTTTTTCTTTTTTTTTTCATTTTTGTCCTAAGTAATGTCCTGTGCTGTGTTAGATGCCAGAATTCTTTCTTGAATTATTTGCTAGAATCAAAGATTTGTTTCAAAACTAATTCTCTTCATGTTAAATGTTCAAGTGAATGAGTTGTAATCTTAAAATTTTGTCTTAGGATTGATACATTCACTGTTGATCATCAGAGTGAGAGCTGAATGCATTATGGAGATATCATTATTGATATTGGATATTTTGAACAAACATTTTGGTGATTCCCTCATTCTATAGCTTGTGTGTACAGTGCTTGGATACTGTCCAGCTTACTAAAATGCAAATGGTATTAAATGGTTACCACTGTGTTCACTGAGGTTTTTTTATGGAGCAGTTTGGAAGCATTCCATCTCCTTCAGTGGAAATGTGCTGATTCATGGAAGGAATTCTCAGATCACAGGGCTTCAAAGTCATTAGTGACTTGTTTGGATTTGACCCTTGAACATTTCTGGTTTTATAAGAAATCAGATACCATGGATTTTTGAACTTGAACATTCCATATTTAATGAGTAGGAGTTTAAATTCCATACTCTTTTGGACATCTTTTATAAAATTAATATTTTAGGTCCATTGAAGCTGATTTAATTCTGTGTCAATCATCTAATTATTTCATTTGATGATATTTTTCCATCTTAAATAGGACAGAGAGCCTTGGGGTCTATCTCAGTGAAAGAGTGCATACTCAGCATCGGAGAGGCCTTGGGTTGGATCCCTAGCAACTGAAATCAAAACCAAACAAAACTCACTATGGAGAAAGCACCATTGACCTTTGCCTTGGTCTCAGTAGGAATGATCTTTATGGATAAGTTTCTTAATGTGAATATTTTGAACGATGTGCTGTGGTTATACTACTTACAGAGCACCATCTTTTAAAGTAAATGAGAAGCAACTAAGCAGTTTTGTAAAGTATATGCTAATTATATTATGAAATACATGTACTCGGTTTTGAGGCTCCATATATATGTATATATGTACATATATGTACAACTACATATGAGTTTAAAATTACAAGTGATATTTTAAAAGCATGCTATAAAACAATTCTCACCTGATCTTTAAATGGAGTATCATTATTCTTCCATTTAAAATCATATGACTTTGGGGCTGGAGAGATGGTTCAGCAGTTCAGATCACTTGCTGCTTTTCAAGAGAACTCAAGTTGGGTTCCCAGCACCCATGCTGTAACTGTGTGAAGTCCAGCTCCAGGGGATCCAGCCAGCCCCCACTTCTGGTCTTAGCAGGCACACATACATCCGTGATGCGTGCTTGCCTGTCTGCACAATTTAAAGCTGATTTCTTTAAAATCCTATGATACAGTCTGATTTTTCCAAGTGCCATTGGTGCAGCAATTGTGTTATTTGGTCAGATTGATTCTCTCACATTTTAGAAACAGATCCTATTAGATAATTTTAGTACTAGCTGTGAGAAGAGTATGCTATGCTCATTTTAAAGGAGGCCCAGTGGTTCTCATGTAGACTGAACCTGCCCATTGCAGATGTTTTTCTCCAGAGTGTGATTATAGGGGAGATAACACATATGGGATCTATTAAACAACAGAGCATGATTCATGTGTAAGGACCTTGTCAGGTGACAAATATCAAGGAGAAGTTGCAAATGTATTTAATAGAAGAGTTTGCTTTGGTTTTATTTTCACTAGTCCATTAAAAATTCTCAGTAAAAAAGTATAGAATAATTATGAAGTCATTTTTATATTCTCCCCAAAGCTGGTTAAACCACAATCTCCCATGGATTGTGAGGTTCTGCTATTTTAAATTAAATATGTATATAAGTATGTAAAACTCTGAAAACCCCAAAATCTCCTTTTAAAAATTTGAGATTCTGAGCCAGGCGGTGGTGGTGCACTCTTTAATCCCAGCATTCAGAAGGCAGAGAAAGGTGGATCTCTGTGAGTTCAAGGCCAGCCTGGTCTACAGAGTGAGTTTCCGGACAGCCAGGACTGTTACATAGAGAAACCCTGTCTTGAAAAACAAACAAATAAACAAACAAAAATGCCCCCAATATATTGAGATTCGGTATGATCAAAAGTTGCTGTGTGTAGGCGTACTGTACATATCTAAAATACAGACCAATACCTGATCTAATTTGACGGATGCACATGTGACAGGGATGAGAATACATCTTGGGGATCGGTCGCTTAGCAGAAGATAATGCGGTGGTTTGACATTCATGAAAAAAGAAATGGCTGTTAAGAACATCTGTGTCCCCTCAAAACAATAAAATGGGCAGCTTCGGAGAAGAGATGCCATGCCAGGAGGTGTACCACTTGGGTTCCCCAACCTCTCACATTGTGTGTGTGGCTGGCCCTGTGGACTGGCTGCTGCCGCCTGGTGATGTGCAGGGAGGCACATGGTGCCACTCTGGCTGGTGCTGATGCTGTCAGGCTGCTTCCATTCATCTCTCCATCTTGGCATCTCTGCTTGGCGGGAGTGACTGACTGGGAAGGACAAATTATGTCACTGTTGTCTCCCTGCTCTTAGGATACGGAATGGTGTGGGTTCAAAGAGTACACTCCATTCTGGTGCGGTAATAGCAGATTGGCATGCATATGTTTCTGTTTGTTGGGTTTTACTTGTATACACACATTCTGTTGGCTGACTTTATCTCCCCAAAACATTCATTAAGTAATAGAAGCTTGTCTGTTCAGTAATACTGTCTTTATTCTGAAACCTAGGATGTATTTTCAGGAAGCATTAGAAAGATAAGATGAACTTAATATCATGATTGTTTGATTATTGAAAAGATGCCTAAAAGTTTCTTATTTTATTACTTTTGAAAATTTACCAACATAGTTTAAATGAATGCTAATTTGTAGTATTTAATTACATACAATATATCAGCACTATGAATTAATTTATTAATGAGGACTAACTATACCAAACCTTAATTTATATATATATGAGTATCGTGCATATATCCATGCTGTATTTTTAATTTCATGGCTTTGTGCTTTCATGAACTGGATGGCCATGCTGATGTAGTACAGATTACTCTTTAGTCATTGGTCCTCACTTCTCCTTTTCAGCTGATTTTCACAGCAGTGGGCACATTGTTGTGAATGGGTGGAAGATACACAACACAGCAAAAAATAAATGGTTTGTATGCATGGCTAAAAGCCCTGAAGAGAAGCATGAATGGTTTGAAGCTATTTTGAAAGAAAGAGAACGTCGGAAAGGTGGGTGCATAAAGTGGGAGCTATTGGTTTTGTGAAAATAATTAGTTAAAAGGCAAACATGTTTTCCTCAGCTCACCCTCTTCTAACTCTAAATGGCATGATCTGCCCAAGATTTAAAAATTGAAAACAACAAAAAAATCCATACTCTATAAAATTTCTAATGATATTTGTCTTTATTAGGCTCTATTCTTACCTAATTATTCATTTTTACTGATAAATGTTAATAGTTTTTACATTGTAAAAACACAGAATTTTAATATAAAATTTTGTGGTTTGAGGACTAAAATGCAGTTCAAACATTTCTTCTTCTGCGACGTTTCCCCCACCCCATCCACTGACTGTGAATGGTCTCAGGACTTTGCCTCTGGCTTCCTCTAACTATATTCTTTGCTCAGCTTCTCTGTTCTCCTTAGTGGGACTTCTGCTTGTATACCTGTGTACTTCCTTTGTGCCTTGCCTTTTCTCCTAGGCTCCGTATTCGCCTGCTGTGCTGACCCCCAGACTTCCTTGACGTTGTCAGTATTTAGTGGACTTCTCTCTACTAAGTGGCAGTTTACTTGAAAAGCATTATGTCCTCGCATCGCTTTGTCTTTTTTTTTTTTTCATTTTTCTTTATTAAGAAAATTTCCACTCATTCTACATACCACCCACGGATCCCATCTCCTCCCTCCTCCCACACCCCAGCCCTCCCCTTTGTCTTTTGAAACCTGCAAGGCACCCAGATTTCCCCTCTCCTTCATAGCAGTAAATCCCCCCTGCTGTGTTCCATACCCTGTCCTCTAAGCTACATACAAAGTGACAGAACTTTCTTTCCCATAGGGCCTGCCTTTTCCACTAGCTCATAAAATACATTGCTACCTCCCCAGTACCTAAGGAACCACGTGATTTACCTTTACCAGGACACTGTCAAACCCACCAGAGCAGCTGTATTCTCATCTAACCTCAGGATTCTGTGCCATGGATTGCTTGACTTTAGTGACTCTTGTAAAAAATTATTTCTTAGAAATAAGGATTTGTAATTCTATATTTAAACACCGTCTTCTTGTGAATGATTTGGTGGCCTTTCTCACACAGAGGTGAGATGTGCTGAATAAGCCTCTCCTACTGCAGTGTGGTCTCCCCTTGAGGATGGACCTCAAGTATAGCTATGCTGATTTCATCTGCCCCCCCCTCCACTGGCAAAACCATGTGCCCTTGGGGCATGGCCTCCCAGGGGTGCCTCACACACTGGGAATATAGCCTTGCCAGTCTCACTAGGATTCTATGGATTTCTTAAAAACTGGTCCCAGTTCTACAGAGCTCAAACCTATAGCCTCTAGCTCAGTGGTTCTCAACCTGTGGGTCACAACCCTTTGAGGGTCGAACAACCCTTTCACAGGGGTTGCCTAAGACCCCCAGGAAACACAGATATTTATATTACAGTTCACAACAGCAGCAAAATTACAGTTATGAAGTAGCAGCAAAAACCATTTTATGGTTGGGAGTCACCACAACATGAGGAACTGTATGAAGGTGTCGAAGCATTAGGAAGGGTGAGAACCACTGTGAGTCTAGCTGATGGTAGATATGGCAGTAGGGGCTTGCTTAGTGAGGGTGTGAGTGAATAGATGAAAACTTTTAGTTAACACGATGTCTTCTCTTTCATTTTTGATAGGCTTAAAGTTAGGAATGGAGCAAGACACCTGGGTAATGATCTCTGAGCAGGGTGAGAAATTGTATAAAATGATGTGCCAACAGGGAAATCTGATCAAGGACAGAAAAAGAAAACTGACTACATTCCCTAAGTGCTTCCTTGGAAGGTAAGCTTAGTCTCCTGGGTATATCATCTATTTTATATGATTTGTGTTTTAAAAATGTTATCCTAAGCATTTTTGAATCCTTATCAGCCTCTTCTGGACAGTAGGGGTATGAGATAATAGACAAAGATGCGGAGTCATTCATTCACCATCTTTGCCTGCACAATGGCTGATATGCCGTGTAGTCAGGGAATTAGAGCTGAGGGTCAGACAAGGAGTGTCAGGCAGGGGCTGTGCCTGTTGGGGTCAGGATGATGGACATGCTGTGGAAGTGCACAGGGTCTGAGAATCAGAGCTGGGCAGGAATCCACAGAGTAAAGGGATATTGGAGAGCTGTGAGAAGACAATTTAAACTTCTGCTTAGTCCGAATTCGTATAGCTGAAGCCAGACTGAAAGGGAATAGATTAAGAGTCTAACAGATTGTCATGTGAGGGGCCTAGAACCAGAGCCTGTGTCGTGTGGGAACATGCGGTTCTGTGAATGCGAAGGGTAGCTGCTTCAGTTTGGTCTCCTTGGGCCAGACTCCAGTCTCGCTTCTTTCTGTAAGTAATTTTGAACTCAGTAGTCCATACTTAGGTGTTTAATGCTCCTGTGGTTATTTAAAGAAGCAGAAAGTGTGGGTTAGGGAGCGTGACACACTCATATAGTTAGAGAATGTGAAGTCTATAAAAGCTCCCTGGAGCTATATCAAAGATCAGACTGTAATCAGCCATCTTCGTTCGACGCCTGGACACTTCCATTGGTTAGTATAATGGTTTGGGATGGTTAGGTTTCTATCTCCGTTTGATCCATGGAGTTGATGGATCTGTGCCCACCAGGATATCCTTTAACTACCTACCAGGAAATAGTATGTGGCCACATCTGAACTGTAGGCAAGGAAACTTCAGACTGAAGTGTAGTAAGCTTTTTTGTTGGACTATCTTTGAATCACCAACCCCCAAATAATGACACAGAAACTTATTATTAATTATGAAAGCTTGACCTTTAGTTTAAGCTTGTCTCAACTAACTCTTATAACTTAAATCAATCCATTTATATTATAACAGAAAGCCCCTTATCTACTTCCCTGACTTAACATGTTTTTCTTGTACTACACAACCTACTTGGAGAATTTTGTGCCCCTTGATTGTTTGGTATAAGGTGATTGTTACTTGTGGATCAATGGAAAATAATGTGTTTGGTGTTGGCTTGTTTGCAAATAATAAAAATGATTCTGAAACATATTCATTAGTTTATATAAATGCTCACGTGTTTTAAACATAAACATGAGAACAATTTATTTGCAAAATGTCTGCCTTTACTGCGAATTTATCTTAGTGATACCCACAACTATTTGCCTTGGGGGGCATCATCTTTTAATTAAACCTATGTTTGAATGATCTCTTTGGGAATGAGGGCCATCCCCAAGAATAGTTATTTAGTGAGTGCAGTATTGGAGAGGCTCAGCACATAGGGTTTCTGAGATAGATTCTGATTTCTATGGTCGTGAGTCTGTGGGGAAAAAAAAATCTGCTGGATTCTTGAAAATGGTGCTTTGGGTATTTAAGATTTCTTTCATGGCTGCTTCGGGATATGTGGACCAGACAGACTTCCTGGGAAGACACAGACTTTATCATTTCCATTGTCTTTCTCTTGCAGTGAATTTGTGTCGTGGCTGCTGGAAATTGGGGAAATTCACAGGCCTGAAGAAGGTGTTCATCTGGGACAAGCATTGTTAGAAAATGGGATCATCCACCATGGTGATTATTTCATCAATTACCTTTCTTTGTGTGTTCACAAATGGCCTGTCTTTGAGTCCCACATCTGTTTCATGTACAGTTTTCCATATCATAGCATGGTTATTTCTTTTAGTGCTTTCAGTATGTAAAGAACAGAATATCATGAGTTTAAGATTTTTTTTTTTCAAGATTATATAGTTGCCATTCTCTAAAACCAACAGTCACTGTACAGGCAAAAGCCAGAATGCTAATAAGTACCAGACTGTGCAAGGAGAGATGCATAGTTCTGACTAGAGTATGTGAGACTGCTTCATAGGGACAGTGGCACTAGTGTTGGGTATTACAGAATGAATAAAACTTAAAATAATAGAAGGGGCATTCCTCTGAGAAAATGATAGAACCCAGTCAGAGTAGGAAAAACTTTCACGGTGGCCACTGGAGGAACTGCAGTAGGCTCCCATGTGGCTACACTGTGAGCTCCATGGATCAGCATCCTGCCAAGGTCTTGTGGTGGGAAGACACCTAACTGAGCAGGCTGACCCAATGGCCCTGTCCCGAAGGTCAGAGCTGATGCATATCTTCACGTGAAGGCGTGGTCAGGACTTGGTCTCAGAGGATGCCTGCAGCACCTCAGAGTCTGCAGGTTGAAGGTTAAAGGCTGCAGCACACATGTCTGCCAGCAGGGAAAAGAACAAGGAGCCTTTGGAGCTGGGTCCGCAGATATGAAAAGAGTTGGCCCATTTGGATGTGATGGATGGAGAGATGGGTCTCTGGTGAGCTTTCTGCTCCGCATGACTAAGACAGTTAATTCAGGAGAGGCTTGAGCGGTGAAGAGTTAGGAATGGAGTAGCCGTGAGACTAGAGCGGGGAACTTGGGAAGGGTTCAGTTGGGCTCACACACCAAAACCAAGGAGAGAGTAGGGATGAGACTAAGGTAAAAGCTCGAAGAATCTCTGATGTGAAAAGTGGGGCGGAGAGAAACAGACAAGGAGTCATTTTAAACTGTGACTATTAGACTATGGAATTTTTACAGTCATGTCTTCCCTAGTTCACAGTGGTGCACAAACAAAGCAAATCCTTGTGAGTTTTCCCCATCACTCTGAGTGTTACCTCTGTGACCGACCAGTGCCACCTTCTAGCAGGTTGGGCATCACCACCTAAGTAGACAGTTCTGTCCTTCCCAGGATCCCCGCCTCCTCAGTCTCCACCATTTCTTCCCTCCTTTCCACTTTTGCTTGAGGTTCCTTTATAACAGATAGAAGATGGAGGTATGAGGTTCCTTTATAATAGAAGATGAAGGTATGAGGTTCCTTTATAATAGAAGATGAAGGTATGAGGTTCCTTTATAATAGAAGATGAAGGTATGAGATTCCTTTATAACAGATAGAAGATGAAGGTAGGCGTCCATTTTCATTGCTTTTCCTGGCTTCTCATCAGCTCAAGTCCAGATTTCTTCCTATGGTTTAACTCTTTCATGAAGGCCTGCAACACTCTGCACAGTGGGACACTTGGTTTCTACTCTAAGTGGGCACCTGCCCAACCTGACCTGCTACACTGTGCCCACCCTAGCCCTCTACATCTTTTCATGCTCAAAGGTGACACTTAATTTTGGATCTTTACTCTTGCTTCTCTCATTCAACAGTTGCTTGTAAGTTTCTCATAAAAGTGGGGGGACATTTCTAAGTGCTAAAAATACAGTACTGTGGAAAATGAAGCAACAAAATTCCCTGCATCCTTGACTCATCTTTTTTTTTTTTGGCCCTCTGACTTTTAGAAGCCCTTCCACTCAGTCTGCCATTTTAATACATTAAATTTAAGGATTTGAAATTTCCCTGAGTTTTGAATTTATAATTAGTATGTGTGCATGCACATGCATGTTGTGTGCTGGCCAGAGGGTAACTTTCTGGAGTTGGTTCAGTCTGTCCATCAGGTTTTTGGGTATTGAACTCAGGTTATCATGCTTGTACAAAAAGTGATTTTACCAGCTGAACCAATTTCATATGCTTATCACTGTCTGAAATTACATTGTTATTTTGTTTCTTTGGTTATTAATTATCTCATTGTCTCCCTTACCATATCCTGGCCTCTACTGAAAATATATGCAACATTAGCACATGAGCCATCTCTCTCTCTCTCTCTCTCTCTCTCTCTATATATATATATATATATATATATATATATATATATATATATATAGTGCTTTGAGATATGTGCTCTTCATGCCTAACATATTTAGGTAATCAGTAATCACATACTAAATGAATAAGAGAATTATCATGCTTTAAGCAAATGGCAGATATTTTCATATTGTGTAATATTTTATACTTGATTCAATAATAGAAAAGATCTAAAGCATCATATACATGCAATTACCATCAAGTGTGATTGAAAAGCACCAGGTAACAGCTGTAATAGGTACTTTTCGCTGTGACCAAAACACCTATCATGAGCAATGTAAGGCGAAGTTTTACTTTGGTGCATGGATTCAGATGGTCACATGGTCATTTGGCTCCATGCATTTGAGTAGAACATGATGGTAGTGGGAACTTGTGGCAGAGGAGAGCTGTTTGTCTCATGGCCAGTCGGAAAGCAGGGAGCCAGGCAGATGGGACATAGTCAGGGATAAGAAACCCGCAAGGATCAGTCTCCATTAACCTGTTTCCTTGGGCTCTACCTTACCCCACCAGTTTCCAGAACCTTCCAAAATAGTGCTACCCTCAGGGGACCAGGAATTCAAATAATCAGTCTGTGAGGAACAATCCATATTTAAACCATGCAACAGCTTTAAGTAGAAATAAGATGTTGATACAGGTTTTAGTCTTTCATATCCCCTAACCCAAGTCAAGTATACATTTAGGAATAAGAATGTTTATTGCATTCTTATTTTTAATTTGTAAAATGTTTTAATCAACCCACAGTAATTGTATGGACTTATGGGGTATAGAGTGATAATTTGAGTCATGTTTATAGTATGTAATGACCAAATCAGGATAATTAGAATTCTTATTTCCTATAACAATCGTTTCTTTGTGTTTCCTTCAACTTAAGTAGGTGGCATAAAATTGTGGTCAGTTAACCTTCAGAAATAGCTTTTCTGTTCCCATTTACTCTTTCTTCCAGAGATAGTGTTTTACTAACAAAACAAAAGAGGTTGCTTCTATAGTGTTCATGCCATTATTGTACCAGTGGGCATATCTTCCCAGGCCTGTCATTCTTGAAACTCACATTATTCACAGCAGGGGTGTGATGCTGCTAATGTGTATCCTCCAGTAGCTCAAACCCCAGAATGGATGGGAGAGTGGCTCCTGATGTGCCACCACTTGCTAAGAAGCATTGTTAGTCATTGTCTGCTTGAGGATGGAGAGTAAGTTTTCTTCAGGGTTTTGACCCCTGATGGAATTACTTAGGCTCCAGTAGATGGTCCTTTATCTGTGATCGTATAGGCAGCACTAAGTGGACTCAATGGGTTACAAAAAACCAACAGAAACAAAGGAAGCACATAAAGTTCGGAGGGGGGGAGAAGAGGGGAAAAGAGTCAGTGTGATCTAAATATGTGCATATTTGAAACGGTCAGACAATAAAAATGTTTGACAAATAAGATAAAATGAAAACAAACAAACAAAAAAATGGGAACGTCCCAGTCCTGATCAGTTCATCCCTGGCTGTAGGTACCACTTCAGCTATCAACAGAGCCTCTTTTAAAAGCACTTTCCTGTTTAGTTATTTTTGTGTACCTGCATGCCTCAACACATATTTGGAGGTTAGGTGACAACTTTTGGGAATTAGTTCTCTCCTTCCACCTTGTGAGTCCCAGGGATTGAACTCAGGGATTTTGGCCTTGCCAGCAGGTGTCTTTATCCACTGAGCCATTTTCCTGGCCTAGTTAGTAATAGAGTCCTGAAGTGAAAATATTAAATGCATTTTTATTAAAATGATTTTCAAATCTGGACTGCAAGAATTCTTCAAACATTTAAATTAGGAGAATTAAAACCCATTTTGAACAATTGCGTTTATAGCCTGGTTAGTTCTTTTTACTGAGAAATACAGCCCAGAGAATTGTGTTTCAGTATTCTTCCATTTGTTACTGTTTGAATTCAGAGGCTCAGGTTTACTATACTGCAGTGAGGATTTGATCAACTATAAAATCACATTTGGAATCCAGCATTTTTATGAAAAGAAACCTTTAAAAATGACTCTAATTCTCCAAAACTGGGGGCAAAGTTATGCAATTTCATATTGAGAGTAATTCTATTTAAAGAAGAGAGAGGGGCTAAATGCTCTGGTTGTTGAGTATGTTTCCAGCTGTGCTTTTGCAGAGACAGAGTTCCTAAAGTGAAGTTGAATGAGCCATCTGTTTGAAAGACAGCTAGGAAAAAAGAATGTGTTGTTGCTATTATTCATATTGCATATATTATTAACCTAGTCTCTCTCTCTCTCTCTCTCTCTCTCTCTCTCTCTCTCTCTCTCTCTCTCTCTGTGTGTGTGTGTGTGTGTGTGTGTGTGTGAGAGAGAGAGAGAGAGGGAGAGAGAGAGAGAGAGAATGAGAATGAGTGAGTTGTTGCTATTATTGCATGTATTATTTTTCTTGCTTTTGTATGGACTCCTAGGATGGCACAACAAACGCTTTCTCTACAACACACTGTTGAGATTCGTCATCTCTAAGGACTGTCACAGTAGAAATGCTTATCTGGTACATCTGCAGTGTGCTGAAGTTGATTGTACATGCTTGTGAGAGCTGTTAATTAAATTATAAACTCCTGCAAACTGGTTGTTAAACACAATTATTTGTTAACATTGAAATTACATAACCAGGTACATAATGCATAGGGTGATGGCTTCCTGAAACCTGGCATTTCCTCATTGTTTCACCACATTTTCCTTCACCTCTGCTCCAGGCTTGTGTGCTGTAGGAGTGCCCGGTAGTACGGGCCACTGCATCAGTTCCATCTTCAGCAACTTTTAGTGGGTGGCTTGAAATTGGTCAGCTTAGGAGACTTTATACCCCAAACATTTGCAAACTGTGCATCAGCTGGCCTTCTCCACTGGCCCCGACCCCCACTTTCTAGAAACTATGGTTACTGCGCATGCACCATGGTTACTGCGCATGCCTTCTTCTGTCATAGCTATCTGAAAGATTTCCCTGAGCATCTTTCCTCACAAGGTGACCTGAGTGTGCTTGGTGGGTGAATCCTTTTTTTTTTTTTTTTTAATCCTGCTGTAGACTGAGTGCAGACTTGTGCTGTTACTGTTTATTCAAGGCAACGTCTAAGATTGCAGATTAGCCCATGGTTATGAAGATTTCACCCTAAAGTCCCTTACAGATTAGCCCTGTCCTTTTTTTTTTTTTTTGGTTTTTTGAGACATGGTTTCTCTGTGTAGCTTTGCGCCTTTCCTGGATCTTGCTCTGTAGACCAGGCTGGCCTTGAACTCACAAAGGTCTGCCTGCCTCTGCCTCCCAAGTGCTGGGATTAAAGGCGTGTGCCACCACTGCCCGGCAACCCTGCCTTTTTGAGTAGGTTAAACTGCCATTTGTTTTTATTGTAGCAAGAGACACCTGAGTTGTTTCCTTGAAAATCAAGACAATTTAGTCCCATGACTATTAAAAGTATAATAATGGATATTGGTAGATTGGGAAAAAGAAACAAATCACTGATTGTGAAGCAATGCACAGAATTTCAAAATATTTCTTTTAATTTTATTTTTTCCACTCATGCTTTTCTCTTTATGGGTTAGCTTCATGGGCAAATAGGATGTTAAAAGCTGTGTTGTTATTATTTCCCCCTAAATAATAGTTTTGGCTCAATTTCATAGTCTTAAGCCATGTACAAGGTTTACATGTGTTGGGATAAAGACTTAAACTTCTGTATGTGTGCATGCATTTGAGGTTATTAATAAATCTTTTGATATACTTCTGGATTCACCAAATGTAGTTGATTTTGACAGTATATGCTCTCTTTTCAATATTACCAATGAAAAGATCAGTTTTTTGTCTAATCATGAAAATATAGCTCTTTGTAGCTCACTATCTACTACATTCTCGATATAGAAAATATTTAAATATAAACGAACTTTATTAGAAAGTGTTTTCCTTCCCAAGACAGTTTCTCCCTCCTTGTTATACTTTATGTACAGACTCAAACACACTTTCCCATAGTTCCTTAAGCCATTGTAATCACCTACTTGAGAAGTATTCACTTAGGTCTTTGTCCACTTTTCAAATGGGTCATTTATAGTTTGGATAATGACTTGATTGGATTCTTTATGTATATTGGTCTTATGGATTACATGGTTTCCATCCCACAGTTAGTACTTGGCATTTGGTTGATTATTTTCTTATGAAGGATATTTTCCTTTGAGACAATTTCATTGGTCTGTTTTTTGCTTTTGTTATCTGCATTTTGGGGATCTCACCCAAAAACTTCATTGCCAGGACAGCATCAAGGTTTTCTCCATTTCATTCTTCTATTGGTTGTGCAGTTTCAGGTCCTATGTTTAAGTTTTTAATTCATTTTGAGGTGATGATTATGTGGTGTGAGATGGGGTTCCATTTTTATTCTTCTGCACGTGTTTGTCTGGTTCCCCAGCACACAGTTATTGGAGAGACTATGTTCCTGTAGTGCATTCCTGGTAACCTTTGCAAGACCAGTGAACTATAAATGCATGGGGTTTTTGGAGGGGTTCTCTACAAAGTTTCAGTGGTCTGTTAGGTCTGTTTATGTGCTACGAACACAAGGCTTTGATTCCTACAGCTCTTGTAGTTTGTTTGAAGTCATATATAGTGTATGCTTCTAGCTTTGTTCTTGTGGGTAAATTTGTCTTGACTAGTTGGGGTCTCTTTGTTACACAGAGAGCTCAGTGTTTGCTTACTTTCATTTGTTTGTTTTGTTTTTTCTGTTCCTGTGAAAATGACATTGGAATTTTGATAGGGATTGCATTTGATCTGTTATATCACTTTGGGTGTACTAGACATTTAAATAATATTAATCTTCCCAATTCATGAAAACAATACATTTCCATTTATTTGTGTCTCCTTAATTTTTTTCACCAGTGTTTTATAGCTGTTAGTATACAGCACATTTATCTCCTTGATCAGATTCCTTCCCAAGTCTTACATTTTTTAGTGCTATGGTGACTGTGATTTTCTTAAGGTCTTTTTGGATCGTTCATTTTCAGCCTTTAGAAATGCTGTTGGCTTTTGTCCGTTGGTTTTGTGTTCCTGTATGTTGATTTGTACCTTTACTAAAATAAGTTTTTCATTTTTTAAAAATGTCTTTGTGCATGGAAGATAGAGAGACAATTTTTTTCTTTCCAGATTGGCTATCTTTTATTTCTTTTCCTGCCTATTTGTTCTGGAAGGACTTGCAGTCCTGTGAGGAAGAGAAGTATAACTAAATGCAGAGAGTTTGTTGCTTGGGCAATTCAGAGCTGAGACATACGGCCAGGAACTGAGTGAAAAGCAGAGTGTCTTGTAACAAATAAGGAGAGTAATGGGAGATGATTCCAATGTGAGGTCTTTGCCTGGAAAAGAACAGCAAGGTGTTTTTATTGGGGAACCTGATATATGTTCGTATAGGGAAACATCTTCATCACAGGTAGAGGCCGTTGCATTCCTGAGTGTGTACATGTAATCATGGTCATCCTTCTTTATACATCACATATTTCCTTAAGTGGCCAATAGGAATACCCCATAGTAAAGAATTTAGCATTGCTGCGGGCGGCGACCAGCCATGAGAGGCAGCGCCTCGGCATAAAGACCAGCCAGGAGGGGCAACGCTGGGGCATAACTAACAATAATGTTAGCTCCTGCCTCACACAGTCCTTGCTCTGTTGAGGTACATCCTTTCTATGCTAAATCTGCTGGGAGATTTTATCATGAAACAGTGCTGTGTTCTGTCAAATGCTTTCCCTATCTCTTGAGCTCATCTTACTTGTAATTGTTAATATGTTCTTATTTCCTGATTTGTCAGTGTTGAACAGTCCTCTCCCCTAGGATAAACCCCACTTGACCATGACAGATGTTTCGTTTTTTTTTGTGTCCTGCTGAATTTGTTTTTGTCAATATAAAAGGGGGAAAAATCCTCCAACTGTCACCTCAAAGAGGATGAGAGAGTATTCTGGAGCCAAATATGAGTAAGCATAGCTTGGAATGGCTACCCCAAATACCACGCTATGATGAGGTAACAGTTTAATGAAATTTTTATAGTAATATAAAAAAGCCATAAAATAACATACCCTTCTAAAAAACTTGGTAGTTACATTGGGTAGGTGAGTTATGGCCAAGCTATATGTCTCATGCTAGCTGATCACACTTTTAGCCCTTTAGTTAATGTGACTAAGATTGTGTTTATACATTCCAAGAGCAGTTTATCAGTTAGTTAAAGGATGTTTGATCCCACACAGAGGTAGGCAAGAGATGGCTATTTAGGGCCTGGAAGTAGCTCAAGATAACTTGTAATTAGGCTCTGGACCTGCAACATTCCAAGCTTCCGCATCACTGAGTCAGTCAGCCTCTGAAGGCACAGCTTCTTCCCAGGAATCCTTGTTCCCAATTTTGTAGCATTTTGTTAAGGATTTTTGCAGCTCTGTTTATTAGTGACAGTAAACTGTGATTTTATTTTATTGCGGTATCTCCATCTGGTTTCATAAACTGAATGAATCTGCAACTATTCCTTTCCCTTCATTTTTTTCTTTTCTTTCTTCTTCTTTTTCTTTTTTTGAAGAGTTTGGGAAGGATTTGCCTTAATTCTTTAGGCATTTGTTAATGTTTACCAAAGAAATCATGGTTCCTGATGATAAGAGTTTTGAGAAATGAAAATCTTTATCCTGTGGATGACACAGAAGGCTAGCCATTCTTATTTCCATTGAGAAAGAAGAAAAAAAGGAAAAGATACAAATGACATGTAAAAAAAAAGTGCCTATCAGTGTAAAAACTCTTAAAAATTTGCAATCTGTTACATATTGACAGTATTCAGTAATGTCTGGATGTCTGAAGACGAGAAATATGTTTTGGATTGGTGTTTGTGTGGTCTTGGCTCAATCACCATATGATAAAATAGATACAAGCAGATATTCACTTGTAGGGCTAAGGATTTAAAAAAACCAAATAACTTGCTTATTATCTAAGTATCTACTCTTTACAGTTTTTAAGTTGAAGTTTATTTTATTTTGTGAGGCAGTGTCTTGCTCTGTAGTCCATGCTGACATAGATCTTACTTTGTAGCCCAGGCTGGCCTCAAACTCACTAGGTAGGTTAGACTGGCCTTGGACACAGCAACCCTCCTGCCTCTGCCTCCCTAGTTCTAGGATTATAGGCATGCACTACCACACTGGCCTGACTATTATTAACCTCAATTGAGTCTTCAACTCATGATATGGAAAGTTTCAATGTAGCAAAAGACAAAACCTTATAGATTTTACTCTTGAAAATATTGAATCGACATTACTCTGCTTTTTATAAATTGTGAATATGTGTTCAGTAAACTTGTGTTTACTTAACAATGTAGCTTGCCACTGTTCTACAGTAATATTTCCATGTTTTAGTTACCGACAAGCACCAGTTCAAGCCAGAGCAAACACTGTACCGATTCCGTTATGACGACGGCACATTTTACCCCAGGAGTGAGATGCAGGATGTGATTTCAAAGGTAAGGTTGCCTTCAGCAGCGTCCACAGCAACCCTCACATTGCCAAACGTGGTGAGGAAGAAAAGCTACTAAGAGGCTTGAAAAAGTCTTCTAATAGAGAAAACTCTTAAGTTGTCACATGAACGGTCTTTGTCTTATCAAAATTTCTGAAATTTCAGTGTTGGATCATTTGTTTTCTTCCCTGCTTCTAAGTGGAAGCAGAATCCCACTCAGAAGGTACCAGTCTGACTTTCACATGGTGCAATCGCTGTCGAGACATTTGTATAATTTTTTAAATCCACAAACATAAAGACTAACTTAATACCAGTTTTTATTTATCTTTGGCAATGTTTTATATTGAAATATATTGACCACACATTCTAGATTTATTTCTGTGTTAACTTTCTGTTTAAAGTATATCTTATCATTTATAATAAGAAAAATTTTAGGTATACCTTCCTATATGTCATACATATATGACAAATTCACAGTACATTTCCGTCCTGTTCTTCAGAGACTTAACTCCTATTTTTATCATGCATTTCAATGTGGCTAGCCTTTCAACTTTGTTGAGATTGTATGATGACTCCGGGAGACTGCAAAAGAAAGGATTTGCTATTCGACAGTCCCCCGGCATGTGTGTCTCTTGACTGACTGACCCGCTTCTGACCCGCGTTTGTCTCACACAGGGTGTAAGGCTGTACTGTCGTCTCCATAGTTTGTTCACTCCCGTGGTCAGGTGAGTCTGCTTCTTATGGGGGCCGTAAATGCAACAGTTAAGTTTCATCTTAGAACTTGGATTATTTCATTTTTAAGAAATTATTTATCTCAAATATTCCTAAATTTTTTCAGCACTATATATTCAGTGTCTTTTCCCTTTATTATAATTTCAAAATTCACTGTACTATTATTTCATACCATAATCTTCAGCTGAAAATGAAATAATCCATATTCCATTAGTATTTAATAAATGGTAGTTAAATGGTCTATAAATGATTCAGAAATTCCATTTATTCTAAATACTCACAGCTAGGAAGATTTTTATATTTTACACACACACACACACACACACACACACACACTCACACACACTCACACACACATACACACATATGTATATCTGAATGATTGAACAATGGATGTATATTTTATACTTGTTTTTGATAGACTTTCCCCTCCAAGACAATACTTTTATTTGAAAATTAAGAATTATTTTAGACTTACTAGACATAATTTTGGAGTTTATTAACTAACTCATTTTCAAAACAAATGCATGGTCCAGTTTTAAACAAATACATACATTTTTCAGTAATGGCTATAGAATCCAAATATTTTCATGTATTGCTTTTATTTTGCATGCTTAATATCAGTTATAAGGTCATACAGGGATGGATGGATATATATATATATATATATATATATATATATATATATATATATATGATAGATAGATAGATAGATAGATAGATAGATAGGTGATAGATAGCTAGAAATTGTTTCAAGAAATTGCCATGTCTGCATAATGGAATGCTCTCTTACACCATGTAAGCATTGTAGTCCTTCAGGAGAACCTGATGTCTTCTTACCTGAATAAATGTTGTCTACTTTAGCAGCAGACTTCACAGTATAAACTTGTGAAAGAGTGAGTGTGGACTTCATAGCATACTGCTGCTGTAGATCCCTTCCAGATGTTTTGGACAAATTAATATTAAATACTTAGCAATTGTATATCTTTTTTCCCTGCTAAACAAATAAAAAAGAGTAATAGCTAATTATTCATGTTATTTGCATATATATATAAATATTATGTGCATGAAAATGAGTTCAGAAAAATATTTTTTCTATGAGTTTTTTTTATATCAAGAAAGTTAGTCCTTACGAATAGATAAGGAGGAATTTTTCTTTTTTTTCTGACAGTTTGCAAAGACTTCCATTTTCTGTTCTCTTTTTATCTGGACTACAAAATGAAATGGATTATAGATTTCTGGTCTTGTTCACAAGACCAGTCATGAGACTCCTTCAGTTTTTCAAAGAACTTAGTACTTGTCTTCAGGTGACATACTGCGGTCTCCCTTGCCTACATTTCTACAGCTAGTATGACGCTGAGTTGGGATTAGCATCTGGTTCCTAGTCCTTGAATAATCTTTATGCTAGCATATTTTTCAACTTTGAATGATTTCTCAGTCTGGAAAGTCAGCTGAGCAGGATGTCTGATATGAGAACCAGTCAATCCCCATATCCCCTGGGGAGGATGGGGAGCTGGTTTCATTGTTCCATGCTTTGCTGAGACAGATTGTGAAATAGACTGTCCCTGGATCTATTTCAGGCCTTTCAGGCCTGTGAATAACTACAATGCATATTTGCCTGTCTTCTTGGAGAAAGTAGAGGCAAGAAAGGCTATTGCTCTATTCTCCACACTTTGAGGAGAATTTTAGGAGCTATGACTTAGGGGTAGAAATTCTGTTTTCTTATTCCTCCATTAACGATATGCCATTTTTATAGCTAAATCACTACCAAGTATGATAGCAGTAATAATCTTGTTTGCAAAAAAAAAATGTGAAAGAAGAAATGCCCTATTTTGGTACATTGATGTGTCTGTCTTCTTTTCTATGAGCTGATAGATTTTTGTCTCATATATACTTTGTTAATTTCTCTTACTTATACATATATTGGGTGATTGCAAGCGCATTGATAGATTTTCCTGCTGTACATTGATACTAAATGGAAGGATTTGCCTGTGCTCACTTAGTCCCTGGCTTAACACGTTCTTGCTTTCTTCTTCCTTTGTAGAGATAAAGATTACCATTTAAGGACCTACAAATCTGTGGTCATGGCCAACAAATTGATAGACTGGTTAATTGCACAGGTAAGGAGGCAAATAGGTGTTAGTATGCTTCCTTCTTTCCATTTTACTTTGAATGTGTAATTGGGAGCTTTCAACGAATTTAGTGCTTGCCTGAAGGTGACATAGTGTGATCTCCCTTGCCTACACTCCTACAGCTAGTATAAAGCTGAGTTAGGATTTGAATCTGGCTCCTGGGCTCTTGAATAAACTTTATGCTAGTTTGCTTTTTAAAAATAAGACATTCCTATTTTGAAAATAGGAGCTGAGTTTCATCAACAAACAAACAAAACCCGCCAAGCATAATTTGAGGATCAATGAAGAATAGCTATGTTCAGACACTAACTTGTTTTGCATGCTTTTTCTACTGATTTGTTTTTAAGTATCTGTTCATTAGTCCTCTCAAATGATTCTAATCTCCCGTGTCATTTTCTGTGTTAGATACCAGCTGGACTTGGGTAAATAAGCTTTAATGTCTACAAAGTGCAGAGTGTATTGTTATTGTTGCTCAGCTTCACAGGCTCTTGTCTCTAACAGTTGGTGTTGAGAAAGTTTCTGTGATTGGCTTATAAGTAGAAAAGATTAACATGCCTGTCACAGTAGCTTTTCAAATATAGACTTACAAATACAGTTTTTTTTTTCATGATAATTCAACTAACAAATACTTGGGTATATTCTGCTGATCAATGGCAAGACACTAAGAAAAGTTGATATACACTTGAACTAAACTTGCTGCCTGGGGAAGGAGTTTGTTTGGTTGAAATATAGTCATTACACATAAATATTTGAGTCAGTTTCATAAGCAGCCTTATTCTTTTGTTTGTATAAAAACATCATCAGTTTCCTTTCATAAATAGGTAATAAAACTAGATGTTTAATCTTAAAATGCCAACAATGTTTTTAATATTTAAACACTGTTTTTTGTACACACACACACACACACACACACACACACACACACACAGATTTTTATTGTTTTAGTATTGATTTCTAAATTTTTCAAGGCCACCTGATTTGTATTTCATTGAACACAAACTTTTACATTGAGAAGTTAATGTCTCAGATGAATCAAATAATAACTTTGGTACTACCCTGGACCACCTATCCAGTAGCTCGCCAGTGTGCTATGTTCTTTCTTACCACTTTCCTACCACTGGTTATGAGTGCAGCTAGGGGGGTTCTCTGGTCAGCAAGAGAATTCACATAGAACTCTGCTGTTCTAGAATAGGAACTCATGCAATACCTGGTATATGGGAGAAGACTGAGGCAGGTGCATCTGAGACAAAACCTGATGCTAAATAAACATTTACAGTCTAACCCAGAAAGTGTTACCAACTTTATGGGGAAAAATATTTGTGTTTTCTAAGGATAAACATTAAAGAAAAATAGGACACACTTCAGAAAGCCCTAAGCAAACTGAAATGAAGTATTTTTTGTCACTATGGTGTCTGCTGAAATCTCCAAGGACATTGTCTCAAGCAGTCAGTATCTGATGCCAGCTCTGCTAAAATTGAATGAGGCAAGCTTGGACATGTCACTGTGTTTCTAGACTGTGGTGTTTCCAACTGCTTATCTTGTCCTAGAGTAGACATCCTATCACCTTACGTCCGTCACTGCAGCTTCATGATTCTGATAGTGTGAAATGCATATGTTTAAGGCAGATATTCTCAGCTCTCATTGCTGAGCTTCAAAGTAGAACATCATGGGCTGCCTTGGGAGAGGAAGATGTAGCAATGGGATGACAAGGGAGCAAACTCCAGTGCTTAATGTAGGGGGAAGAAGAGACAAAGTAAGGCTCCCTTTCCACCAAGACTCGAATAGGACTTATTCTGCACATCAGTCAGTACTGACTGGATTGGGACAGCTTTATTGGATTGATTAGAGCAGGCTGCAGTGCAATGGTCCTTATGTTCTTTTGAGGTATCGTTGGATGTTGGAGATGTCTGCAGTGACTGATGTCATCTTAGAAAATGCAATGACTTTTGTTCTCTTCTGAATACTTGCCAGATTGATGCTCTTATTATAATGGTTTATAGTCAAATACCTCATTTCACGAAGTGAACTTCCTTCTGGATAAGTGCATTAATGTATTCCTAAAGAATCATGTGATTTGTTTATGTGTGATGTGCAGGCAGCATTTTTATTTTTTAATTAAACAAGTCCTTGTTACATCCAGCCCAAATAATTTTTTTTTTTTACACTTTTTTGTCAGTGCTTCCCAGATCTGAGTAGACCCAAAGGATTTTTAGAAGGTATAAGATCATTACAGTATTTCAGATTACATTTATACACTTTTCCTTTTAATGATATATTAATCTTGGAAATATAACATTTAAATAATCAAAATAGCTAAAGCTTTCAGCACAAGCTTATCACTTCAACTAGCTATTGAAACAAAACATAAGGACAAGTGCAGGATGGTTCCTGCCTTCAAGAAGCTGTTGATCTGTTGGGCTCCTTTTTAGATCTTCTGTAAAATTCTCAGCATCATCTTTCACAGAAGGCCTTATGAATCCTCCAGCTAGGCTCAGGGTCTTTTTATGTGCAACTAGTTCTCGGAGAGAATCAGCCTAATTAAGAATCTTAACTAAATTGTATAATGATACTTAACTGGGTACCACTTTATAAATGACCAAATCCTGCACACAATCCAAATTAATGGAAGGCAGGAAAAAATTTTTTTTTTGTTTGTGGTATCTTGAACTCGGTGTGATATTAAGAAATGAATAAAATAAATAAATATGAATTTCAAATGAATATATAAAATTTATCAACCACCTGGATTGTTTAAGATATGATGCCTCTTTGCAGGTACATAATCAGTTTGCTTTTGTGGATTACAGTTACAGTTTAGGGTTACAGTTGACACAGCCAGAGGTGAAAGTTTATTTTGGTGTTCTGTAGACAGGTAAAAGGCCGGCATTACCCTAGTGAAGGCGAGGGTGCCATTCACTGACTGACTTCAGGCAATTGTAGGAAACTGGACTAACTAAAGAAATAGGATACGTTGAAAACTTTGAAAAGTGAAGCTGTAGATGAAAAACCAAGACGATCTTGAAAGCCCAACAGAATGTTTTTGTTTTGATTATTAAAGTTTTCATTATTAAAAGATCTCTCTTTAAAACTTTAGAACATGAAATTCCTGTGTAGTGCAGCTAAATTCTGCAACAGCTTATGTCAGAATGACTCCAGAAAAAATATGTTCATTTAGATAAGGGATAAAAAAAACCCCACCAAATTAGAGTGTTGATGATAGAAAAGAAATAGAAATGAAAGCCAATTTGATAGAGTGCTTAAGTGCTAAGTAAAGGACTATGGAAAATTATGTAATGTGTGGGAAATGTCCCTTAAACTATAAATCAGGTCCTTAAAGCTTCAAGTTGCCTCTGAACATGCACAGTGATTTATCTTTTGATTCACAGGGTGATTGCCGTACCAGGGAAGAGGCAATGATATTTGCTGTTGGACTCTGTGACAATGGATTTATGCACCATGGTAGGGACTCTCACCTGCAGACTCTCAGATGGAGTTCATTGTTTTGGGTCTTCTGAGGACTTTGGGACTATGTCAGTGCGCCATGAAGGTCAAGGCAACCTGTCTGAGGCTTGTCATGGGTTACTGTTGAGTCACCACATCTGAGGTTGATTTTGTTAATAGTGGCGTTTCTGTGGCAAATGACTGTTATCTACCAGTGTTTTCAGTTTTTCCTCTTGTTTTTCTTGATTGTGTTGACTCCAGAAGAGCCACACTGAGACGTCAAAGTTTTATCTCCTTTTTAAAAATCTCATGTATATCTCTTTGAATTCACTTTATATTAGACACATAATCTTGCCAGAATGACAATATATAGTGGAATGATTAGATAAGAGCATGTATAGTTAGCATTTATTGTTCATTTTAGGAAAACATACCCAAAAATCATCTTACAGAACTTCATCTCTGGAAATAAAGATTTTTTTTAGTTTACTAAAGATCCTCTTTTTTGCTTGATAACTTCAAACAAATCATTAAACATTAGTGTTGTTTTTTTTTAAATTTCTCCATCTATCAAATTAATGAGCATTTCCCCTCCCCTCTGTGCCATCTTACAAAGTCTGGGCACCCAAACAGTCTTTTTTCAATTACTAATGCAATGTGCTTCTCTATATATGTTTGACATAGCATTCACATTCATTTATCAACTATGTCTGGAAGGTTATCAATACCTATAAGAAAAAGGGTGTTGAGCACCAGTTACAGCCATTTTGGGAACATCTTTCCTCATCATGTGCTTCTTGGAGAATTCTGTCCCATGTCCTTTTGCTTAGATCACTGTGAATGTTAAGATAGAGAAGTATTAGTCCCTGGAGAACAAACTATTAATGGAAGAAATTACAATATTTTAAGAAATTAAAACTATAAAATCAAACTGACACCCCTCAGTTCTTTTTCTCTTTAACCCAAAGCAACAACAAGCTGTAATTTGATGTAAGCATTTATTGCAAAATACTAAGTGATAACAAAAGTTAACGTGACCAAAGTCTCCTGCCCAGATTTCTTGGTACTTCTGTTGGCCATTATGGACAGGCTGTTGGAGGAAATATCATGTGATCTTTGGAAAAACAATTAGATCATGGAGGCAAAACGTGACTCAGTCCAAAGTGTTTTTCCTTTCTGTTGTTCACAGTGGCTCATGTTAGTTTTTATGGTGTGGTGGATGGCTTCATTTGTCACCATGTTACCAGATGCTCTTCCATCCAAAGATCATCCACTCACCCATCTGCTCCACATTATTTTCTGGAACTCTGTAAAAATAATGAAATAGAGTAGTTGCCTCTTTGGATTGTTTGGCATATGCCAAGCTGTTTATATGTAGTACTTCATTTTAGGGAAGGCAGTATGAAGATTTCTTTCACCCTCATTTTGCAGATGAGAAAACTAAAATGCAGAGAGTTTAGGTAACTTCCTAATTTTCACACTCAGAATTGGCCCCAGACCTGGACTGATACATCACAAAGCTTAGTGCCCTGGGACCACAGCCTTCCTGTTACTGTGAGTCACCTTGTCCCAACAAGCACACTACAAGGTACTAATGACCAAGAATGAGAAATACAGATTTCTCTTTTAAAACATTTTGGCAACTGTCAAGCTCTTATTAAGTATACATTCTTGTTCTCTGTATCTGCCTGTAGTATAAACAAGGCTAACAGAACAGATCAACATTCCTAGGGACTAAGGGAAAAATATTAACAATTATGTAAAAGAGAAAAAAATGACCTTTGCAGAAATAAGATTATTTGAGAATATTGTTTTGAAACAGAGAGGAGCTAGCAAGTCATGGAAACTAAAATCACATTTTGAAGTGTTGGACCAACTGTGACTCCTCACTGGGAGTTGCTCACACATAGAAAGATGCTATGCAACCCTTTTGCAGTTTCCCATGAAGATGCACTGCATTCAAAACACGTTTACGATGTTTTCTGAACGTAGAAAATGCCCTAAGTTTTTATATTTAGAGTTTACGGGGCTTAGGAATTATTGTGTTTTCACTCTTAAATTTAGATTTTCCATTTGGACAATGGAAGACTAAGAAATGCAACACTGGAAAGATATTACTTATTTTAAAATACTAAATCTTGTATGTAGATGACAGTAATTTACAGGGAAGGGAGGCATAACTTATCAAAGGAATCTAAGGGATATATGTGAGGTCCCCTTGTCCTAGGATGTAAACCTGAGCTCATTGTCGGCAGGAATTCCCTGAGTGTGTGCTGGTGTGGAAAGTGAGTTTGAGACCCAAATTTACTGAAATTCTTGAATTTCTCCATTTTTGCAGTCCTGGAAAAAAGTGAATTCAAAGATGAGCCTCTACTTTTCCGCTTTTTTGCCGATGAGGAAATGGAAGGATCCAATATGAAACACAGGCTTATGAAACATGACTTGAAAGTTGTGGAGAATGTCATAGCTAAGTCACTGTTGGTAAGCCACTGTGCCTTAAAATTTCCTTTGGGTATAGTGATTAGCAGACAAGCACGCTGATATTTTCCGTCGATTTCATTGGGATGCTCTCCTTGTTCTTTATCAATAATGTTACTATTTTACATTTCAGATTAAATCCAATGAAGGCAGCTATGGCTTTGGGCTGGAAGACAAAAATAAAGTTCCGATAATAAAGTTAGTGGAAAAGGGGTCTAATGCTGAGGTAATGTAAATTAGCAATTTTGTTAAAAGTCTGTCATCATACAATACAGTGCCAAACTGAAATCGACCTTTATGTGTTTGTTGAAGGTTGTGTCTCTGAGGTTCTGTAAAGTAGTGTTGGATTTGTAGCAGCTGAGACTGTGTCTCGGTGATGATGGACTGGGGAGGTGGTGGTACTCCAGAGATCTGCAGCTCCCTGTGACTTCAGGATCTTCCCAGTCATGAAATCTATCCTGGAGCTCTGTGGGAGCTATATAGGATGTGACAACTGCACTGTGTGTCACATGGTCATTGTGTTCAACCAAAGGCAGCCTCTTCTATTTTCCTCCTCCACTGTCTTCTCTGTGAATATGATTTCCACCAGTAAAGCAAGCACTTTGGCTTTCTCATTGGATTAATGCCAGTTGGCACGCTTTCACATCACTAGGTTTTTAAACAGTGGAATCTTCTGATCATTGACTTCTTCACTGAGAAATAGTCACTTGATAGTGGTTATCTATTAGGTAGCATTTTAGATTCTGAGAGCATGGAAATGTAGAAAGCAGGCAAAATACCATGTTCTGAGCTGGACTGATAATTTAGCCTAACAGTCTTTCTGTACAAGGACTTGAGTTCAAGAACCAAAACCCACATTGAAAACAAGTGTGGTGTGTGCAGTTGTAATCCTATGTTTGGGAAATAGAGGCAGGTGAGCTCCTGAGGTCACAGGCTAGCTGTCCTAGGCTGCTTGGTGAATACCAGGTCAATGAGAGGCCTGTCAAGAAACAAGGTGACAAGGTTGATATCACTTGAGGAACAACAACCAGGGTTGCCCTCTGGCTGCCACATATGTGTACATACATGTACACACATATGAACTTTCCCCCTTCCTCCCTCCTTCACTTCCCTCCTTCCCCCTCTTTTCCTCCTCTCCCCCTTCCCTCTTTTCCCTCCTCTCCCCCTTCCCTCTTTTCCCTCCTCTCCCTCTTCCCTCCTTCCTTTCTTCTCTGTTTTCATGCGGCTTTCTTTTCA
Organism: Peromyscus leucopus; assembly: GCF_004664715.2. Classification (NCBI taxonomy): domain Eukaryota; kingdom Metazoa; phylum Chordata; class Mammalia; order Rodentia; family Cricetidae; genus Peromyscus; species Peromyscus leucopus. Next base: position 140,330,314 of record NC_051067.1, read on the forward strand.
GTGCTGTGCCCCAGTGATGCTGGATGTAAGACTCTTTACAAGATACACAGCCCCTAAGCAAACACCTCAGGATCTAGGTCTTTAATAAAAATGTAAGAACTGTAGAAGTAGAACATACATACATAATTTTAAATCTGTTTACTGAAGTCAGTGGTACTTTGTATATGTTAATACTAAAGGTCTTTTATTTTTACCATCAAATATGTAAGATAAAGCTTTCTATCCAGCACTCCAAGTGCAAATATATTACCGCTGGTTCACTTGTACTCTGCTAGTGTATCCGATCACAAAATGACCGTGGTTAATAGTTCTCTAGGAGAAGGTCCTTCTCCTGGGCATTTTTAGAGGCTGATCTTAGGGCACAGCTTCATCTTACTCCACCGTAGACAAAATATACTGTCTCATCAAAACAGTGGGGAATTTATGTGCAGTCCTCCTGGTTAAGAACATCTGGGCTAACTGTAGGAGTATTGTCGTCCTTGTCCTTTCTCAGCATGGTGCATTGGGGTCAACTCTGCCCTTGGCACTTGCTTGGATTCCAGGCCACTCCTTCCATCCCTCAGTACTAGGCACACCATGCTGATGTAGGCTGGAGATTCATATTGTCTGTGGTCAATCCATTCATATGTTCAGGGGGTGACATTTTCTAAGTTAAATAAATATATATGCAATATATATATGTAAATACATATATTTATATAATATATAAAACATATGTAAAAGTAGTATTACTGTTACTTCATTCATAGTTCTATTATATACATTTGTATAAAGCTATTGTGTATGTGTTCTCGTGTCCAAATCAGTACATGCTGAGCCTTGCCCATGGTTCAGTTTTTGAAAACCTAAAATATCTATTAAATTATCATCCTAATTCTTTTTGCCATTTCTTCCTTAGATGGCTGGCATGGAAGTTGGGAAGAAGATTTTTGCTATTAATGGTGACCTGGTTTTTCTGAGACCTTTCCCTGAAGTCGATTGCTTCCTGAAATCCTGCTTAAACAGCAGAAAGCCTCTGAGAGTCCTCGTGAGCACAAAGCCAAGGGAGTAAGTGATTCAGTGACACTTGGATGTGTAAACTAGTGATGCTGACGACCAGGAAGTCATTTATCATCAGCTTCCCCTGTCTGAACATGTGGGCCTCCTCAGCACCATGAATGCAGGTCTTCAGATGACAGAGGACACTGCATTGTTTATTGGGATAGGTGCTCACTCCTGAATTGCATGGTGTTGGTAGCCATGATGTTTATCTTTTACTGTCCAAACTTTGCTGTTCTGGGTTATGTCGAGTTTGACTGAGTAAAAAGTCCTCTAGTAGACCACCTCAAAGCCAGGAAGAAAGAGTTACATCTTTGCCTGTAGGAAATATTGGTGATTAAACAGTCTATAACTACTGCTCATCTGCATAAAGTCAGATCTAGAAGGTACACCATGCATGCGTATACTTAGGAAGACACCTTTTCCTTTAAAACAAAACTAACCCAAAGCTCTGTTGATCGCTCTATTATATATCTATATAAGTAGAGAACTACCGATGTTTGTGTTCATCTTTCCTCCTTATAACAAAAGAGCTGAGGTGACTTAAAGCGGTAGAGGAGTATCTCTACATCCCAGTATTGACTCTGGAGCCTTTATTGGTAAGAAACTTAGCTAAAAAAACTGTATTTGGCTGCAGAGGCAGAGGTGGTTCTGGAGGGACACAGAAGTCCCGTTAGGCCTCGGCCTGAGCAGAGGGGCAGTGATTGAGGAGCTGCGGTCTGTACAGAAACAGCAGATTCAGGCGCGTAGATCAGGCACGGTCCTTATGTAAACAGCCTAGATTCCAGCACGGTCCTTACGGAAACAGCCTAGATTCAGGTGCAGTCCTTAGGAAACAGCGTGGATTCAGGCGCGGTCCTTAGGAAACAGCCTAGATTCAGGCGCGGTCCTTAGGAAACAGCCTAGATTCAGGCGCGGTCCTTATGAAACAGCTAGATTCAGGTGCAGTCCTTAGGAAACAGCGTAGATTCAGGTGCAGTCCTTAGGAAACAGCGTAGATTCAGGCGCGGTCCTTAGGAAACAGCGTAGATTCAGGCGCGGTCCTTATGAAACAGCGTAGATTCAGGTGCAGTCCTTATGAAACAGCGTAGATTCAGGCGCGGTCCTTATGAAACAGCGTAGATTCAGGCCCGGTCCTTAGGAAACAGCGTAGATTCAGGCCCGGTCGCCATGCCACAATAAAACCACAGATTCCCCAGAAACATGCTTTGCCTTTCCTGCTGAGTGGCCGCTTGCAGGTCCAGGTCACTGAGCGGGGACCAAAAGCCGTATGTAGCTTCTCATATAGCCATTCTCCAAGGTCTCAATTGGCTGGGAACCCTATGTCAAAATGTGTTGGTGTAAATCCCTCACTCCCCTACAGACTCTGGCTACGTCCTGTTTTCTGACGTTCTCTACATCACCCTCGAGGAACGAAAATTAAGACTTCAGGCAAATTTGAGGCATAGGACCCCCAAAAGACCATTTTCCTCAATAGGAAAATCGGTTGAATTTTCAGAGGCAATTTATGACTTACTTTAAAAAAAAAAAATTATTACAGCAGCCTGGAGAGCTGACCCTGCCCCCCACCTAGGCAGAGTGCAGGAGAGCAGGCAGCTCAGCTACCACCCAGGCCCAGATCAGAGCTTTGAGTTGGGGGACCCCATCCATGAACCGCTGGAGCGTGAAGAGGCCAGTCCTGCAGATCCAAAGCCGCAGGATCTTCACGACACAGGTCAACAGCAGGATGTCCAAGAGGAGTCCCCGTGAGGGTGCAGTGTTGGTAGTGTAGCAGAAGCCAGAGGCCTCGAACCCGTCCAAGGACTGGTCGCAGTGAACATTTGCAAGTAAAGCTGTTGGTCGAAAGGGTGGACTGCGCGGCGCTGCAGGTCCACGGCCACATTTTTGTTTGTTTGTTTTGTTGTCTTTGGGGGAGGAGGTCGCAAGGGCAGAATAGCAGATATGGAGGAGGGACGGTGATGAGTGGGTTTGGGATACATGACGTGAAATTCACAAAGAATCAATACAAGGTTTTAAAAAGTAAAATAAAGGAAAGAAATTTAAATATATATATATATAACTGTAGGAGTGTTTTTGCCTGCATGCATGCTCAATGCCCACAGAGGTCAGTTGTGAGACACCATGTGGTGCTGGGACTCAAACCCAAGTTCTCTGGAAGAGCACCGGTGCTCTAACCACAGAGCCATCTCTCCAGTCTCTGTGACTTGCCTTTTAAAGCACACAGCTTAATCCTGGCATAAAATACAACTGGTGATCTGGCCTGACAGGGACCTGTGAGTGACTCCAGGAATCTGAGACGTCCAGGGCCTGGAGTGGGCAGGGTTGGTAAACATTGCAGTCCCCTGAACCCTGAACCCCAAACCACCTCTCTCTCTTTCCCTTTCTTTCTCTCTCCTACTCACCATAACATGCCTCCCACTATACTTGTCCTTATCTTTCCTCTTGGGGCTTCCTCTGGGGGTGGGGGCACCCCTGAGGAGGCTTTCTATGACTCCTCCAAGTGTGTTATATTAGCTGTCCCTCTGTGTCTTCGGGACCCTCAACACATCTCTATCCTGCAGAACCAGGCTCCTCTATCCTGTTACTCCTCACCCCAGAATCCCTCAGAAATCTCTGTAACTGACGGTTGTCTGGCTTGCTGGCGAGTGCCCGTTACCTAAGCTGAGGCGTCTTACCAACACATTTGTAACATTTAACCTAGTCCCAGAAACAGAGCTGTTGATAATATTACTTTTCTTATCGGTGTGATTATTGCTGTACATTGTCATTTCTAATAGGGTGCATGCATTCAGTCCTTACCATCATTATCCAAAGACTTCCGACTCCTTAACTCACAAGTGATTCTGCGGAACCCATCCTGGGGCACATTGTGTCTTTCTTTCCCTCAGATTAAGAATTTTCTCTTCAGAGGCTACAGAGAAGGGTCAGCACTTAAGAGCAGTTAACGCTCTTCCAGAGGACCCAGGTTCAGGTCCCAGCACCCACATGATAGCTCTGTAACTCCAAGATCTGACACCCTCACACAGACATACATGCAGGCAAAACACCAATGCACATAGAATTCTTTTAAAAATTAAAAAAAAAAAAGATTTCTCTCTTCAGATTAAATTTCTAAGAGTTTCCCTTCTGCCTTATGAACTCCTGAATATTAAGGCTGACCTGCAAACGCTCCCCCGCTCATAAAGCCTCTTTGACCCCTGTGGTAGTTTGAATGAGAAATATCATCTATAGCAGTGAGTCTCAATCTTTCTAATGCTGCAACCCTTTAATACAGTTCCTCCTGTTGTGGTGACCCCAACCATAAAATTATTTTCATTGCTACTTCATAACTGTAATTTTGCTACCGTTACAAATTGTACTTTAAATATCTCTGTTTCCCAATAGTCTTAGGCAACCCCTGTGAAAGGGTCATTTTGACTCCCAAAGGGGTCACAACCCACAATACCACTCTAGTTAGTTGTGCTCTAACAAATAAAGATTGCCTGAAGATCAGAGGGTGGAGCTAACCATTAGTTAACCGAAGAGGTCTGGGTGTGTACAGATAGACAGGAAGTGATATGGCTGGGTAGAGAGAGGAATGTGAGGTGGGTGAGGTAGGAGGAGTCAGAGAGGTAAAGGTGACTTTGGCTGCTCCTTGACTTCTCTGATCTTTCAGCATTTACCCTGATATCTGACTCCAGATTTTTATTATTAAGACCAATTAGAATTTGTGTTATGGATGCCTGCTACTTTTAAGAATGAGGAAGAATTTCCCAGAGGCCTTGAAACACAGTGTCCTCATTTCTCTTGTGACCATTACTAAAACAACCCCTTTTAACAGTAATTAGGCTTCCTTAGCCGGGCAGTGGTGGTGAATGCCTTTAATCCCAGCATTCGGGAAGCAGAGGCAGGTGGATCTCTGTGCTGACAACTTGGACTACAGAGAAAGTTCCAGGACAGGAACTACATAGAGAAACTCTGCCTCAAAAAACAAACAACAAAACAAAGCACAGGGTTTCTTGACCTTGAAGAAAACTAGACCGTTGTATCTAGAGCCCCAAGTCCCAGACCCTGAACTGTATCAGGCTTGTAGGACAGGAGAGAAAGGCCCACTCTGGGGCTGGCAGTCAACAGCACCTACCTCAAGAGTTATTTGCAGGGGGAAAAAATAGCTTCTCAATTTAACAAATGTTTTATACTAGTGGGAAAACATTTGAGGGGAACCATCAGCTTCGGTTTCCCAGATCTACCCCCTTTCTTTTCCAGAGCCCAGCCGAACACTTGTGAGTCACACAGCCACCTTCCTGATGGCCAGTCCACTTGCAACAACGGCCTCAAGCCCGATGAAGAAAGGGCCTGTGTTGTTTCCATGTTTTGTGATAGATAATAATTTAAATGTTCGTTTACTAAGATCTGTGTGCTATCACACTTATTCTTAGCCTTCTCGCTGAGATGCATGCCGTTATCATGCCTTCCTGATCGGCTCTGAAAACCAGGGGGAAGAGACTGTGCAAAGCAACCACTCAACTAAGAGTTTATTTTGTTTGTCTATATGGGAAGGACTCACTCTCTCCAGAAAGCTCTTTTAGGAAGAAATTTCATCTTCATTCTCTCAAGATTTTCCATTCTTCATCTTTAATGTCTCCTGGTAGAATTCAATTTATTTTGAATCTTTAAAAAGACTCTTTTCTGTCTATTTACTTGTTTGGGGATCGAAGGTGCCCTGGCCAGTGGGGTCCTCAATGGGGACCTGAAGGGTGGACCAGCGAATGAGAGGGACAAGAGACACAGAGAATGAGAGCAAGACAGGATGTCTGATCAAGCTCCAACGTTTTATTTTTTTCTTAAGGCATAAGATCATAAGATCTCCAAAGATCATGTTTTTATTAGAGTTTAATCACATTTAATTAGAAGAGTTCTGTTTTTTTTCTCTTAAAATGGATTTCATGGTGTTGTGTATAAACTTTTTGTAAAAAGTACAATGATTTTGAAGAGTGAAAATCAACTTCATATAGCACAGAATGGGCAGACCTTACTCAGCAAGGGAGGCTGCTGGGAATTATGCATCACCTAATATTCTGGATTACTGGGGGGTGATATGTAGAACTTGACTGCTAATTGATGGAGAATGGCCCAGCCCTCTGAATTGTGCCACCCCTGGGCAGGCGGGTCTGGCTCGCATAAGGAAGCTGGTAGAGCAGAAGCATTAAGTCAGCCTATCAGTGGCATTGCTCTATGGTTTCTGTTTTTGTTCCTGCCTCAGGCTTTGCCGTGGCTTCCCTTGGTGATGGACAGATTGACAGTGACCTGTAACATGGACTCAATATTTGCTCTAACTTGCTTTTGGTCTTTTTTTTTATTATTATTATTCTAACAACAGAAACTATTGGGATAGAACTTGTTACCTCTTTAATCCCCATCAGCAAACTACAAAATAAGTTCTGACAGTGATAACCTCCAACAGTTTCTATGGCACATTTTGGAACAGAGACTTTAAGGAGCTTCTCCAAACCCATGTTTGCCCAGCTACAAAGTACAGAATAAGGACTCAGAGCTAGTTCAGCTGTCCCCATTGCCTCTTGTTTTCCATGGATGTATCTCTGTAAGAATTTGCCCAGTGTGGACGCGCCACGGCCTTCCTGCTATATGCACCTCATGTTGGGGGAGGGGCCAGTGTTCTCTCCAAGGGCTTCTCACCCAGTGGCATTCTCCTGGTTGACCCTCTCTAGTTTTCCAGTTTCCTCTGATCTTGACCCCAGCAGCAGTCTCTCTCCTTATACCCTGGAAATAGGAGAATTCACTTGTGCAATAGTAATAGGTGAGGCAATGAATGGTCCAGTTAGAACCAGTGGGGAAGCAAGGGATGCATTCTAGAAAAGATCAGCCTGAGCAACAGAGGGGCTTAGATTTCTCTTCTACCTGTTATCTTCCCGTTTCTTCCCCCAGAATGGACGTTTCTAGGAGGTAGGAGGGGGGGCTTCCACAGAAGTCCCTGTTGCACAAAATTTTATCTGACACAAGTAGATGAATGAGATGCAAGAATACCCATAAGAGAGTTAATGCCCAGGAAGTCGAGAAGTCCAGTAGGGGAAAGGTCAGCCGCACTGCTCCTGCTCCCTGGTAAGGAAGTCTCTGCGGTTCTTTGAGCTGATGTAGCTGGAGTTGGCCACTACCACCTATTGTTCTCTACATCCTGTTTTGGGGGCCCTGGGCTGGCCCATCTGGAGTCTACCCCCACCGTTACATATTTACATCCTGTTGAGGGCCTTGCATTGTCTCAGCTGGAGTGGCTACTACGACCTCATTTTTCTTATGTTCCATTCTTGGTGTGGGTATTGTTGGTTAGTCTGTCCCAAGGCTAAATTCCTGCCCCAGATCTCAGGATGTATGTATGCATTGCCAGAGGAGCGCAGGTATGCATGACTGTTGCCAGAACCTGTTGTGGCTTTTACAGTTGTCTCACCTTATTTTCTGGTTACGTTTAGGACAGTTAAAATCCCAGATTCTGCGGATGGACTGGGTTTCCAGATCAGAGGTTTTGGCCCGTCGGTTGTTCATGCGGTGGGAAGAGGTAAGACATTCCCCTGGTATGGGGAACTGTGCTCTCCCATGTTTTGGCTGTTCCAGCTGAAATGTGTTTAGAATACATCATCGTAGTGTTAGGGACCATCTCCTCTCACTCTAGGAACTCAATGAAAGGACATCATATGTGAAAAATTAAAACCTCAAAAACTCAAATGGGGTGCGATCACTCACATCTGCATTACCTGCACCCAGGAAAGCCGGGGCAGAAGGGTTGCTGGGAAGTTGAGGTGAGCTTGGACTAGAGAGAGGCCTTGCTCAGAGAGCCCAAAGAGAGGCTACAGACGGCTCAGTAGGTGAAGCACTTCCCCCAAAACACGAGGTTGTAAGTTCAGATCTTCAACACCCACATTAAAAACAAAATCCAAAAAAGACCCTAGTGTGCTAGCACATGCCTGTAATCCCAACCCTTGGGAGGTAGAGACTGGAGAGTCACCTGGGCTTGCTGGCTGTCTAGGACAGCCCAATGGCAAATATCGGGTTCAGAGAGAGACCTGGCTCAAAAACTGAGGTGAAGAGATCTAGGAAAGATGGCTAATATCATCAACCTTTGGCTTCCACACACACACACACACACACACACACACACACACACACACACACACGAATAAATAATTAAACAATTAAATAGGACCCCGGTATTCTTAAGCATATTTATTGCTGTTACAAATTTGATTGAAGAATGACAACCCCGATCATAATTTTTTGTATTCTTTAGTTTAAACTAATGATGATTTTTAAGCTTATCTATTTATATTTTCCTTAGCAGCAAATAAATGTTGGGGTTTTGGTCAATAATTAAAGAATGTGAGTTTCCAGGCTTTGTAGAGAGTCCTGTGGGCTTGATACCCAGTTGCTATATATTTCCTTCAATTTTTTTCCTTTGAGTCCGTAATAAATCTCACCATGAAATTCATTCTAAATCAAATAATTGTAGTGACTAAAAGCCTGTGTGCATTTTACTTTACTTCTTTGAAAGGCAAATAAAAAACCAAAACGCTCTTGTGATGTGTATTTTTATTTTATCTTGACACCAGTAAAGAGAGTAGAGATTTCCCAGTGTTGCACATAATAAAGTAGCCTGGCTGATGGAGCAAGAAGGGCCTTTGTGTGCTGAGAAGTCTCATATTTATCTAGTAAGGGGGAGGTTTGCAGTTCAAAAAAATGCAAAACATCATAATGTGATCACTCAAACATGAAGCAGGAACATTTTTTTAACTTTTTAAATTTTTTTTAAAATTTAATTTTTAATTATACTCATGATATTCCATTAATTACACTCATGATATTAATTACATTTGTGGTATTCATTGATTACATTCACAGTATTTATCCAATAACTATATTTATTATATTCATTAATTACATTAATTGTATTGATTTATTACAATCATGACATTATGTCTTGATACTACTCTCCATTTGTGGGGCTTTTCCATAACACAAAACAGAGATTCTGTACTTAGGAAATCATTGCTCTATATTCCTTTCTTCTCCATCTTGAGATAACGTCTAATCTTTCTGTCTCTATGAATTTATATATTCTATATATTTCATGTAATACACTTCTACAGTATTTGTTCCTTTTTTAATGTAAAAACATTTTATGTACAACTACAGGAGAAATAATACACAGATAGCTTGAACATAAGAACAGGTTATAATTCAAAAGTCTAATCTTATTTAAAACTGGAAAATATTTTCTCTGTAGAAAATAGTAAAAATGATAAAATTTCCCAATAAGCCAAATAATAGCTGAAATATACATATAAATATTGATTAGATTCTGGGATACAGAAGAAACCTATTTTCATCTGTCCAGAGAGCTGTGTTTTACTTAACTTCTGTAAGTGAGATTCCTATTCATCTTCCCCTTCACTTTTTGATTTATGGCAGACATTTTTCTATAGGCTAATCCATAATCTAAAAAGATTTTAGCTTCCCTTCCTGAAAGTACAGCTAGCATTTTCTTTAATCAACTTGATATGGCACAAATTCTTATCCTAATAGTGAAATGTTTCACTAAAGCTTGCCTAGTGATTGGGTAAAACCAAAACTTATAAGCCACAGTCATCCTAGGGTTCCCCCTGCTATACAGCCTCCCTGGTTCTGTGGGTTGCATTCTGATTGTCCTTTACTTTATATCTAATATCCACTTATGAGTGAGTACATACCGTATTTGTCCTTCTGAGTCTGGATTACCTCACTCAAGATGATATTTTCTAGTTCCATCCATTTGCCTACAAATTTCATGATGTCCTTGTTTTTCTCTGCTGAGTAGTACTCCATTGTGTATGTATACCACGTTTTCTTAATCTGTTCTTCCGTTGACAGGCATCTAGGTTGTTTCTAGGTTCTAGCTATTACCAATAATGCTGCTATGAACATAGTTGAGCATGTATCTTTGTGGTATGGTTGAACATTCCTTGGGTATATACCCAAGAGTGGTATGGCTGGGTCTTGAGGTAGATCGATTCCAAATTTTCTGAGAAACCACCATACTGATTTCCACAAGTGGTTGTACAAGTTTGCAGTCCCACCAACAGTGGAGGAGTGTTCGTTCTCCTTGTTCCACATCCTCTCCAACATAGATTGTCGTTAGTGTTTTTGATCATAGCCATTCTGACAGGTGTAAGGTGGTATCTCAGAATCGTTTTGGAGGCATCACCATCCTGACCTCAAGCTCTACTATAGAGCTATAGTAATAAAAACAGCTTGGTACTTGCATAGAAACTGACATTTAGACCAATGGAATTGAATTGAAGACCCTAACATTAATCCACACACATATGAACACCTGATTTTTGACAAAGAAGCCAAAACTATACAATGGAAAAAAGAAAGTATCTTCAACAAATGGTGCTGGTATAACTGGATGTCAACATGTAAAAAATTGCAAATAGATCCATATCTGTCACCATGCACAAAACTTAAGTCCAAGTTCATCAAAGACCTCCACATAAATTCCAGTTACTCTGTACTTGATAGAGGAGAAAGTAGGAAGTAGTCTGGAATGCATTGGCACAGGAGATCACCTCCTAAATATCACACCAGTAGCACAGACACTGAGAGCAACAATTAATAAATGGGACCTCTTGAAACTGAGAAACTTTTGTAGGGCAAAAGACACAGTCAATAAGACAAAAAGACAGCCTACAGAATGGGAAAAGACCTTCACCAACCCCACATCTGACAGAGAACTGATCTCCAAAATATATAATGAACTGAAGAAACTAAACATCAAAATACTGAACAATCCAATTGAAAAATGGGTTACAGAGCTAAACAGAGAATTCTCAACAGAAGCTGAAAGACATTTAAGGAAATGCTCAACATCCTTAGTCATCAGAGAAATGCAAATCAAAGCGACTGTGAGAAGCAGGAACATTTTGAAAGGGTGTTGCTATCAGAACCAATTAATGTTATATTACAAAATAATCAATGTGTGTATGATTAAAAGATAAATTTTTCTGCAAAGAATTATCTTTTACTTAGATTTTCACAGTGGTTGGGTGAACATTTAAGGCCCTTCCAATAGCCCTTCAATGCTGTAGAACAGAAGTATGCCAAGACATCACACATTACTTCTGTTTTCACTAACCTATCAGAAGTTAGTCTCATGCCTGGGGACAGTCACTGTAAGCCTGAATATGTGCAGCTGTGGCCCTCATCACTGTCTTTTGAGTGGATGGCCACTGTGTTCCTGCTTTTTGTTTCTTAAATGGGGAAGGTGGGGTGGGGGGGGGTGGGCTCTTGTGTCTTTCCTCACAGATTTTTCCCCCCAGTGGTGGTTCATTATCAAACAAATTCTGCCACAAGAAAAGGTCACTGCAGTCACTCTGCCAGTATTACTGCTTCCAGGCCACTAGAGTTCAGCCTTGGATCAGTCTAAGGAACGTCTTAGCTCTTTCTTCAGAATAGCTTGGGAAAACAAAACAAAAAAAACAAAATGAAGCAACACAACACAAATCATCTCACCAGTCTTCCAGAGTTACAGAGTGTGTGCTTCCTGGCTCACTGTCTGTCCTCGTGGGCCCTTATCCTTATTCAGCCGTCTCTTCTTCACATGCTCCTGCTCTGATGAGTCTTTTCTCCTTCTCACACTTGCCTCCTGATTCCCAAGATACACTTCTTTCTCACCTCACTGACAGACGCAGGCTCTAAGGCAGGTGTCCCTCGGCATCCTCTAAGTATAATAAAGTTCAGACTCCAGCATCTTCACTCCAGGCAGCTAGGACTCCTGGGAGAAAAGATTTGCTCTGTGGCTTTCCCAATCTGAACTCATCTGCACCCCCTGCACCAAATTCTTAGCTCACCCCCCCCCAAAAAAAAAACACCTTTAAGCTTGCACACAGACAGAACTGCTTAGATGTCCAGATTGTCAGGTGATTTTCCGACTTAGAGCCTTGCTCTCTGTCGAAATGGCCCTCCTCACCTGAGACTCAATTCAGTGCAGGAAAACCATTTCTTCGATTGAACCTTAGAGGACACTGAACAGAGACAAAAAGGTGTATTCTTAAGTTTAAAAAATGTGTTTATGGGTGCATTGCTTGCAATGGAAATTTTTTTGCTATATGGTAAGTTTTATGGGCACTGCTATGATATTATATATATATATACATATATATATCAATGTGTGTGTATATATGTATATATATATGTAATATGTGAAATTCATTAATAGTATTTGTTGGTGTTGATTTGCTCTAATACCAATGGTTGGAAAGTATTAAGTCACCAGTTAGAACATGCTATTTACATATTTACATAGGTACATAAAGTGACTGGACAATTGATAACTGCTTAATGCCTTTGTTCACATATTCTCTGGTTCCTGAACTCTCATTTATCCTCGTCAATCAGCCATAATTGCTAATTGGCTTGATTGTTTTTTCTTTAAGAATTGCCTTTTTAGGAGTGGAGATGAGTCAGTTGAAGTGTGCTTGCACTGCTTGCTGGACCTGAGTTTGAATCTCTAGCACCCACATAAAAACACCAATGCAGAGTGCACACCTAGAATCCTAGCATTGGGGAAGCAGAAACAGGATTCCTGGGGCTTGCTGGACAGCCAGCCTAGCTAATAATTTAGCTCCAGGATGGGTGGGAAAGCCTGACTCAAAAAAATAAAGTGAAAGGTAATCTAAGAACTGCTTATTGTTGACCTCTAGTCTACCTATGCATGCACACACACACACACACACACACACACACACACACACACACACGCACATGCACACGCACACGCACACACACACACACACACACATGTACATTCACATAGGATCACATAAACTGGTGCATGCATACCCACACACTTGTGTATACTCATGTGAATATGCATTCCAATGTACATACAGAAAAAAATATAGGATTTTTAGAGAATTTTTTTTTTCCTTTTTGGTTTTTTGAGACAGGGTTTCTCTATGTAGCTTTGCGCCTTTCCTGGAACTCACTTGGTAGCCCAGGCTGGCCTTGAACTCACAGAGATCCGCCTGCCTCTGCCTCCCAAGTGCTGGGGTTAAAGGCGTGCGCCACCACCGCCCGGCTGAGAATTTATTTTTATATGCACATAAAATTGTTGGGGTTTGAAAAACAAAAGTAATATTTCAGTATTTATGGATTTTGTAAATATAGTTTATGCCTCTTTCACTTTTTTAAACTATTTAGAAAGTTAGATTGACTAGATATTTGAAAGGGAAACATCTGATTAGCAATGTGAAGGTCATTATGCAATATTCCTTCAAAATAATCCTTGTGGAGGCAGAGGAATATGTTGTTAATTGTACTCAGGATCATGGGTGAAGAACTGGGAAGACTGAGAGGGCATTGCTATCTGAACAAGATTCATTTGGGACATTTTAGGTAGCTTTAAACAAATAATGTTTAAATGTTTAAAAGCACTTACATTGTTCTATATCTGATACAGGTGAATCCTTTTGCTGACATTCGATTTTGACAATTTTCCCGATTTATCTTTAAAGGTACTGTGGCCGCAGCAGCTGGCCTTCACCCAGGGCAGTGTATTATCAAAGTAAATGGAATCAATGTCAGCAAAGAGACCCATGCCAGTGTCATCGCACACGTGACAGCCTGCCGGAAATACAGGCGGCCCATGAAGGTACAGATAAGATTAGACTGAACTGAAAATTCATATGAAATACTGAGGGGATGGTGTAGAATAATGCATGAAAAGCTTTAAGGTTTCCAGTTCTCTTCCAATTTAAGCACAGCACTGTGAATCTCATGGTGACTACTGCATTTGATTAGTTAATCCTAGTGTTGGCTATGTCTAAATAGTTGTATTTTATCATTACATTTTATTCTTGTAGCATCATTGTCTGTTTAAAAACATGTTCTGAGACACTTTCTTTTCTTCCTTCTGTCTCTCTTACCCTTTCAAATCCCATTGTTTCTGGGGGTTGAACCCAGGGCCAAATGCATACGGGACAAGTGTCTGCCACCGAACTCCTCCCTCAGCCCTTATTTTTGATAAGTTTATGAATGTCAAATCTACAGCTATGAAATGTTTTCACGAGATACTTTCAAATATATACTGATCAAGCTTGTATAAATATACTCTTCATAACAAATCTTCTATGGAAAATTATGGACTGTGGATTTTATATAGCCAGTGGTTAATTTTTAATTATAGTTATTTAGGCAACTGGATTTAGCTTTAAAAGAAACTACCAGAATATACTTGCCAGTGTTTAAATTTTTAAGCACTGTCCTTTGATCTGTTAAATGCCATCAAGAGGTGAAATTGCAACCCAATATAAGCAAATTCTAATGTCTGAATAAAAAGTGAGCAGTGGCTCGGTAGACTAGAGTCTCAGGTTATCTGCTAGAGGCAGAGGGACCCTTTACTGGGGGAGGGTCATATGTTTTCCTTCCTCTGTATGATAAAGTTCTCTCGCTTTTGAGAATATGACTGTGCCCACACCAGGAGGATGACTGGCTGCTTTTACTGCAGTAGGGCTGAAGTTCTGCAAAGCATTGATTCCGCAGAGAAAGAGCTGATTTATTTTACTTACTACTAAGGTCAGCATTGGAATAGAAGCTTAGACATTATGCATAGACTCATAGGTTACTCTGAACGATGGCAGTTCAGTAAGCACTTGTTCACCTGTACACTTCGGAAATAATCAAGTCTTCCTCTTCTGTTAGGATTTGACTAAGTAAACAAACTGATTCAGTTGATTTACCCCTTTCCCTTTCCCTACCTATTTTCCTGGAGACGTCATGATCAGGAAATAGTTAAGAGAGACAATGAATTCACTGAGTATGATGCACTGTCAGGTACCCATTGCCATGTAACAGAGGACCCCAAAACCAGGTGACTTAGGACAGCACTGTCTTTCTCTGAATTTGACTGGATGGTGGTTCTTCTGAAACTGTTGATGTACCTTTCGTTGTTCTGCAAGGACCTGATAGGGTACCTGGATCCCCTCCTCATAGCACCCAGATGTATGTGCCAAGCTGCCCACCTGAGTTCTTGTCTAGACGGTCTCTTGCAGGATTCTTCTTCATGCATAGTACCAACATATCAGGAGGGGCGGGGGGTTCACTGCCATAAGCCTTCTACCTGGGTGATATGTGCCACTAACCCCTTGGACAATTGAGTCATTCGGCCAAGGCAGGGTCAGGGTGAGAAGGACCTAAAAGAAAACATGGATCTGTGGGTGTGGTTCATCACAGATAAAAGAATGACCAAGTCAACGTGTGTGTGTGTGTGTGTGTGTGTGTGTGTGTGTGTGTGTGTGTGTGTGGTGTTAGAGATTAAGCCTAGAGCCTTGTGAATGTTAAGCATGTCCTTACTTCTGAGTTCTACCACATCTCCAATCCTTGGATCTTATTTTAGTGACTTATGGCAGCACACTAACTAAACACAATTGTAGAGCTGATTCAGGGAAAACTGAATGCTACACATTATATTATACTTAAGTAATTCAGCTCAATTTGATTTATCATCTTATTTATAAACCTTGGAGTCATATAACCCTTGAAGCATTTATTTGGAAATCATTTCATCTGTCTTGTTTCTCTAAAGAAGATTGGAACTGCTGTTTTAATTAAACTATAGGATGAATTATGTCTTACATGAAAGGATGTTACGTGACTCGGAAATTCAGTATGATAGAGATGGTCTTCCAGTTTTCACATTGGTTTGATTCATAATACCATTAATGTATGAAAATATAGTTAATGTTAGGACCTTAAAATGGTGTTCATAATTATAGGTAATTGGTGCAGCAAATAATTGCCCATTAGCATTTGTTTATTTTAAGGTATAATTTATAACTCACTTAAAGATATACTTGAGACATTTTAATAAGACATTTGGGAACTATATCCCATTTTAAAGAATTCATGCTTAGAATAAATGCATAGAGTATATCTTCTGAAAATAATTTAAGCTAGAAACAGTCAGAGCATTAGCATTGGCTGTTTATTCTGAGGTTTTATTTCATTTTCAAATTTTATTACTATTAAACTAGAAAAATAAACAAGCTAGATGGTCAAGCTTCTTCCTAAAACAGGGTTATGAAGTTAATATCCATCTTGGCATCTACACAGTATCTCTGAGAGTTCTCCCTTTCTTCCCTTCCAGCAAGATTCCATACAGTGGGTTTATGATAGTCTTGAAAGTGCTCATGAAGACCTCCAGAAGTGCCCCTCGAAGCCCCCTGGAGATGAGGCAGGGGATGCTTTTGACTGCAAAGTAGAAGGTAGGTTGCTTTTTTTCTCTTCTCATGTGCTTATGCTATTCTTTTCCATAGTGTCTGTATCTGTTCCCAAGTATTGAGGTCTTTTATTTTTAGTCTGTGGCTCAGTACCAAATTTATATGTCAATTGCAGACATGCAAGTATTAATGGGTAGTGGTTGACATGTGATGATTTTTTTTTTTTTTTGAGGTAGGGTTTCACTTACTATATGGCCCAGTCTGGTCCAGAATATGTGATGATCTTCCTGCCTTTGCCTCCTGAGTGATGTGATTCCAGGTGAGCACCAGATGCTCTGCGGCAGCCCCTTTGCAGTGTTTCCCCAGGGTTTCTCATTCAGTCATCAAAACAAAGTCTCATCAGTTACCTGAACCTCTTTTAGGGAAGAAATTGAGCCCATTTAGGTCAAGGATTTAGTGTGCTAGTTAAGTCATGGGGGGTAGGAGGGTAGATTCAACTCAGGATTTCCCTCTTGGAGGTGATTGACATGTAGACATTTCTGTTCCTGTAGGGCTCACCATAGTAAGCTTCCTTGGAAGCTAGGCAGAAATGCAGACTCTCTGCCTCCACCCCAGGTCTAATGGTTCAGGTCCCCATTTTCTCTGCTTCACATAATCAAGTACATACAAGAAGTCATAGTATTGAGATAGTCTGTAGCACCTTTAAAATATAAACCTGAGTCAAGTAATGTTTATTATATTCCCACCTTGACAATGAGAGAGGGGGTACATATCTGAGTTTGTGAAGCCACACACACACACACACACACACACACACACACACACACACACACACACCCCTTTTGAAAAGTGTCTTGCTTCTGTTTCTGTTTCTCAATGGAGCAGTCCTTCGAATGTCTATATTCAGTTACTCCTTTACCTACAGCAGCTGGGGCTATTGTATTTATGCCTACACTTGCCAAATATCTTGAGTAATTTTTTTCAAAACTTTCCCATAGAAGTCCTTGAATCCACTCTTATATTTTTGTTGTGTCCTTCCAACATGTTTATTAGTGGGAATCTCTGAACAACTTCTTTTATACTGTAAATTTCCTTTGAGACGGGATCTCTAATTGTTCTTGAGGTTACTGATTAGGATGGGCAGGCTGGCTTGCCCAGGAGACCTAGGGATTCTCCTGTAGACAGAAGGTTTCTCTGGTCCTGCTCAGGCCCTACGGTCAGGATGAATCTCTCTCACCCGCGTCCTGCAGCAGCTTGGTCCCAAATAAACACAGAGAGGCTTATATTATTTTCAAACTATATGGCCTAATAGCTCAGGCTTCTCACTAGCTAGCTCGTACAACTTAACTCAGTCCATTTCTGTTCATCTATATGTTGCCACCTGTTCTGTGGCTTTACCTGTGTGCCATTGCATGCTGCTCCCAGGATGGTGGGATGGTGTCTCTCCTGCCTCTCCTTTCTCCTCTCACTATCTCCCTTGGATTTTCCCGCCTGGCTCCATCCTGGCCTGCCAAGACCAAAATGGTTTTATTTACCAACCAATCAGAGCAACACATATTCACAGCATACAGAAAGACATCTCACAGCACTTCCCCTTTTCTGTTTTGGAAAGAGATTGCATTTATAATCAACCCCCTTTAAATAAAAATAAACATTTATAACCAGTATTTTGGAAATTTGGGGGTAGCTTCTCATACTACTTCCTGCTGGTTATGGGTGCTAGCAAACTTTGGTGATTCTGAGAAAATTAAGAATTATGGTCAAGTCCTGACTGGAGTAGTCTGTGAGGCTGCATAGTCTGAGCCAGTTGCCTTGAAGCTGTTTTTGGATGTTGGACAATCTGGGTCATGGTGTCTGTCATCAGAGACCTTATACAGGGTCTTTCTTGGCTAATCAAACCATATGAGCCTAGAAGCAATCCATAGGTTCTCATCTTCTGTGGAAACATAAGCAGAACCTTTTTTCCAAAGCAACATATCCTTAGACATGAATTTTAAAGTCAAGATACCTTTAAAATGTATATATTGGCTTAATTCAGCAGCCTTTACAATCAAATGTCTATCTGCAGTTAAAAATCCCAAAGACAATATAATCCAGACTTTGTGTGTGATTTCCATCTTTATGTGGCTTATTTTTTGATATTAGTAACACTTCTGTCTACATTCTCCTGTTTCTGTCTCCCTGGCACTGGGATTACAAACGTGTGCCACTATACCCAGCATGTTTATATGGATTTTGGAGATCAGGCTCAGGTTTCTCATGCTGGCAAGGCAAGCACTAAATTAACTGAGCCATCTTCCCAAATCTCAGCTCCAAGGATTTTCTTTATTGGGAACAAGGGTCAAAGACTAACTGTCTATTCCTGTTGTGTGAATCTATTCACACTGTTCATGAGGGAATTTCTGTCCATTGTTGGAAGGATGCTTGGCTTGATCTGTCCAACCCATGGATAGTGTAAGAACTGTCTCAACTTCATCAAACAGTAATGTTGTTATGATAAAATATAATACTATTTATTCACAATAGAATTAGGTCCTGAGGCTTTTACTCCCCATTTGGAATCTGTCAGCATTGATCCACATCAAAAGGTAAATTGGTCTATGTGATGTTAGAAACTAAAAGGGATATTTATTTACTTTAAGGTAAACTGCTATTCTCCATTAGCCATATATATATATATATATATATATATATATATATATATATATACCACTAAAGTTGTACAAGAGAAAAGAATATATATACCATCTCTATATATGATACTTATATCTACCTTCCCAGTGCTGCAATTAAAAGCATGCACCACCACATGTGGCTCTAAACTTTTCTTTAATTCCTTTCCACAAGTTGGAAACTTAGTGGGTGAGTGGGATCTTGCCCTGAGTTCACCACTCCAGCTTTATTCCATTTCTTATTCCATTTATCTCTTTGAATAGAGAATTTAGCTCCATTCTACATTCTGGTGAACATTTTCTTCTCAAATATTTTCCCTTCCTCGGTGTGCTCCTCTTCATTAGAGTTAACACTAATAAGCACAAAACAAAGTCTATACTAGGCTCTTTTGAGATTTCCTCTGCCAACAGAACTAATCCAAATATCTTCACTTTAGCCTCAGGCAGACTCTTTGGACAAGGGCAAAAAGCAGCCACTTTCTTCACCAAAATATCACGAGAATGATCTCTAGGCAACATAGCAAAATTCTTCCAAGTTCAAATAACTCTTAGCACCACTGTCTTCCATGCTTCTGGTAGTATGACTTCTTAGGCAGTGCTAAAAGCACTTCACTGCTTTCGTAACCCAAAGTACAAAACTCCAAATTCCTCCAAACAAAGGCATGATCAGGCCTATCCCAGTATTACCCCTCTCCTGGAACCAAAACCTCTTTTAGTTAGGATTTTTTATTGCCGTGAAGACCATGCAACTCTTGCAATGAAAACATTTAATTGAGGTGGTAGCTTATAATTCCAGAGGTTCAGTCCATTATTATTATAGGGAGCATGGCAGCATGCAGGCAGATGGCAGACATGGTGTTAGCTGTGTCTTGACCAGAGGCAACAGGAAGCTGGCTGACTGTCACCCTGAGGAAAGCCTGCACTCCCTTTTGGGGCCATTTTCTCTTAAACCACCACAGGTATTTATATATTTATAAATTTATATATGCTTTTATATAACTGTACATTTTATATAAACATACATGATATCTATATAAAAAGATATATATTCTTTTCTGTTATGTGACTTTGGTATTATAAATAAAAGTTTTGCATGCATTTATATGCAAATATATAGCATAAATATAAAAACATGAGTATATAAGTCTATATACATATCTTATATATATATTATATACATGTATTAATTTTTCCTGTAGGACTTTGGAATTATAAATATTTTATTTTCTCTCACTCACTGTCTACTTTTAGGCCACATAACAGTTTCTTCTATGAGATTTTAGGTATTTACTCCTCAGTTTCTGAATGAATGTAGGCTAAACTGTAGTTGAAATTTCTAGATGGAAATTTTAGTCTAGTGAACATTGCTAAACTTTCTCAGTGAATATTCTCTCCAAGATGTGGTTAGAGAAACTTCAAGCATCTGGAAACAAAAATGATTCTTGTTTCTCCTTCCTGCCTCTGAAATATGAACTGCTTTGTGGGTTTTTTGGTTTTTTTTTGTCTTTAATCATTTGAGTACATTTTCCCACCATATTTGAGGCTATTTTAGAATATCTGACTCTGATTCATGCACATGTTCTAAAAAGACTTTCTTATTTGTTATTGAGTGTTTGCCTGCATGTGTATGTATGTGCACCAAGTACATGTCTGGTGCTCATGGAAGCCAGAAGAGGGTACCTGATGGTTATGAGACACCATGTAGATGCTGGGAACTGAACCTAGGGCCTCTGTAGGAGCAGATAGTTCTCTTAGCTTCTAAGCCTTCTCTCCAGCTGCTCACATATGCTTCAGATGAAAAAAGATGCAGTTGCCTCTATTCTATTTACATTGATGTAGATCAGCACGTATGTGGTCCACTGATCAAAGTGATATATCGATCAGATTAGATAGATTAAAATTTCAAGATATGAATCTGTCAAATATTGGCTTTTTCTTAGAAATATTTTGTTTTTTAAAGCATTAGCAAGAATAGGTATTCCACTTAGCATGTCTAACTTAGATAGCCTTTAAAGAACTATTAAAAATATTAAAAGATGCCATTCTCTGGGCATAGTGGTATACGTCTTTACTGCTAGTACTTTGGAGGCAGAGCCAGGCAGATCTTTTTTGAGTTCAAGGCCAACCTGGGCCTACACGGTAAGTTCTGGGTGAGCCAAAGCTGCATAGTAAGATCCTGTGTCAGCAATAAAATAAAAATAATAGAAAAATCCCAGAGATTCAAAATTACTTGATGAGGAGGAAAAAACATGAATTAGCTACACCAAAATTGTGTTCCAGAGGTCATCGACAAGTTCAGCACCATGGCCATTATCGACGGCAAGAAGGAGCATGTGAGTCTGACGGTGGACAACGTCCACCTGGAGTACGGGGTTGTCTATGAGTATGACAGCACTGCAGGTACCAAGTGCAACGTTGTGGAGAAGATGGTGGAGCCCAAAGGGTTCTTCAGCCTGACTGCCAAGGTAGGAGTGACCCTGTGACAGTCAGAGTCTTCTCAATTAGACACCAGACTGTCTCCTCTTCATTATACGGAATGACTGTGCATGTTACAGCAGTTACCTCTTTCAACTCTCCGCAGTCTTCATTATGTACCAGCTTCTTTTCATTGATCCTAGGAGCTTAGTGTTGAGTTGTGTGAGACTCCTGCCCAGGCAAGGCCTAGCTGACTTTTAACGTTGCTATATTCCTAATTTGGGCCAAAGAATAAGTTTCAGATAATTTTCATGATAGTTTTTCAAATGTACATTATTAAGAGTTCTTCATGTCACGAAATATAAGAAATTTGAAAATTCTTCAAGTGCCAAAATGTTGGGAAACTTAGGAACCAGTTTTTAAATCGATCCATAGATGTCTGTTTAATTGTTGTTTGCAAATGATGATGTCAGATGGTCCTTTGGTGAAAGCAAGATAGAGAAGGAGGAAAGGACTTTAAATTTGAATGGAACGACATATAATGTGAAAGGTTTAAGTAGATCACCTAAACCTTTAGTAGATCCAGATGTGCCCTCTGTACATCTGGACTTCAACGTTTCAGTTTACTTTTCTATCATCCTGTGAGGACTTTGATTTTTACAACTTGGACAGATAAGATACAGTTTCTTGACCCTTATGTGCTCACTTTCATTGTTATTTCAAATATGAATAGTTGAAATGCTACCTTTAAAACATTATTTTTAAAAATTTAAGTAGGTCCATGTGGTTTCTTCTACTGGCCCCAGGCAGGCGGCCCCATGCTGGCTTGTAGGTGTCCATCCTGACCTGGTCCTAATGGCACCTGGCAGGGGCCATACATAGAGCATTAACTTGACTGCAGTATACAAAAGATTTGCTCACTGAAAACACTCTTTGGCTGGTGGTGGCACACGCTTTTAATCCCAGCACTCAGGAGGCAGAAGCAGAAGGAAATCTATGAGTTTGAGGCCAGCTTGGTCTACAGAGTGAAGTCCAGGACAGTCAGGACTACACAGAAAACACTGTCTCAAAAATGCAAAACCAACCAACCAACCAAAATTATTTGGATGCTCTTATCTGGAAACTTTATCAGCCAGAGCTCAAACACTGAATTATAATCTACTAGGGTACTTTTCTCCCATTTTTTTCAAAGGCTAATCTGACTCCCTTTTATTCTTTTTTACTACTGAAAGATTTCTTTCATACAATATATTTTCATTAAGATTTTCCCTTCCCTTTTCTTCTCCAAGATCCTCCCTGCTTCCCTACCCACCCAAATCCACACCCTTTCTTTCTATCTTACTAACATACAAACAGGCATTAGTAAAAATTATAATAAGTAAATAAATAAATAACCAGAAAAGTAACAAAATAAACAAAACCAAACCAAAAATAGGCAAGGAAAAGGCACTAGGAATGCATAGAGACACTGGGACACACACACTTGCACATACAGAAAATCCATTAAAAACACAATCAGAAACCATAGTACATAAGGTAAAGGTCTATTATCAAAACCATTTATAGTGCCTTGACAAAGCTTTGTGAGAAGTTTTCCTTTATTCAGCCTCTCAGCAGGCAGTTGTTGTTGGATCCATCCTCTGTGGTCCACTCGGTAAGGGGGATGTCAATGCTGTCCCTTTGTTTGTTTTTAAGTTATTTTTCTTCTGTGTATATTTATCGCCACAGATTCTGGAAGCCCTAGCCAAAAGTGATGATCATTTTGTACAAAACTGCACCAGCCTTAACTCTTTGAATGAAGTAATACCCACAGAGCTTCAGAATAAATTCAGCACCATGTGCAGTGAAAGGATTGAGCATGTATGCCACAGAATATCGAGTTATAGAAAGGTAAATAGCCTCTATTTTACTTGATGCTGTTATTGAAGTTATCGTTGGAGTCACTTTTAAATCACTTTCTGATATCTTCTTTAAATAGGTGTTATGTACTCATTTATTGAAATAATATTCGTATAATTTTCTTGTTCAGTTTTCTGTTGCTGTAACAAGATGCTAGAGACCAAGTAGGTTTTTCTCCCTTGAAGGTCTTTTGCACTTATGTTGTTTCCAGTGCATCTTTGTGGGGTTTCTGTGTGTATGAACTGTGTCTGGATGTGTTTCCCGGGCTTTTTCTCCTGGTAGTTTGTTTGTTTCATCCTATTCTGGTTTGTTTATTTTTATTTTATCTAATTTTGTAACTAGTTTCTTTTTATTTTTTGGGGATGTTTGTAGTCTAATGTAAGAGAGAAAGAAAGGGTATGTATCTGGTGGATGGATTTGGGGATCTAGGAGGAGTTCGGAGGCGAAACTGTAATCAGAATATATTGTATAAAAGTCTATTTTCGATAAAAACAAACAATCAGAAAAGGAAAACACACACACACACACACACACACACACACACACACACACACACACACACACACACGGAAAAGAGTCCTATGAAAATAGATCCCAAGATCTTATGTAGTTGCTGAAATTGAATGCCATGTCTGGCCTTCTGCTTTGTGGTGACCTAAATGAAAAGGGAAATGGTCTACTTTATAACTATCAAAATCTCTGTGAGATATGTATGTGTAAGTATGCATGGATGTCCTGCTTAAGGTTACTATTGCTATGATAGAACATCATAACCAAAAGCAACTTGGGAGGAAAGGGTTTATTTAGCTGCTCATCGTGGAAGGAAGTCAGGACAGGAACTCAAACAGGGCAGGAACCTGGAGGCTGGGCTGATGCAGAGGTCATGGAGGGGTGCTACTCACTAACTTGCTTCACATGGCTTGCTCAGCTTGCTTTCTTATAGAACCCAGGACCACCAACCCAAGGTTGGCATCACCCACAATGGGCTAGGTCCTCCTCCATCAGTCACTAAATAAATGCCCTACAGTTTGCCCTCCAGCTGCATATTATAGAGGCAGTTTCTCAATTGAGGCTCTCTCCTCTCAGATGTCTTTAGCTTCCATCAAGTTGACATAAAACTAGCCAGCACAGTAGCCTTTCTTGGGTTCATTTTTCTAAAGAAAATCTTTCATACCATTTTTTAATTTTTTTTTCAGAATTTATACTTGAGTATTATATTTACATCATTTCCACCCCTCATTCTTCTCCCACATGCTTCCCCTGCTCCATCTCAAATTTATAACCTCTCCTTCTATAAGTGTATGTGTGTGTGTGAGTGTGTGTACATGCGTGCGCATGTGCTCGCACACATGCATGTTCACCTCAAGAGTCCATTTAGTATTGCTTGTATGTATGTGTTTAGGCCTGGTGTTCAGGATTGGATAATCTATCAGGGAACTTACCCTTGAAGAAAATTCTTTCTCCCTCTGTCTGCAACCATTGATTGCCTGTAGCACTTCATCAAGGGTTATTGCCTTGTGAATGTTCTCCTATCCACATTGGCTAAGCAAATATATTGTTGAGCTTTCATGAGGGTAAGTATCCCTGTCATGTCTATAACACACTGTCTAGCAGCAGACTTCCTGCTCCTCTAGCTTGTAGAATTTTTCCTCTCTCTCTTCTGCTGTGTTCCCTGAGTCATAGATACAGAAGTTACACTGTCGATGTAGCAGTTGAGGCTGGGTACCCAGGGCTACTTACTCTCTTCATTTTGACTAGTTGTCACATCAGGTTTTGTAGTGGCAACACCAAGAAGTATCATAGGTAGTGATCATAAATAGACCACTGCAAAGAATGAGTGAAACTGAATGGAGTATTTTGTGCTTCAGATATTTTCAGTGCATAGGCCATTAGCTCTATGTTCCATAATAAAATGAAAGCAAAGTTGTAAGATGGGCTGGGAAGAAAAGAGAAATGTAGCATGGTCTTACATGTTGGTAACAGAGGCATGAGGAAAAGTTACTTGAGGATTCCTGTCCTCTCACACTTAACCATAATTGAAAAGAAAGATCAAAATATATGCAGTGAGGGTAGTCATGCCCTTTTTACTGGCTAGAAGTCCTACCAAGATAGTTGAACACCCTGGCATCACATATTGGTTTGTATGAGGTACTATCTAGAGCTCTGTAGCACCCTACAGTTTATGGCTGTCTATTACAGGAATCAGGCAATGTGTGCAGTAGTTTACAGAATTATTTTTATTTGTGTGTGTGCACATGTGCGTGTGTGTGTGTGTGTGTGTGTGTGTGTGTGTGTGTGTGTGTGCATATGCCACAGTGTGTGGATGCCTGCAGAAACCAGCGAGGTCATTGGGTTCCCCAGAGTTCAAGTTACAGAGGCTTGTGAGCCACTGATGTGGGTGCTAGGAACTGAACTTTGGTTGGGAAAGCAACAAGATCTCTTAACATCTGAGCCATCTCTCCAGCTCCATATATAGTCTTACACTATCTTACCAAAACAGTGAGATACACATTCCGTGTCTCACTGATAAAGTAGCTAAAGTTCTGAGCTGTCGGGGAACTTGCCCAGTGGCTCATAGCTGATCACAGTGCTGGCAATTGAAGTTTGATGATTTTTATTCCAGCAGTGGTTCTCGTTTGCTTACTTACATTTGGTGTTGTGTTTTCTTAAACAGCTAATGTACTAACAGTGTGGTTCTGACTCCAAGAACAATAGGATCCCTGTAAAGGACAAATCACTGGTTTTGAATAGTCAACGATGGTAGCTCCTACAGTAAAAGGACATGTCAGGCAGGTTACGCTACTGTACCTCTTTAATCTCAGCACTCGGGAGGTGGAGGCAGGTCAATCTCTATGAGTTTGAGGCCAGTCTAATCTATATAGTGAGTTCCAGGCTAGCCAAGGCTTCATAGTGAACCCTGTTTGAACAACCACCACAACCACCACCACCACCACCACCACCACCACCACCACCACCACCACCACCACCACCACCACCGCAAAGCATGTCAAAGTGACAGGGAGGAGAAATGCCATTCAAATAGTATAGAACTGAGAAGATGGATTATTGCCTGAATTAGGAGGGAAGATTTGGGTTAGTTGCAGTCAGAGTAGAAAAGGAATGAAATCAGGTATTTCCAGTGATTCTTTTGTTTGTAATAAGGCAGTAATATAATGTGTTCTTGGATGAAGTCAGAGTGGAAATGTTGCTGGTCTTTACAACCTGCCTAGATACAAGTTGGTGGTGACCTGGGATGGTTAAAAGTCCATGAGATGAAAGATGTCTGGGGTGCAACATGCATGCATATGATGGCTTATGGAAGGTCAAGGTTCTATCACTTCTTTTCTAAAATTAATAAGTGTGTAATAAGGTAAGGGGTGTGAGTGGGCTCAGAAGCATACACTGCCAAAGTGGCAAAGATTCCAAGACACATTATATTGGTGAATTGAAGGTATTCTGCATTTATGTAGAAGTAACTGGGGTCCTGTGAAATTTTAATGTAGACATGGCCAGCTTTGTGGGCAATGATCACAGATGATAAAAATCCTATCACTGAATTGCAGACTATCCTGAGATATGTGTCATGGGTTTAGTCTCAAAGCTCTTATTCATGCTGAGTCCCATCCTGCTTCTGCCTCTAGGAAATAACTCTTGCCTCAGGTCTTGTAGGAGGCATTTGAATGCTCTCTCACTTTTGTTATTAATCAAGAAACATCTAGTCTTGTAAGGCCTGATCGTTGTATAAACTGGGCTCATTGTCATCTCACTTGGCCATAAATAAACTTGAAATAATTGGCTATAGTTTTCATTAGAGGGAGATTCAGGGATAGCATGAAAATATGTCAAGGACCTTTCTATTTTGAATGGGATGTTGATAATTATAGTAGTTTGTAGAAGATTAGCTCAGTGTATCTATCAAGTTCATGTCAACAGAAACCACAGCCTTTGTGAACGCAGAGTTTTAATTCCCACATATTTATTTTGAAGCTATTATTATCATCATTTTTTTCTTCCAAATGAAAGCTTTTGACATATTTCTTTTTGTGAAATAAAATGTATTCATAGAACTCAAAGATCAGTGAAGTGCTCAGCCATCATCAGAGAAGCTTCCTCCTGCAGCAGATGGGAACAAGTACAGAGACCAACAGTTAGACTTTACATGAGCAGACACACACACACACACACACACACACGCAGACAGACAGAAACACTCAGCCCTAAATGGGATGTCTCCATGAAATTCTTCCCCTCAGAGCTCAGGGAAGTCCTCAGAAGAGGAGGCAGAAAGAATGTAAGACCAGCAGGGATGGGGGACACTAGGAAAACAAGACCCTCTAAATCAACATGATCAAAGCTCTTATGAACTCACAGAGACTAAGTCAGCATCCTCAGGGTGTACATGGGTCTGCATCAGATCTCTGTGTATATATTGTGGCTTCTAGTTTAGTGATTTTACGGGATTCTTGAGTGTGCGAATGAGTGACTTTCTGATTCCTGTGCCTTCTCTTGGGTTCTTTTCCTTCTGTAGGTTTGTCTTTTCCAAATTTGATGTAATAGTTTTGGTTTTTATCTTAATATATTTTATTTTACTATATTTTAAAAAAATGAATGGATGAAAACCTAGCCACCAGGGTAAAGATTAAACAACTGAACTGTCATTTACCTGCTGGGGAGGGAAAATCAGTTTTCTCCTATGGAGTGACATTGGATGTATCAACCACTCCAGGGCAGTCCTCGTGTTCAGGAGTAGTTGACCAATATATAATGGATGCCACAGTTTTTTGTGTGTGCTTTTGTTTGGTTACAATTTGGTAGGTTTGTTTGCTTGTTTGCTTGTTTCTTCTGTTTGAGTATTGTTTTATCTTGTTCTCTTGGTTTGAGGGGCTTTTGCTGTTGTATTGTGTTTTTGAGCAAAAATTTAAAGTTGTGTAGGTAGGGAAGGGTAAGGATATGAAAGGACCTGGGGTAAGAGAAAATATGATCAAAATATATTTAAATAAAAATTGTCTTATATAAAAATAAGTATCCATGGGAACTAAAATCTTAGGCTGGCTTTAGTTTATTCGGACTCTAAACATTTTAGATTTTAGAACTAAGAACTAATCAGTTCCTGTAGCTTCTGTAGTCAGGTTCCTGAGGTCATAATAGGTTTCCTACAGGCCACCAGATGTGTTTCTGTCCATGTATGATGTCAGCCTGGAGCATCCTGGACAACTGAATGTATCTCAAGAAGGAAATTATTCTGTGTAGCAGAACTGTGATTGGTTCAGGTGTAAAGCTGTGTTTTGCTTTGGGAACACGCTTCTTACACTGCACTGAAAGCCCTTCCTAATACTATAGTCACTATCCTGGTTGAAATAATTGGACTTATCATGAGGCTTGGGAATTCTTTGTAGGCATCCTAGGGGCAGTTCTTGTTTACACAAAAATATAACTGAAAGAATTGGAAAACTTCCTTTGAATTTCCCTTCTACTTTCCTACATATAATCCTCAAACTGACACATGGATTTGGAAAATAGTGCATAAATTTCTTCGCCCTCCTTTTCTAAGAAGATAATCTAATATAAAAATCTTTTTCCTAACTTCATTGCAAAGCATTTTACATTTAATTGAAATGGGAGACATCTGCAGAGTAATAATTTACTTTTATATTATCTCTGGGTTTTAGTTAAATGACTATATTGAATTTAAACATGAATTAGCTTCCAGCGCATAAATTACCTGAAGTTTCATGTCCAAGAACTGTGCATTCCTGTCAGTTTACAAATACTCATTCATTATCACCTGTATTAAAAACGTATCCTTCCTTGCCCTCTGCCTCCTCTCCACCCCCTGTTTCATTCTTTCTTCTCCTGGAAGGAGCCTTCCATATCCTTCAGTGTACCACTCACCCTCTTTTCTTCCTCAGCACTCTACAACTGGCTCAGATCCCGGCCATGCCACAGAAATGGCTATATTTTCTCAAAGCTCCTTCATTGCCCCCCTTTATCATGTTTCAGCAGAACCTGGTGCAGCTGACCTTGTTCTCTGGAACCCTGCCTATTCCTAGGCTGTGTCTTTTCCTGTTGATGTGTTCCTAGGACCTGAGCTTGTTTCTTCTTTTCTTTCTTACCTTTCATTGACAGTCTCCAGGGCTTAGTACTTGATGTTCTTTCATTCTGCATCCTTTGGTGATCTCAGTCGCCCGGTCTACTGAGCTTCTCCACATGAAGTTATGAATATCTCAGGCCTTACATGCTTCCAACAAAGTCCCCATTTCACCCCTCTGCAGTGTTCCCTGTCTGCTCCCTTCTCTGTCTCAGGCTTACATCCTCCTTTCATTAGGTCCACTCTATCTTTCCACATCTGTGGTTCCACATCCAGAGAGTCAACCCACTGCAGATCAAAAGCAGTTTGAAAAAATAAAATAACATAAAATTTTCAAATGCATTACAGTAAATGTTTATGTAGCATTTATGTTGTTCTGGGTATTATGGAAGCAATGTAAGGATGACTTTAAAGTTGTGTAAGGGTTGGTGAGATTGCTCTGTAGGGAAAAGATGCCTGTTAAGCCTGTTCGCCTTTTGTGGCCCTTGGGACCCATGGAGTAGAAGGAGAGTAGAACCCATGCAAGATGATCTCTAACTTCCAGATGTGTGCACCCCCACCACTCACAGGTAAATAAATGTAAAAATCAAAAGACAAAGTCATCTGTATGTGCTATATCGCTTTATATATGAGACTGAAGCATCTTTGGCTTTCAGTATCCCTACCGTGTTCTGGAATCAACTCCCTGCAGATTCAGATTCTAATTCATCACTAAATGGATAAAGGTGGCAGTGAGTTCAGGCTGTGTAAACACAGTAGGCCTAACATTCGGTCCTCTCCAGCTCTCCCCAGACCCGGTATATGTCTTTATTGAAAGTTATCAGTTTTCATTTGGGAAAAGTTGCTCCCCTTTCCTAGTAAACTTGGCCTTTCATTTAATGTTGTTCCAATGCTAAGCAGACTGAGGTTTGCTGACACACAGCACAGAGTATGTTCTTGCATAAGCACCACAGTTAGTTCACTGGCTATACCTTCCTTGTTTTAGGATTTTGTTCTGAAAGTTTTACCATGGAAACCAGGGAGCTAGTGTCTGGATACTCATTTTTACACCCTGTGCCGTGGTACCTGGGATGGAGACAACTCCTGTTGCTTTCTCTTCCCCTAAGGTTGTCTGCCTCAGTCCAGGTTGTGATGCTGTAACTGTGTACCATAGATTGGGTGACTAATGAGGAATAGATGCTTATTCAACTCACTATGCTAGCATCTGCTGGGACATCACATGAGACAGCGATCGTGCAAGCAAACTTTGCTTTTATAGCAGAGCCAGAGCCAGAGACACAAAGACATAGAGACACAGAGACAGAAGGATCCATATCTTGTCCAAGAACAATATACCCTTCGGGTCAACCTGAAGATCTCTCACTAGACATCACCTCTCAAAGGTCCCAGCACTGCCATTCTGGCTACAAAGCTGGAAACCTTTGAAGACATAGGTCTTCACACCTAAACCATAACATGAATTAAGTGTCTAACACATGCGTTTGGTATGCACAACGAATTCAGACTAGACATCCTAGGATGGTGGACAGTGCTGCTTTCTTGAGGCATTTGCCTCTCAGGATAGACTTTCTCCAGGATTCTTATTTTGAAGCAGTTCAGGTACATTCCGACACAGGGCTATGATTTCCCTCCAGGTGAGGTGGCAGGAATTTGTGTTGTGACATGGATCTGAGAGTCTACCTCTCTGCCCCTGGCCCCTCCATCTCTTATCACTCGAGTGCCTACTTCTACCCTTAAGCACTTCATTGCACCACCCTGTTCATCACCTGAACATTTCTGATCACTTCTCTTGTATGTCTGTTATGTGTTTGTTATACATGTATCATTCCACCTAGCTACAATTGCGCTACATATGATGTAACTTTCTGGTTGTTCTGTTTAACAGTAACATGCATAAAGTTCTACTCCTAGAGTGTGTAATTCATGGAAAAGGGGTTGTATCCCCAGTGTTTATATCGGTGACCACAACACATACTTTCCTCTCTTGTTTCTGACAAGATGGAGAATTGGTTGAAAGATGAAGCAAGGGAATCTTAACCTCTTCTTGTGGTTGCTATCATGACATAACAAAATTTACTGCTGTGCCTCTGTGTGTCAGGAAGGCTTAGCTAAGACTTCAGTCTTGAAAGTAGAAAAGAACTTGGGGTTGAATTTTTGCATCTAGCCTGCCTTAAATGCTGGATGTGTCTCAGCTGGAAGTTTATTAGTAAGGTGAAGAGCTAGATCTGGAATCCCTAGAGTTCATTAATTCTTTTCAGTGTACATGGTCATCAAGTTTGGTGGTAATCTTGTCAATGATTTTCTGGATTTCATTCTGATCCTCACTGTATTGTTTGAGCTATACAGCTAAATATAAAATATAAATATTTTAACATACATATTATACACGCCTATGTATACATACAGTTATATGTCTGTATATGCATATGAGAGGGTTTTTTTTGCCAATATTGAGCTCACACTTATGGAATATGATCTTTCATATTTACCATTGTATTTAACATAAAATGTTCAGTGATAGTCTTAATTTTTTTCTTTTCAATGCCAAAATTGTTCTGCTGGTAATATAAGAAGGTAAGATCATGGTTGTAATTTTAGAGAGAAGGAATCAGTACGTTTATTTAATCCAACCTCCTATTTACTGAGTGATAAGATACTGACTTTTCCAAGGTCATATTGAGTCCTGTGATAATCTCGACACCAAGTTCAAAAGCCATTAAAGGCCTTCGGAAACCACAATCCAGTTGGGCTCTATGAGGTGTCTACTTCTTGTATACAAGACTGTTACCCCATGGAGTTTTCCTTTTGCCAGCTGAGCTAGAGTAAAGAGATTATTCCCAATTATGAGAAGGGCTACAGGTGCTCTCTCATTTGTAGCCAGGGAAATGGAAACTGGGCTAGAGCTCCTGTAAGACTCCTGATGACTTTCTGCTGAAGAGAAAGTGTTTGGCAATGAGTAAGAAACATCTAGACACACTGAATTTTGTACAGAGGTCCAGTGTGAATGGGTAGTGTATGCAAGGAACTATATACAAACTAGAAGGAGTTTAGGGAACAAGGGGAGAAGAAGACCTTTAAAGTAAGGGGAAGCAGGCTTGGTGAGAACCAGAATGTTGTTGACTACCTAGACCCTGGAAGGAGCCTGTGGAGTCCATGGGAAAGCCTCTGCAAGTTTAGGGTAGCAGGTAGCCACACTTGTAAGCCACGGATCATTTGGGCGGCAAATGATTCTTTCTTGTCAAAGGCATGGAAGAAGAGTACACTCTGGGCCAGCACCTCCTTGGCTTGCTGCTGGGTCTGCACAGACTCATGCTTTGGGTGGCTTTCTGGCAGTGCTCAGGATGCTCCTGTCCTCTTCCAACCTTGACCACCTATAGCTGTACTATTTGGTGACTTGCCTAGTTTTAAAACTAGCTGACTTCCTGCTCTGATGCCCCTTCTAGCAAGTTTCTCTATTAGGCTATCTCAGCTACTGAAACCCAAGGGACCAAGTGCTAGGAAGTTGTATTCTCACTGAGGTTCATTCTTTCTAACCCCCAACTCACTGTCAGAGCCTCAGCTGAACCTTCAGTTGCTGTCTATATGAATTGCTGTATTGGGATGTTGGGGTTTTGAAACAGCCATGTAAATTCTAACATTCCATTCATTTTCCCTCATTCAGGTGATACGCTTGAATTTCCTTTTGAGTTTGTTGTGTCCGATGCCTGTGAGAGAGCTGAGTCATTACTGTGTGTTCGGCTCACTCCCGTCTCTTTTTTAATTTGCAGTTCTCTCGGGTGCTGAAGAACAGAGCCTGGCCTACTTTTAAGCAGGCCAAATCTAAGATCTCCCCACTGCACAGCAGTGACTTCTGCCCAACCAACTGCCATGTCAACGTGATGGAAGTTTCTTATCCTAAAACATCAACTTCCCTGGGGAGTGCCTTCGGTGTTCAGCTGGATAGTAGGAAACACAGTTCTCAGGACCGAGAAAATAAATCTTCAGAGCCAGGTATGTTAGCTTTTGAAAAGTTGTCAACTCACGAATAGGAATTTAGGCAATGTATAGCTAGCTACGCCTGTAGCTTAAAATTTGGGAGATTCCTAGTGTTCAGGGAAGCCTCTGTTTTAATAAAGAAAGGATTCCTTGCTCTGCTTGCTTAGATTATTTCATATATGTACGTATAGAATAAAGACAGTCGATGCTTTCAGGATTTCCCTTTAAGAAGAAAGCTTTCTCTTGCTTTCATTATATGTATGGTTCATCCGGCTGTGAAAGGTTCTTAATGTGAAGTTGACACTGTAGCTGTGAGAACAGTAGGGAGGCACAGGAGAAGGACACACATGCGGTTGTCAATCATTGCAGTAGGACAAGTGAATCAATTCTATGTATAGATTTTAATAACAATGCCTTACAAACTTTAATTTCTGAACTAAATTTAGCATTGGATTGACATTTTATTATATATAAACTTGCACTTTTAAAATGTGCTGGACTGCATAAGTAGAAGTTAAATGATGGAATGATTTGAATTCCCCAGGGAAACTGAGCCCCATGGTCTATATTCAGCACACAATCACAACCATGGCAGCCCCTTCGGGCCTGTCACTGGGACACAAAGACGGCCATGGACTCCGATATTTATTGAAAGAGGAAGACTTAGAAACTCAAGACATCTATCAGAAGCTCCTCATCAAGCTCCAGACTGCACTGAAGGAGGTGGAGCTGTGTGTTTGTCAAATAGATGAGTAAGTATGTTATGCCGTGCACAGAAGTTTGCATGAATAAAGAGTTAGGCAAGATGTCGTTTTTGGAAAGTATGTTCACTATTTGTGGGAATTGTGTGCTGACCATAAATACCTTTTCCATTCCACCTTGTAAATGATATGAAAATGCAATTCATGTGGATAAGAATTTTAAGGAGTCATTCAATTATAAAAGCAAGAATGACACAAGAAGAGCATTAAATCATTTTACATTATTATACATTGAAACATGTTTAAAGCTGGGCCCACTGGCACGGGTCTGTAGTCCCAGCTACTTGTGGAGGCCAAAGCAAGAGTATCACAATTTCACGGCCAAACTAGGTTACATAGGGAGTTCGAGACCAGGCCAGGCAACTTAGCAAGACCCTGTCTCAAAGTAAGAAGTGAAAAAAAGCTTGGGGAGGGGTAATAGACCAGTGGTAGAACATTTGCCTGTGTGCATGAGACTTCATGTCCAATTCTGAGTACCACGGTGGGGGTGCATTTAAAAGTGTTCTAACTGTAAATGGAGAGTTACTTCTTGTGTTGTATTTTGAAGTTCAGAAAACAATCTTTAAATATGTTTCCCCGAGATATTAATAAGTGGTACATAGTACAGCACAACACATACTTAACATGTATTAAATGAGTTTAAGTAAAGCAATGTATTTTTAAGATCAATTCTTTTTCTGTTCTGATTGAATTAATGGACTAATAATTTGGATATTTTAGCCACGATAAGAATGAAGCAGTTCACGATCTCCTTGGTAACAAGACTCATTGATTTTTTTTTTTACGTAAGAATTTGATACTTGGGATGCCTGTGCTCCACAAGGGGGTATGCCGTATTTCGGTGTGAGATTATGGCAGTTCATCTGGCAGTTTAGCATCATAAAGAAAAAGCGGCTTTTGGAAAAGATCAGCTTGTCATTCATAGATGTAAATGTATGATGATAATAAATTTCAAATTTATGTTGAAAATGTAGAAATTAATGAGGAAAGCATCGACAGTACCAAAATCCTTGCTCATATTCTTAAGGAGTGAACATAGCTCACTCTGAAGGCCTATTTCCTAGGCTACGTATGAGGGACTCATTCCATATCCTTCCGCCTAGGAGTGAACATTATTCAATGTGTTTAGACCTGATAAGATTCTAAAAAGCATATAGAGGCCTTTATCCTATATGTTTTATGAAGTTGTGAAATTGCTAGCAGATGCAAAGTAAATACTTTATACACATACATCTCCCTACACTTCCACGGACAACTCTTGTTTAGAAGTAAAATATTTAAAATGTATTCCACACTTTCTGTAGTCTGACATACTGATGGAATCATAATTAACATTTCTTTTATGGTACATATCTTTAAAATTTAGAATCAAAGTAAAAGTTTGGAGATGCACAACATTAAAAATAATTCAAGTTATTGGGGCTGGAGAGGCAGCTCAGTGTGGAAGAGCCCTTGTGGTTATTCCAGAGAAACTGAGTCATTCCCAAGTACCCACATCATGTGACTCAGAACCATGTGTGTAATTCCAGCTTCGGGGGGGCCCAGTACTTCTGTGGATACCTGTGCTCATATGCATATACTCACATGCAGATAAGCATACCCACACATAATTAAAACTAAGAAAAATAAACCTTAAAAAGAAAATTTAAAATTCTCATATTTCAAAAATCCCCGTCAAGGATTGTTTACTCTGCCCTTTTCTGGAGTTTCAGGAATAATTTTGAGTGAGAATTTTATTTTCTTATTATCTAATGAACTAGGTTTTAAAAATGATGTATGGGATTTAAAATATTAAACTGTAGCTTCTGTGTTCATACAAATAAACTAAATGGGCTGAGGTCACTAAGACAACAGAGGACTATTTTTAAGCCATGGCATCGTGTTTTGAACTGTCTTGGAACCCTGTGACCAAGATGTTATTTTAAGGCATTATATGTGCTTTAATTTAGTAAGTTTCACGGCGTGTTCTATCTCAGAAGCCCATTTCGTCCTTCCCCTTGCAGTGAGTAGATGGATCTGTGTCATGGGCGCTGAGCCCTAGAGCTCAGCTCTCTGCAGGAGTTGTAGAGAATACCTGCACCCATCCTACAGTTCCACCCAGGCCAAGAGTTATTACTCTACTCTGCCTTTGTCAAAAGCAGCACTACTGATGTGTCAATGTACTGACAGCCAGCTCCTCGTGATGCTCCTCCAAACTTGGCTAATTTGTTGACTTTTTCAAGTTTTAAGTCATTCATATATTTCCAAGTAGATATATGTTCTCTTCCTTTCTATTTTTTTTTTTTTAATGGAGGCAACATTTTTGTTTTGATGATGTGGTTCCCTGTGGATGCAGCTCCTCACGCACAGTTGGATGCACAGAAGGCTCTTTGGAAAACTCACTTTTTCTTTTTTGAGGAACTTCATCTGTGTAATAAGAATAAAATCAGGAATTTCACTAGGGATGACATTTAGGGCTCTCTGTTTTATTACAGTCCAATACCAAGAGACCTCCTACCTTTAAAAAAAAGACAACTTGGATGACAGTTCTAAATATGATCCATGGAGAAAGCATGATGCAGTACAATTAGTTATGTTAGATGCTATTCTGTTTCTAAATAGTCTGTTTCTAAATATTTTAATTTTTTTCTTTGAAAATGGATTCTTTCCTCACCTCATACGTTCTGGTTACAGTTTCCTCTCCCTGACTTTTTCCAGCTCCTCCTCACCTCCTCTTCCATCTGGAGCTGCTCCCTTTCTATGAAAAAATTGGCTTCTAAGAGACAATAATAAAATATAATAAGATAAAATATAATGAGATAAAACAAAACCTATCACATTGAAATTGGACAGGACACACCTGCAGAAGGACAGACCTCAAGAGAAGGCACAAGAATCAGAGACCCGCAAGTGTACACACTTAGGAATCCTATAAGAACATGAATGGAAGTTTTATGGAAGCCATACTATATAATATATGCATAGAGGACCTGGTGCATTCCCATGCATGTCCTGTGTGCATTGCCTCAGTCTCTCTGAGTGCTTATGAGCTTTGCTGATGTTGATTTAAAGGGCCTTGTTTTCTTGGAGTCTTCCATCTCCTCTGGTACTTACCCTCTTTTTTTCTTTTTCTTTTACTAAATTTATTTATTTTACATCCCTGCTGCAGTTTACCCTCCCTCTTTTCTTCCCAGTTTCCCCCCCCCCCACAGGCTCCTCTGCTGCTCCCCACCCAGGGCAGGTCTTCCATGAGTATCAATAAAACATGGCATACGAAATTGTAGTAAGACTAATCACCTTCCCATGTATTAAGGCTGGTGAAGGCGACCCAGTATGAGGAGTAGGGTCACAAAAGCCAGTAAAAGAGTTGGGAGATCGTCCCTGTTGCCACTGTTAGGAGTCCCACAAGAGGACCAAGCTACACAACTGTAACATATATGTAGTGTCAGGTCAGTCCCACACAGGTTCCCTGGTTGTGTCCTGAATCTCTTCAGGACTTTGATCATGAAGAGGTGCTTGATTTCTTCAAAGACCATTCCTGCATCAAATGAGATGGTCATTTTTTTTATCTTTAGTTTGTTTATGTGGTGGATTATATTTATCCATTTATGTATGTTGAACCATTCCTGCGTTCTGGATGGAGCCCACTTGATCATCGTGAATGATCTTTGTAAATGAACAGAATCTTCCTTCTGTTTCAACTTTGTGGAATAATTTGAGGATTATTGGAATTAACTCTTTGACCTTCTGGTAGAATCTATGCTAAAACTAGCTCTGGGCTTTCATTGGTTGGGAGACATTTAGTATCTGCCTCTATTTCTGTAGGGTTTATAGGTTTGTTTAAATTTCCATCTAATCTTGATTTGACTTTGGAAGTAATATTTATTGAGATGATTATTCATTCTTTTAGATATTCCAATTTTGGAAATACAAGTTCTTCAAGCATGCCCTTATGATTCTCTTGATTTCCTTAGTGTCTTTTGTTATGTCCCCTTTTCATTTCTAGTTCTGCTAATTTGGAAATTCACTCTTCTTTTAGTTAAATTAGATAAAAGTTTGTCACTCTTATTGATTTGTTTCTCAATGGTGTTTCACTGACCCTTTGTATTGCTTCTCTTGTTTATTTGTTTCTATTATATTGTTTCTGTTGATTTCTGACCAGAGTTTGATTATTTTTTGCAATGTCCTCCTTTTGGGTGTGATTTCTTCTTTTTGTTCTAGACCTTTGATATTAAGTTGCTAGTATGAGATATTTTTAGTGAGTTTGTATTTATTTATTTTTTTATGTAGACACTTACTGCTGTGGACTTAAGTCTTAGAACTGCCGTTGTTGTATCCCATAAGTTTGGGTATGTTGTATATTCATTTCCATTCAGTCCTAGAAAATATTTAATTATTTTATAAATTTATGACTGGACCCATTTTTCATTTAGCAGAGAGTTATTCAGTTTCCATCCATTTATAAGCTTTCTCCTGTTTCTGGTGTTGTTGATATCCAGCCTAAATCTTGGGTGGTCAGACAGGATGCAGAGTGTTATTTCAATTTTCATGTATCTGTTGAGACTTGCTTTGTATCAAGTATGTGGTGAACATTCCTTGAGGTACAGAGAAGAAGGTATTTTGCATTTTGGTGCGATGTTTTATAAATATCTTTTACCAACTTATCTGCTCTTGGGCTTGGGGTACAGGTTTTAAGAATTGCAATGTCCTCTTGGTGGATTTTTCCTTTGATGAGTATGCAGTGTTATTCCCTCTCTCTTATGGTTAGTTTATGTTTGAAGTCTATTTTGTCAGATATTAGAGTGGATAATTTTCTAGGAAAATTTTTTTCCAACCCTTTGCCTTGAGGTGATGTCCATCCTTGATGTTAAGTCATATTTCTTGGATGCAGCAGAAGGATGGATCCTGTTTTTGAATCCATTCTGTCAGTCTATGTCTTTTTATTGAGGAATTGAGACCATTGATGCTGAGAGCTATCAATAAGCAGTATTAGTTGTTGTTATTTGTGGTAGTGGTTGTGTTGTGTGTGTGCTGTGTGTGCTCTGTGTGTGTGTGTGTGTGTGTGTGTGTGTGTGTGTGTGTGTGTGTGTACATACATGCTTCCCTCTTTTAATGTTGATCTTCTGGGACTATTTATTTTCTGTCTTTTCTTGGGTGTAGCCAACCTTTTTAGGTTAGAGTTTTCCTTCTAGAAAACTACTATATAGTGCTGGGCTTGTAGATATGTTGTTTAAATTTGACTTGATCATGGAATATCTTGTTTTCTCTAACTATGGTGATTAAAGTTTTGCTGGATATAGTAGTAGTCTGCTCTGGCATCTGTCATCTTGTAGAGTCTGCAGCAATCTATCAACTTCTGGCTTTTAGAGTCTCCATTGAGAAGTCAAGTGTAATTCTAATAGGTCTACTTTTATATGTTACTTGGTCTTTTTCCCTGTTAGCTTTTAATCTTCTTTTTTTGTTCTGTATGTTTAGTGTTTAGATTATTATGTGCTAAGGATAATTTCTTTTCTGGTCCAGTCTATTCGGTGTTCTGTATATTTCTTTTACCTGGATAGGTATCTCCTTCTTTAGGTTAGGGAAATTTTCTTCTATGCATTTTTTAAAGTATTTTGTTCTTTGACCTGGATTTTGTTTCCTTTCTCTTTTCCTTTTATTTTTAGATTTGGCCTTTTCATCATGTTTGAGATTTCCTAGATGTTGTGTGCCATGAGATTTTTAGATTTAACATTTTCTGTGACCAGTGTATCTATTTTTTCTATCATCTTCAATACCTGAGACTCTTTCTCCAGTCTCTTATATTCTGTTGTTGAAGCTTGACTCTGGTTCCTGTTTGAGTTCCTGAAATTTTCATTTCCAGATTTACCTTAGTTAGGTTTTCTTTATTGGTTTTATTTCCAATTTCCTGTCTTGAAAACTTTTATTCATTTCCTTCCACTGTTTGTTTGTATTTTTATGGATTTCTTTAAGAGATTTGTAGCTGAAGGTTTTTCTGTGTCCCACCCGGCTCCTGCAGCCCTGCAGTCCCATAGCTGTTCAGGCCCAAGTAAACACACAGAGGCTTATGTTATTTTTAAACTATTGCCATGGCAAGCTTCTTGTTATCTAGTTCTTATATCTTAAATTATAACTCATTTCTATAGATCTATATTTTGCCACATGGCTGTGGCTTACCGGTACTTTTACATCTTGCTTCTCATGGTGGCAGCTAGCTGCATCTCCTCTGCCTCTCCTTTTTCTTCCTGTCTGTCTGTTTGGATTTCTTGCCTGCCTGTAAGCTGCCTTGCCATAGGCCAGACAACTCTATTTATCAACCAATCAGAGCAACATATATTCACAGCATACAGAAAGATGTTCCCATCATTTCCCCTATTCTGTCTAATCAAAAAGGAAGGTTTTAACTTTAACATAGTAAAATTACATATAACAAAACAGTGATCAAGCAAGAATTATAGTAACAATATCTAGTCTATTTGTATTTGGCAAAATTAAAGAAAATATTCTATCATCTACCCAATATTTGTGAATCTAAAGTTCCATAACTAATTTATCTTTTATCATAACCAAGGAAAATTATAATTAAAACTATCTAGTCTTTAACTCCATCAAATACCTCAGAAGGATACAATATTACCTAAGTAAACAGGAAGAGCATTGTAAGCAATTTCCAAAAATCTGGAATGACAGAGATAGCTGACTACCTAGACAGTTACCCAAAATTCTTCTGTAACGTTGGGGCATCTATCTTCAGCCCATAGGCCTAGTCTTCCAGTCATTTTTTATTCTTGGGTCTCTGAGGGAGTTGAAGATTAGATAGTTATAGTTACAGTTTTCCTTGTTAAGAAATACAGAAAAGAAACTCACTAAGAGGTGTTAAATGTATAAGTTTGAAAGACATCATAAGATAGTTTTCTGTTGGTAATATAAGTTAGGATAGAAAGTGAATTAGGAACATTTTGGATTCTCCAAAATAGGATAGATGATGGAATTTTTTATCGGAATTTGTCAAATGCATATGAACTAGACATTGTTCATGTATTTATTGCTTGTATATATTGTATATAATTATTGTACTTATTGTCTATAGTTTTTCTTATTAGTCATAACTTTTTTTTTTGGTTTTTTCGAGACAGGGTTTCTCTGTGTAGCTTTGTGCCTTTCCTGAAACTCACTCTGTAGCCCAGGCTGGCCTGGAACTCACAGAGATCCGCCTGCCTCTGCCTCTCGAGTGCTGGGATTAAAGGTGTGTGCCGCCACCGCCCGGCTTAGTCATAACTTTTTGTTTTTATTTTTATTAGATGAAAAAGGGGAAATGTGGTAATATTTTATTTGTGCTGAAATGTGGTGATATTTTATTTGTGCTTTAATAAAGTTTGCCAGGAGATCAGAGGAAATAGCAAGCCATTTTAAGTAAATAAGAAGTCAGGCAGCACAAGCCCTTAATCCCTTAGCAGGCAGGATCTCTGTGTGTTCAAGGCCACACTAGGGAACAGAGCCAAGCGTGGTGACACAGGCCTTTAATCCCAATACCAACCCTAGAGGCCTGGAGGTCTGTACAGACAGACAGAAAGTTGTGTAGGAAGAAGTGAGGTAGCTGGGCTAAGATAGCCAATGAGAGGGCAAAACAACAAGGCAATGAAGACATGGGCAGACAGGAAGTAACTTGCATTTGGAAGCTGCAGAGTTGGTGAGGTAAGGTTGGCTGGTGGCTTTCCCTATTTCCCTGATCTCTCTAAGGCTTTCACCCCGATAATTGGCTCTATGTTTTTCTTTATTTAATAAGACCATTTATACATTCATCTACAGAGATTCATTCTTTTTTTTCTTTAAGGACATTTATTATATGTTACTGTGTTTTTAATCTGGTGTCTAGTCATGTGGGAAGGCGAAGATTGTAATTCTAGATGCTGATATCTGGTCTTCTCTGTTGTTGGATCAGTGTTTAGTTCCTTAGTTTCTGTTTCCTCTCTGGTTCTTAGGAAAGTGTGGTGGTTGTGTATTGTGTGGTGGTTGTGTATTGTGTGGTGGTTGTGTATTGCCTGGTAGGAAATTCTTCAGAGATCCAGATAAATGTGAGCATTTGAGGGAGGGGGGGTTCCAAGGTAAAATGTGTTCTGGATATTGGGAGCTGACACTTAGAAATGGGCTGGGCTGGGGAGCTGCCTGGAGGGATAGCAGGACTGAGAAAAGCAGGCTGTTACACCAGGATCTGCTTAGTGAGTACCCTGGGAATGAGGATCGACAGAGAGGAGCCATCACATCAGCTCTGCTGCAGAGTTGGGGATGAGACTGAGGGACTGGATTTGGAGGAGAGGCAGGAGAGGTGAAGGTCTGTAGTTAGCCTACTGCTTCCCTGGCCGGAGTGCAAATACATATATTTTCAAGAAAAAAAAAATTTGTAAATTGCGGCATTACTTCACTTGGTTTTTGATCCTTATATTTAAAGAACTAGTTTTAGCAATGGCTAGGTTTCAGTGAACTGCAACTAGTTAAAATGACACATTTTTCAGCTGCGAGTTCCCCATTCGGCTGTTGTGAAACCTTTGCCAGTTCTGTGTGCTTATTCGAAAAGGAACAAGACATGAACAATGGCTGGAGAAGTGAATTTGGTCTTCTTCGTGAACAGCATGTAATTTAATTCTAAATATAAACATCTTCCACATGATTTGATTTGCTGCATAATCTCTTTAAAACAATGCAGTTGTCCAAATGCCCGGGTTCCCCATTGCCCTTAGAATTCAGAGACGGTGCAGTGCAGTCAAGCTTACCAGGTTATTTTAAAGGCTTGTTACCAGAGCATTTTCTGACCACGTGATAATTATTCTTGGTCAGGGTGAAGAAGCAGATGTTGTGATAGCATTAAAGAAATTCCCTCATAAGACCTCATAGCCAGCCCTCCTAGAAGTTACGCTCATTCCTGCAAGGACCTGGTATTGAAGTTGTCTTATTTTGATGTCTGGGTACCCTATCACCCAATCACTTCTAGAAATCATTTTTTTCTATTACGTAGATATTTTACTTTATCTTCCTACTTAGTTTCAGATCCATAGATGGAAATGAGATGAATTTTGGTTGCAGTAACCCAACAGAAGTGGGTGTTACCGATATGATGAGGACTTGGTGGTTTCTGATTCACTCTGGGAAGCTGAATGATTTTTGCCTTTGAGTTGTTTGTGGTTAATTACATTTGGATATA
Source organism: Peromyscus leucopus (assembly GCF_004664715.2). Classification (NCBI taxonomy): domain Eukaryota; kingdom Metazoa; phylum Chordata; class Mammalia; order Rodentia; family Cricetidae; genus Peromyscus; species Peromyscus leucopus. The sequence continues at coordinate 140,373,582 of NC_051067.1, forward strand.
AGTGAGAGGGAAAAAAATTCATAGGTGGTCCAGAATTCTTGATGGGAGTTTAAAATAGAGAATTTGTGTATTCTCCCTAGCATAGTGCAAATGAAGGGAGTGTGGGCAGTGCATGGTAAAAATGGGAACTTTGAGAACAGGCCTTGTTTTGCAAGTATCAGATAGCCTAAGATTGAATGATGAGTTGCTGTACACCAGGGAAGTTGGCACCTGGGATTGCAGTATTGTTGGTGGAATTATATTTGAAGCATTTTGCTTGTTAAATGTACAAACAGAACCATGCCTTCCCAAAAATCCTTCCAAGTGCTGCTGTGAAGGGTATATTGTGCTTTTATTCTCACTGACGTACTTCATTATTGTAGTTATTTGTGATTGCTGGGTGGGGCAGGGTCTCCAAATTGCCTCTCATTTAAATGCTTCTAAGACTGAATTATAATATTCTTATACTTAAACCTTTTACACACTTTTACCTACCAAGGGCTTATCCCAACAGCAAAGTGTTGTCCAACTTTTCAGTTCATCGAGTCAGAATTCAAATACTATCTTTGTTTTTGTCCACCTCATTTTTCTCCACTTACAGTACCTCATTAGGTTTGTTAGTTATACCTCAGACTATGTCCTTGCCTGTCACTCTTGACTGAGTTACCATCGTCCCTCACTGGTGTCTCTGGAGAGTTGCCCAGCTGAGCCTCTCTTGGATGCTTTCTGCATTCAACAGGTGCTGGAGAGATCCAGTGTAGTGAATTGGTCTGGTCCCCTCCTAAAGCCATAAGCAGCATTACATTGTAGTTAAATTACATCTATCCCTTTGTATCCAAGGGAGATTGTACCTAAAGCTCTCAGCAGATACTCAAATCTCAAGATGCTTTTATTTCTTGCATAAAATGGCATAGTATTTGTATATAAAACAGTCATACTTTTGTATATTAAATCACCTCTAGATTCCTTATAGTATTTACTATAATATAAATTCTAACTAAGTAGTTGTCATACTGTACTGTTTAGGGAATGATAACAGGGAAATGTTGCACATATGCAATGCAGGTAGAATGCTTTTTAGAAATACTTTTAATCTATGATTGGTTGATTGAGTCCATGGATATGGAACACACTGACCCAGATAGCCAATTGTAGGATCAAATCTATTATTTTAGCCTGCAAACTTCTGCATCGTTTGCCCCAAGCTCATGTCACTGAGTTCCAGCTTCACTACGCTCATTCTGTCCCTGAAAAATGACAACTATAGTCCTATATGAGGGTGTTCTGTCTCGTGGACCCTGCTCGTGAGAAGGTCTGCAGGTCAGCCAACCACTTGGGCTTTCAAGAATCAGGCTAAGAAAGATCCATAGAGAGAAGGAAAAAGCTCCTCCTCTCTAGACACTCTAGCCTTTCTCTGACATCTGCTTTCCACACAGCACCTTTGTCTTGTATCCCCTTATACTGTTCAAGAGCATGCTAACAATCCCACAGATTTCAAGAAACAAGGGTGTCTTTATTCATTCTTCGCGTCCATGTTGGGCAATTGTTTTTACTCAGAGGAGCAGACAGGTTCCCCTTTAACTAGAATGCTATTGATTGTCCTGCAGGAGAAAGGCGTAAGGTGGTTCTACCCAGGCATATAGGATTCTACTATCAGTAACACACACCACATCCTTCATCTTATATCACCTAAGACAATTCGGGTAGACACACCCATCCTCGGAGGACTAGGAAGGTGTCTCCTACTTTGATATGTACACTCGTGACCATCCACCCTCTCCAGTGTGTAAGACTTATGCGGAGAAGTCAAATTTTCTTAATTTGTAGTGTATGTATGTGACAGTATATGTCTCTCATCTCCTCCCCGCCAGCTGAAAATAGAGTCAATGCCTCCTTTATAAGGTGGAATTTAGATGTAAATGAATTAATACCTGGTCCATATTTACCACATCTACTATAAGAACCAAGAAATGCTATGACGATGGTATTTTGGAACACAGATAGGTGAGTTATAGTGTGCACAGAAGTTATTATCTATCAGTGTTTCATCCAAAGGAAACTGTTCTGGAGTAGGATTCTCCTCATAATTTAATTAAGTGGACCTTTGGTAGATAGATGCATGTTGAGCAAAAACAAAGGAAAGAATTTTTTGCCTGCACACAAAATATATATACTTTATTGTTGCTTCTTGGAATCTAGAAATGTTATGCATGTGATTTTTTCCCCCGTCATTCGTTTTGTTTGTAAGCTTAAACACTCATTCCCAGAGGGTCAGTACAAGTACATTGCAACTGTTTAAAATGTGAATACAATCCTTATTACTGTGAGAAAACTGTTTATGCTGAGCCCCATGACTTCTAATTTAAAATACCCACCAGCACCGAGGGCTCCTGTGAGATGAGAACTGCATGCCTTTCCTCCTTGGCATGCAGGGTTCATCTGTCTCTGCAGTAGGAGCTTGGGTAATTGGAGTTAGTCTAATGTTTTCATCTTGTGGAGGGAAGGAGTGAATAAATGTACAATCTGTCTTACAAGGCCTAGAAATATCTTTCAAGATAGAGAAACTGTCTTTAAGATAATTCATCATCACTTTGTGCTGAGGAAAATGTTCACAGAGTCTTGAGCAATGGAATTCTTCCGTTTCCACTGGTGTCTAACAACTATAAAATGCCACACATTATTCAAGCAGCACCTAACAGTGAGAACTTCCCTGACCAAACTATGTGAAACTGTAGCTCTGAACTGAATCTAGTGGGTCATGAGCAGGCTACATAAACAAGTGCTCTACTGTGGAGCCACACCAATGCCCAGCGCCATCCTTTTTTCTACTTATTTCCTAGAACTTTGCATTTGTCACCATCCGATGAACTATAAAGTTTGCTGTTTGTTACTTCTCCCCAGTGAAATTGACACTCCAACAAGGCAGAGGCTTTCCTGTGGTTCTTGAATACCACATATACAGTACTAAGAACCAAACATGTTTTAAATCAGTGAAATCCCTTACTGTGGATTTACTCAAATCCCTTACTATGGAAGCACAGCATTGGGTTTGTTGTCACATGTACAATATGTATAAGAGGTATGAGAACTTCTGTCTTGAAATACCCAAAAAGGAGTATTTGTATTGTTATGAACAAATGCAAATCCAGTTAATGTACAATTGGTTGGAACTGAGTGTCAGAGGTATTTTATAATAGTCACTGTGATTATTAGCAAGAGAAGTTCAGGTATAGTTTAATTCATCTTGCAAGTTTGTAGCATGCTGTTTGATCATAAAAACCAAGTTTATGTTCACATAATTTTGAGTTAGATGCTTCTAACAGAAGCGTCACTTCATCTAACTTCCAGCCTTAGAATTGTAACTACTCAGTCTTCATCAGTTTTTACACCAACTCAAGACATTATATACTCTTGAACTCTTTAATTGGGCAGCTTTGTGCATTTTTTATCCCAACTGGATTGCCAATGCAAGTGGCCCTGCCTCCTTTTAGCCTGACATGTGTGGTCACCCTGCTTAGTATCTCTAAGTTAGACATCCAGGGCTCCTGCCTGTTAGAACAGAGAATAGAGATTAATGGTGTGGATTCTCCCTGTCAAATAAGTAATGCTATGCTGGAGGCAGAAGTCAGAGCGTAGCTTGGTCTTTAAGGTGGAAGAATGAGTCAGGGATATTAAAGAACAGTTAATGTTTGCAGTTAGTAATTCCTTGCATGACTTTTCCTGGTGAGGCAGGGGCCAGCCTCTGAACTTCCAATATGGCACCAATGCCAGACCAAAGAACTGATTCCACTCAAGTCTAGCTTGGTTAAAGAATGAGTTTACTGGGGCTACATGTGGGGAGCATGGATGACCCAAGCTGCATCGCTAAAAGGCCCATCCTAGCATGGGGTGATGCTGTGTCCTGGAACTCCCCAGACAGCTTGAAAACAGCTCCATCGAAGCGTCTCCTCCTTCCAACCATCCTTTACTGGATTTATAGTCCTCCCAAAGGCCTTGTGAATTGTTAGCTTGGGAGACTTTCTTGAACCTATTCAGTTTCCTTAACCTGCTGAGTCTTAGGAGCCTTCCTGTCCCTCCAGAAGGGACGATTTCAATTTAGAGGCAGCTGTACTGCTAGTGGCCCAATGACAAGAGGGAATACAAGTGTTATTCACAGAATGTTACTCACATTTAATTCCCAGTGCAGCCATGGGGGCTAGGTACTTCATACCATTCCACCATACTCGGTTCTGATAACAAACCGCAGGTTGCTGAAGCAGGATTTGAATACAGCCTTCTGTATTTGATTGTGTGCTGCTTTCTTGCTTCTGAGCAGTAAAACCAAACATTCTATGACACATTTTTTTTACACAGATACTGTTTATTTGGCATGAAACACAGAAGCATTCTGGAAATATTTGTAAGCCTATCATATTTAACAAATAAAAGAGTTATCTGTTTGAGCTAGTTTCAAAACATGCACTTATGTTCTTTAAAAATGTCACATTGCAGCCTCCTGTCTTCAATAACATATTCTCCCAAGTTGGAGCGTAAGACAACAGAATGTGTGATACCCACAGACAGTGACAATGAGAAGGGAGAGAGAAACAGCAAGCGTGTCTGTTTTAACGTGGCCGGAGATGAGCAGGAGGACTCAGGTCACGACACCATCAGCAACAGAGACTCTTACAGGTGAGCCCTTCCTCCGTCTCATCTCATCTCATCAACGAACTCAAGGGAGGTTTCTATTTCCTTCAAAGATCTTGTAAAAGAAATGTTGATGGTTGATTTTATTTATTGCTATTTCAAAATAACCATCAGTTCAAGTAGGATAGCATTGCCTTTAAAGTGGTTCTCATTAATGATCCGGGTTATTTGGCACAAGCATTTTTCCCTCCAGCAGTGTGGCCCTATTGTCAGAGAACTGTTCTTACGGGCTGGCTGTGTAACCCTGTAATAGCAGTTGTTCAAAATGCCTTTTGATCATTGTTTATTGGCTAGTAAAGAGCAGTTCTTTTTTCCCCTGTTCCCCCCTTTTTTTCTTTTTTAAAAATATATAATGTAATGCACTTCCATGTCCAGCTTTGTGGTTGTTTCCTCTAGGGGCTGTTTCTGTAGTAGTTAGCCAGGACTGATAGCATGAAGTACTCCTCACTGGCTGACTTGAACAACAGAATTTGTCACATAGTTCTAGAACTCAGAAGCCTGACCAAGACGTTGACTGTGCTGGTTCCTTCAGAGGACTGTGAAGGAAGGGTATACTCCAGGCATCAGTCCTTCACATGTAAATTGTCATCTTCCCGTGACGTCTCCTCATGTGACCTCCCATTATAGATCCCCTTCTTGTAGTTGTGTTGGATTAAGAACCCATCCTAATAACCTTACAAAGACTGTCTCCTTAAATTTGGTCACATTTTGAGGTCCTGAGTGTTAGATTGTAACTTCAGAATTTGGGGTAAACACACTTCATCCAGCACCCCTTCCTGCTTAAGGGCTCTTTTGAGGAGTCCATCACTGAAAGTACTTTTCTCCCCCGAACCTTGTCTCCAGAGTTCTCACTTGAGCACTTTTCCAGCTAGCCACATATATTGGGTCTACAGCTTCAGCATCTCTGGTTTCACTTATAGCAGTTGAAGGAAAAAATATTCACTGCTGTTCATAGGATTTCCAATGAGACAAATGTGTCAGTATTAATTGTATCAAAATTATTTTCATCAGGTAGGATTATCTCAAGCTAGTAATGAACAGTTTTTTTTGTTTTTGTTTTTGGTTTTTTCGAGACAGGGTTTTTCTGTGTAGCTTTGCGCCTTTCCTGGGACTCACTTGGTAGCCCAGGCTGGCCTCGAACTCACAGAGATCCGCCTGCCTCTGCCTCCCAAGTGCTGGGATTAAAGGCGTGCGCCGCCGCCGCCGCCGCCGCCGCCGCCGCCACCACCACCCCGCTGTAATGAACAGTTTTTTAAAAGTGCAGTTTTAGCAGAGGAATTTAAAATACCGCCCCCCACAACCACCTAAAGTGGCAGATTCTGATAGCAACTCCATTTGATACACAAAGGTCTATGGAGGTAGGGTAGATATTCACCTTGACAACCAGGGGCCTCGCTTCATGACTTCTTGCTTAATCAGTCTGCCAGCCTAATTTTATTTTCCAAAGAGGATTTTAACAACTACATCAAGTAATTATTCCTGGAGATTTAATGATGAATTGAACACCTTCACTATTTCATTCACTTTTAGCTTCTGAAAGTACCAGCATGCTTCATAATAGGAGTCTGTGGTTTCTCTCCAGCGGGAAATTACATTTCTAAAAATACCTTCTCCCTCACATCCTAGTTATCAGATAATTTAAATTACCCCCACAGTCTCTCTCTCTGGACTATGATAGAAATTCTAAATGTAGATTTAAAATCAAGTCGTTTTTCCTTACTCTAAGGAGTTAAAAAAAAATCTCTGGTACTATTTCTAAAATCTGAATTATCCTCATAATCACATAGCATCTAAAACACTCTTTTCATAGATAGTCTTCATTTTTAGTGTTATCCATGGAGACAGATGAGGTCACTGGTGTGATGTCCCCACTAAGTTGTAATATAAACTATCAGAAAGAAAAAAATTAATAAAACAGACTTTGTCAGAAACTTACCTAACCACTGTTATTAAACAGATAATGAAGACTTATGTGGGGTTTTATAACCAGACATTTTCAAAAATTCACTTAGGAATCAATTATATGACAAGAAAAATTGTAATGTTTGAATTTAAAAGTATGCTTTTAAAAATTGAGAAAAATATGAGTTGGGCAGGTTTCTTTTTCTCATAATGTTGTATAGAACACACTTTTAAATGTATTTATGGCACAAATGTATGTGATAAGAATTAGCAGGCGGATGCAAGCACTCTCTACTGTAACTTTAATTAGCACACAAAGCAATGACTTCCCTTATGGTGTTCTCTCCTCTATCGCTCTGCCCTGCTCACATTGGGCCTCCACTGTTCTCTCTTGCCATCACATTGGAGTACAAACCTGGGCAAACAGATTCTCTTTTTTGCAGTGACTGCAATAGCAACAGGAATTCCATTGCCTCCTTCACGAGTATCTGCAGCAGCCAGTGCAGTTCCTACTTCCACAGTGATGAGATGGACTCAGGTGCGTGTGGGAGACAGCCTGTGCGCTTTGATGTTAGCGGCGTCACAGATGCCTGCAAAAGGGGGGGTTCATTTCTTTGATCCACATGCATTTTCAATTTTATTAGTCATTCTCAGTGGCATCCCGAATTACATTGTGACTGTTAAAGCTAGTTTCCAAATGCCAGTTATAAGAAGAGCACATTTAAATGTGTTATTTAATGTATGGCTTCTGATCTTCCTCTTCATTGTGAAGGGTTATAGGTACAGTGGAAATAAAGTTTTACCAAAAGCATTTGTCATGGATGCTTGGGTGGTAGTGTAAGAAGTCGTTTCAGCCTGAGGATGTTTTTTAGAAAGCACGTACACCCGAGGGAACTTTACATTTAGTGAACTGGGAGAGGGACGTCAGAAAAACACAGGTTGATGCTCTGTGCTCTATGCTTCCTGTGAGGGGCATTGCTTTGGACTGTTTCAGCAGCGAGATCCAACTGACCTTTCTGTTCTGTGAGACCTGATACAATTCCTTTTCTGATGTGGGAGAAGGTCTCATTTTTAATTGCTTGTATTTTATCAAACAATAATATTTCAACATTTTAGAAATAAGATGAAGGTTTTGGAAATTTTTTTTATATATAGGTGATGAACTTCCTGTCAGCGTCCGCATATCTCATGATAAACAGGACAAGATACACACTTGCCTGGAGCAGCTTTTCAACCAGGTGTGATGGGGCAGTTGTGGGTCTTTTGTCCAGATTAAAGGTCAGCAATTTTTGAAATATAATGCAAGGAGCTAGGAAGGAGAATGCAATCTGTCTCCTGACCTCCTTTGCTTTAAAAGAGGCATTTCTACAGCTAACCCAAAGGATACTTGTGAATACCAAGTGTTTTATAGACAACTGTATACGGCAAAATGAAAAGAACCACATAAACAGGAGAAACCCTCTTGACTGTTGGTGGGTTGACTAAATGTTTCCTGGTACCCTGCTTAGTGTTATTTCTAGTTTCAAAAACTTTACAATTGTCTGGACGTTCATGTCAGGACTTCACTTTTGCAAAATGTTTTACAATCATAATAAAAAATGATCATATTGAAAGTTTGAGCACTTTGAAAATAAGTCTGTTTTTCAAAAGTTCTGAACTTTTACTTTTGTGAAGTAAATTTTTGATTTGTACCTTTTTGTCAATTTATTGTAAATTACTAGGAAGAATTGGAAATGTTTAAGTGGAAACATGAGTTGATTATAACATTTTGCTTAAAGATAAGCTTCATTAGCATTGTGGGTTTTTACAAACATTTATTTAAGAAAAATATTTTATAAGATAATTTCATGCACATGTATATATATGTATATATATACATATATATACTCATATATACCTATATATTATGTATTATGTATTATGGTTGTCTCTAACACTCAGAAATCTACCCTTGGTAGATGGATTCTATAACCAACCTCTTGAAAGGGCAAGCTGTTGTAAGGGCCTTTGAGCAAACCAAGTGTCTCACACCAGGTCGAGGATTGCAAGGTATGTTTGAAATAAATATTAGATGATAGCATGCAATAGACAATATAGTCATAACACAAAAATGTTGCAGAAAAATTTTGTTGCTTTTGTTTCATAATTCTCCTAACTCCATTTCTGTTTGGATCATATGTGAGAATATTAAAAATCACTATAATATCTTTTATAAACTTTCATGTTTCTTTGAAAGTTTAAAACACTTGATACCTTTAGGGGCAAAACCAAAAATTCATGAATTAGAGACACAAATGTCTTAAGTTCCTTTTGCAGTAGAGTCAAGTCTAACTGGTCATATGCCATGGGGGGGAGGGGCATCAGGAGTGTAGAATTGGCAGGTAGACTTCAGACCACAGAACCTAGCACGGTACCCTCCTCCCACCTCATTTTCTGTATTTACAATGGGGTTTCTGCCTATATCTGCTTCCTGAGTGGAATACCTATTAGAAAACAACATTGAGCTTTGATTTTTAGATTTAACAAACACACTTTCTGTTGTAACTTCTCTGAAGAAATTTATTAACACTGTTTTAACATGGTAAAATGGATGAAAGCAAGCAAATTCTGAAGCCAGTGGAATTAACTGAGAACTGGTTAACACTTATGAGAGATACTCCACATTTGTTTAGAATTTCAGCAGGAAATGGAGGCAAAGCTGAGCTGCCCAAAAAGGTTGAGGCTTCACCTTAAGCAGGATCCTTGGAATCTTCCCAGCAGCGTCCGGGCTCTTGCACAGAACATCAGAAAATTTGTTGAAGGTCAGTATGAAAAGCAAAGAACATTGTCTGATATCAGCAATAGTCACTTAAAAAGTCAGTAAAACCAGAAGTCTGGTAATGCCTCATTACTTTTTGCAGTGATTTCCATTCTGAATAAAATAAGAGGGATGAAATGTGTGAGGAGCGAGGAGCTAGAGAAGGAATAAGCCTGCAGAATGTATCATGGAGAGGATTCTGCATGAATAAAATAAGGCCTTGTACATAGACAAAGTGAAACAATTCAAGCTTAAACCTTTGGAATTTGAAATCATGTGAGAAAATTGTAAAGAATGAACAAAAAGTACATGAAGCTTAATTTTTATAGAAGGCCTAAAAAGTCGGTTGTATGTCTGTGGAGGAATCTAATGAACTTCGTAGGCTGCAACACTAGTTTTTAAAGTTTTGGTCTTGGCTGATGGCCTCTGGCGGCCATGACATTATTTGCATGGCATCCTGAAATTGTTACAACCTCTAATTTAGAGATTGGGGTAATGGCTGAATGTCTGGAGATGTTTTTGATTGTCACAGCTGCAAGTGTGCCACTGGCACCCAGTGGGTGCAGATCAGGATGCTGCTGAGCCTACTCTAGCATGTGGAACGGTCTGTCACAGCAAAGGACCGTTTACCCCCAAATATTGACAGCACTTAAGTTGAGAAGTGTGCACAGCAAACATAATTTCCATGATCCTAGCATACTTCTAGTGACTCTAGTTTTAGGGTAATTAAAATACACTCAAATACAGCATCTTTGAACACTGAGCTAAGTAGAGAGGACATTTGGATGGATGTAGAGCAGGCCTCCAGATAAATAACAGATTTTATTCAATGCTGAAGTGTTTTGTTATTTGTAACTGGTTTTCTAGACTATATTTTAATTCTATGGCTTAATACTGTGGTTTCCTGGGACACTTACAACATCCCATTAAAATTCTTAATCAAAACTGTCCCAAATAATGAATATTTTAAGAATGAATTGGTTTTAAAGACACTTTTGAGAACTGGAGCACATGTCTTATGGATTGGAAGCCATATTTTCTCAGAAAAATTAACTCTCAATAGCATAATGCTCCCAGAAGTTGCAAATTCATACAGATGAGCTCACCATCTTTTGATGTTTTGATAATGATAAAAATAGATAGATTTAACTGTTTTTTTTTTCAGTTAAGTACAATATTGGTTAGAAATGGACATATACCTTAAACTTTGTTTTACTACCTTTTAGTAAAAGTATTTCATCTTTAACATACACATTTCTAATGTAGATAAAATACTCAATAAAAAGCATTTTAAAATCTTACATTAATTGTCTTAATATGTTTTTATGCTCTTTGTTCTTCAAGGCACATTTTGAAGCCATAGAGTTAGTAGATACTTGCATAGATTGATTTATTATTCCTTTGTTCATTTGATTGATTGATGTTCTGAACATTGGTACCACCCTTGGTCATGAGACTCCAGTAGCTGGTTTAGTCTGACTATATGTTGTAAGAATCTTATAGTGAATGGTGTGGTAAGGGCTTTTTGCAGAGTTAAGTTCTAGCTATTTTTCTGAGTTCATTTGAGATGCAGTTACTCTGGGTGAAAACTCAGATGGTCTCTGTGTTAAATGAGTCTTTAAAAAACAGTTTATTTGCCATCTACTGCTTCAGCCAGAGCTGCCCCAGGGAGAGGGTATACTGTCATTATTTTTAAATCAGATGTTGTGATGTGGAATATCCTCAGGTAACCTCCCCAGTTCTTTACCACTGTGTTCCATTTGGTTTAATGTAATTTTCATCCTACTTTTCAAACTGTAGGGAGTGATGTAATAGATGTAGCCCCATGATGCTAATAGATAAAAATTTAACTTATTGACACTTGGCTAGAAATTTGTGTTTTACATATGTCAATGGAGTGCTCCCATTTTTTATGTTTCCTGATGTCTGATTTAAAATTTATACCAAACACGGTATCAAAACATCATGACCCTATGACCTTTGTGTAAGAAGGATTGCTGCAGTGCCACTCCAGTGTTAGATCACTATTTCTCCATCCGTACATAGCCTACTGGAGAAGGTAATAGAAGGTCGCCACCTTAATGGGGTATTGATTGACAGATGTCAAAAAAGTGCTAAATGTCTTCTTCGTAATCTTTCAGCTAAGCACAGTCTCATGTAACCAGCTAAATTCAGATACATTTTCTTGATTCTACTATCCCCTTAAATTTATGCTCAATTTGTGCTACCTGACTTTTCCTGGGAAGAAACAAAAAATGCCCCCTCACCCCAGATAATGCTATGACAGAGCAAAGAGAGATTCCATCCAAGTTCAGAGTTTATCAGGGCTACTTACAGGAATAGGGGTGAGGGGTGACTGACAGGAGCAGGGGTGAGGGGTGAGTCACAGGAGCAGGGGTGAGGAGTGACTCACAGGAGCAGGGGTGAGGGGTGACTCACAGGAGCAGGGGTGAGGGGTGACTGACAGGAGCAGGGGTGAGGAGTGACTCACAGGAGCAGGGGTGAGGAGTGACTGACAGGAGCAGGGGTGAGGAGTGACTCACAGGAGCAGGGGTGAGGGGTGACTGACAGGAGCAGGGGTGAAGGGTGACTGACAGGAGCAGGGGTGAGGGGTGACTCACAGGAGCAGGGGTGAAGGGGTGACTGACAGGAGCAGGGGTGAAGGGTGACTGACAGGAGCAGGGGTGAGGGGTGAGTCACAGGAGCAGGGGTGAAGGGGTGAGTCACAGGAGCAGGGGTGAAGGGGTGAGTCACAGGAGCAGGGGTGAGGAGTGACTCACAGGAGCAGGGGTGAGGAGTGACTCACAGGAGCAGGGGTGAGGGGTGACTCACAGGAGCAGGGGTGAGGGGTGACTGACAGGAGCAGGGGTGAGGGGTGACTGACAGGAGCAGGGGTGAGGGGTGACTGACAGGAGCAGGGGTGAGGGGTGACTGACAGGAGCAGGGGTGAGGGGTGACTGACAGGAGCAGGGGTGAGGGGTGACTCACAGGAGCAGGGGGGAGGGGTGACTGACAGGAGCAGGGGTGAGGGTGACTCACAGGAGCAGGGGTGAGGAGTGACTCACAGGAGCAGGGGTGAGGGGTGACTCACAGGAGCAGGGGTGAGGGGTGACTCACAGGAGCAGGGGTGAGGAGTGACTCACAGGAGCAGGGGTGAGGGGTGACTCACAGGAGCAGGGGTGAGGGGTGACTGACAGGAGCAGGGGTGAAGGGGTGAGTCACAGGAGCAGGGGTGAGGAGTGACTCACAGGAGCAGGGGTGAGGGGTGACTGACAGGAGCAGGGGTGAGGGGTGACTGACAGGAGCAGGGGTGAGGGGTGACTCACAGGAGCAGGGGTGAGGGGTGACTGACTCACAGGAGCAGGGGTGAGGGGTGACTCACAGGAGCAGGGGTGAGGGGTGACTGACTCACAGGAGCAGGGGTGAGGGTGATTCATAGGAGTAGAAGTGGAGGGTGACTCACAGGAGCAGGGGTGAGGGGTGACTGACAGGAGCAGGGGTGAGGGGTGACTGACAGGAGCAGGGGTGAAGGGTGACTACTGCATCAGTGTGTGTGTTCCTTGCACAGTCCTCAGGCAGCCACATGACTGAGAGGTCTCCTTGCCCCTGCAGTTGTTTCCTGCTGACATAACCAGTGGGGGGGCCTTTGTGCATCTCCTCATTTTCCTGAGCTTCCTGAGTCTGCTAGGTTTCCTGTGAGTTTAATGAGCACCTTCCCTCCACGAGGGGGTGTTTCACATGATTTGTAAGTGGTGACATTTTCTCTTCTTTTTTTTCCTTTAAAATGACATTCTTTTAAAGATCTACTATTTGTCTCCCAGAAACCTACGTTTTCTTTTTTCTTTTTTGTCTGTATTTGTCCCAGTATCATAAGGCATGCTTTGTTTTTCAGTTTTACATACCTTGCCTTCATAATGCTGACAATTTTCTATCCTTCTCTCCATGTTTTCTGATCTATACACACTGTTGCCAGATTTTCTTTTAAATGAATTGTTCATGGTACATTCTTCTATCCCAGAGCCTGGTAGTGATGTCTCCCAGATGAGTCTACACTCATCAATCTAATATTATAAGCTATTTTTCATGTCAACTTCATAATTGTGGCCCAATCCTACTGTCTTAATGAGATAATTATATATGTTGTTCATTTTCTGATATATTTCTTTGCTGGCACTATTCCCACCTAAGTTCCTTCTCCCTGGTGGTCTAAACTTAAGTTTCTGTGAAGCATTTTGTCATTGTGGAGTCTCTATCAGCTTCAGCCAGCTCTAGGTTAGAGTAGTAGCACTCTTCATGAATATACAGCACTTTAAAAAACTTGCAAAGACCTCACGTATATTTCCTGTTCATTTTCCTAACACAGGCCATTATATAGATAAAGTATTATCTATAAATGAGCTGAGACTAAAAGAAATTCTTAAGTTTTCTAATGCCATAAAGCTAGAGTAAACAAATTGGTTTTCAATTGAGTGTGCTTGCTTGCCTCTGAAATCTGTTTTTGCAGTCGTGTTTGTAAAATTCACTGCCCTTTGAAATGTTGACTGTATTTCTGATCAGAGTCCACCCCCTCTCTTCACAACTATCATACATAGAACAGGATGATTTGTAAGTCTTTTTTACATCCCATAATCTTGATTAAATAGAAGGAACTCTTTACTATTAGAAGTCAACGGACACAGTGATAAGTACGAAAGTAATATGTACTTGTCAAATATTTGTGATTGGCCCTGTGTGGGATGGAATAGTAGAGTATATTAATGTATATTCGTGCATTTGTATCTAAAATTTTTAGTTATAGTAGCAACTATTATTTTCACAGCTTAGCAACACAGCTTATAATACATATATTAGGGAATAGCATATAAGCTAAAGTAGCCAAGGATTACCTAGAATTGGGCAGTATTTGAATGGTGTTCTATAGTGTAATTCAGAATTGGAAGATGTTCTAGCATCTTGAGCAGTTGATAGCATTTATCTAAGCAGATAGGCAATAGCTGAATGTCAAGTAAATGGCATTTTGATTACCTAATATCATTTACTACCAGGATACAATGTCATATGTGTTGCAGAAGCAGAGTGGACAGTTAATAAGTGTGTTCTCTTTCTTTGCAGAGGTGAAGTGTCGGATACTACTGGCTCTCCTTGAAAACTCAGGTAATATTTTACCCTATTTTTACTATCTGAAGCAATGTGGCCAGGATCATAAAGGTCTTAAAATAGAAAATCAATGCCTTCTGCCACTTGGAGAAGTAAATGGGGCTGTGACTCCTGCCTTCCCTAAAGTACTGGAAAGATTTTCTTCAATGTATTTAAGTATTTTAATAAGAACACAAAAGCTTAAGCTCATTTTGGATTATAAGTACATATAAAAATACATATAAACACATATTAAAACTGTCTCATTACTAAGAGAAAGAGGAAGCGGGCATGGAAGCAGCATTTGGGAAGCCAATGAAGCCAATGAAGCCAATGAAGAGGGAGCATCACAGGTTCGGACCTCTCTTGGCTTGCACATCGGTACCTCCCCTCAGCAGGGAGAAAGAGTGTCGGCTGTGGTAAAGGGAATAGTTGGTGTGTGACTATGGTATTTGTCATGAGGCCATCTAATCGTTGTTTATGACCAAGGATTTATATAAAATATATATAAGATATTTATAGATCTTACATTAAAGCCCTTCTACCATACATTATTAGGAGTGTTGACATAACCAGCAGTAATGCCAAAGGACAACTACAGATAGCAGGGCGTTTGCCTCCTCCAAGACAGCACTACTTATTTTCACCATCAACAACTACCCAAAGTGGTAGCTGTCACAAATGTTCCCCAGATTGGTGTTGTAAGAATGTAAGAGTGATGGATGGTCTGAGAATGGAGCTCCCGTGCTAGAATGCCCATCTAACAGTCAGGAAGCCCTCCTTGGTTGCATGCCCAGCGTAGTGTGATGGCACACATTCGCAAAGCCAGCATTCAGGAAGTAGATACTGTGGAAGTGTGGAAGAGCTTGGCATGGTCTGCGCACCATGGCACCCAGTAGCTGGTTCCAATGCAACAGGGCCTTTACTGGCTTGTGATTTGTTTATTTACTCTATTAAGATTTAAGAGCCAGCTTCTCACTCAGTTTGTCCAAGTTAGCCTTGAACTCCTTAGCTGATGTGATCCTCCAGCCTCAACCATTTGAATATTTGGAAAATGCTGCCACACCTGTCTTGGGATTTTTCTTTTGAAGGTGGGACTCTCAAAATTATATTGCAACTATGTAGATAAAGGTAGGGTATAATTTGTGGCAATTTTAGAGCCTACTAACTTGGAAAGTTTTGGTGATGAATGAATGAGTAGAGTCTAACAAAGGGGCTTTTAGTTAATTGATTGGATAGTTTGTGCCTTGTTCTTTAATTAATAACAGTAACAACAGCAAAAAATCTTACATTTTTGAACTATTCTAAAGACACATTTCATAGATTCATTTTTATAAACTTCATCAGGGACAACTATTGTTGTTTCCACAGTTTTAAAGGAGAATACATATGTTCTGGGAGCATAATAATAACTAGTAGATGGTGTTCATTCAACTCAGATCTTTGATATCATGATGGTTCACCAAAATAGCCTCCAGTGAGTAAATTTAAGAAATGGGAAAAGGCACTTTGGAATTTCAAACTTGGTTTCGCTAGTTCCAAATTGTTCCTGGATTGCATAGCTTTCTTCAGTGTTCAGATGGCTGCTTCAGTATATGGTTATGGTGTTTGTGTGCGCTTATGTGTATGTTTTGAGATAGGGTCTCATATAGCCCAAGATAGCCTCAAACTTCAGGTTATAGCCCAGCCTGAAGTTTGGGATCCTCCTGGCTCTGCCTCCTGTGGGCTGGGACTGCAGGCAGGTGACATCACACCCAACTGTGATAATAGGCAGGTGACACCACACCCAACTGGGATTGTAGGCAGATGACACCACATCCAGCTGGCAGCAGCTTCTTTTTCTTCTTTTTATTTTTTTTCTACTTATGGTTCTTTCTGTTATTTTTTTCACTCACCCTTCCCTTTTATGCATGGGATGGCATTTAAACAAAAGTCAAATTATGCTGTCATTTTGCCTGTGAAATTATGTTTTTCATTAGAAAAGGATAGACCATATCTGCTAAATGTTCTACTTAACCCTTCTTGTTAATCTTTTGGAAATATTCCATATTTATTAGAAGTCAAAGATAAAAGTTCTCTTTCTCTGGTTTGGGACTTTTAGGGATTTTTTTTTTAATAGTTTCTTTTTGTGTGTGTGTGTTTTGCTTTTTAAGAACTTTATACATAAGCACTATATCACTCCTTCTGCTCCCTCTTCCAACCCCTGTGTACCCCCTCCCAAATCTGTGATCTTTTCCTGCATTATTATTGTTGCATACATATACATATATAGACATACACACCTATATATAATCTACTGAGTCCGTTTAGATTTGCTTGTATGTACGTGTATCCAAGGCTGACCACTTGGGATTGGACACTGTGTAGGAGCTCATCTGTGGAGGAGACTGCTTCTCCCTCGGTAGACAGCCATTGCCCAGCTGTGCCATTACTACCATTCCTAGTCTGTGAAGTCTTAGTTTTCATGTCTTTGCTTGTTTTTCTTTGTCCCCTACCATGTCTGTGTCAGTATAATGCCCATCAATATCTCTATGTATCTCGCTGTCCCCTTCTGGGTTCTCTTTTGAGCAGTAAATTAAGGCACTTAGACTTGTAAATAGCTGAGATTACATGAAGTATTGCGTTTGTTAGGTGTTTATAGAAGGTGAGTACAGTAGGAACTGAAGTATCGAAAGGAAATTGAATCTTTTTATAGCAACAAAACCATTTTTTTTCAAATATATTCCTACTACAAGAAAAGTTTTACTCTACCAAAATAATTAGCAAGCTGTCACACAAACGTTCTTTTGCTAGAAGCTGGGTATAGTTGTTAAGATGTTTGCTGAAGTTCTTTTTTATTTTTATTTTTTATAAGACTGGGAAGTGAGAAGAGCTTTGGTACAGAAGGACATTGGGGAATTTTGAATTTAAAGGAGAAGAGTGTATGTTTTTGTTGGCAGGAAACAGATTCTGGTTCATTTCTCTATCATACTGCTCAGTAACACAACCAGGTTCCCATTCAGTGCCAATCACTGCTAGGTGCTAAGAAAAGAGTAGCTGCAACTTTAATAAGCCTATTAGATGCATTTTGTTCAGAACTGCTGTGCTTTTTAAAATTCTGTTTGTCTTTATTAGAGACCTGTGAATTAGGAAGTAGAAATGAATATTGTCTTAGTTCTTTTTTTCTTCCAGTACTAGGGATTGAATCCAAAGCCCTTTTCTTGTTTATTCCAGGGAAGCACTCTATTGCTGAGTTATATGCCCAGGTCCAAATCCTGTGCCTTAAGACACTAGCTGAATGCTCATTGATTGCCTCTAAAGTCTATGGTATAATTCATGTGATATACCACTTCTGGTCTTGATGCACTAATAATCCAATGGGGGGTGGGGAAGACTCTCACAGTGCTTTCAATTATCCATCTTAGAGAGAGATGTCCTGGGTCTGTGATGGCAGAATAAGTTCACCATATTTCCTGAGAAAGAGAAAATTTCACAGTTTTCAGTATTTCAATAATTCAAAAATGTCCAATCTTTTAATGCATTGATTGTTAAACACTGCATTAAAGTTTGTGGATTATCTATCCTTCTGTCTAATGAGGCATAGAAATAAAATATGGGCTGTGAGGCCATTTAGCAAGGCATTTAATGTTTGAGGGGTGCTGAGTTTAACTGCAAGGCTCTGTATAGGTCTGTGCACCCACACTTCTTTGTTTTGTTACAGTTTTAAAATCTTGCTGCATTGTGGGATGAGAGGAGGGGAGTGTGACATTGAGGAACTGTGAATATCAAGTGGGAATATATATATGAAGTCTGCTCAAAAGAGCCAAGTGGTGACTATCACCCCATAAAGCAATGAGCATTTATTTAGTATCTTTAATTTAAAAAATCATTAACTGTTGTATTTCTATCTCTGTTATTCTATTATGGCTAGAAATGTGGCCAAGGCTCTGACTAGGGCTCCTCCTACTCCAATAATTGATACTAAGCCTTATTCTCATGGGATATTCAATGTTAAAAATGAATCAGTGAGCAAGAACAATGTATATTTGGAGTTATCAACACTTTTGTGTTAGAAAGATTAATGAATGTTAATTGTGATCTCTTCAGATTTGATAATGATTGAATGAAAGTTGGCTTACATGTATAAAGAATATAGTAAGAGAGAGGAGATGAAGTGTCTAAGTATTGGGGAGATATAAAAAATAAAATTTAAGAATTTCTTTTCAGAAGCACTTCGGACATCATTGTTTTTACAGTTATTAACTCTTGTGAGTTCCATTCATTCTGATAAAGGAGCCGGACCCTTTCCTCCCTAGATGATGACTTCCCACTTTTGATATTAGCAATTTCTTCCTAATTTTATTTTATTAAATTATTCTCAGGTTTAGGTAAGACTATTCCTATAACAGTTCCTGAGTATTTTTTTTTAAGTTTATCCAGGTTTTCTTTTTTGCTCTAGGACTTCTAAAAAACAAAGTAAGACTGTCAAAGAAGAGGGGTGGCCCGCTCCTTATTTCATGTTTGAGCTCACAGGCTTCGTGTGTCTGGCTCTTCAGTTAAACTAAATCCGCCGATTCCAGGAAGTCAGAGCATGAGCTCCTGCATTTCTGTTCATTAGTCAGCACCCATGCTTCATTGTTTCTGTTCACTCATTCGGTAGACAGTTGTTGAATGCCTACTCTGTTAGATTTGTACAACTCAAAACAGGTGTTTTGCTTCTCTCTTGAGAGTTTAGTAAAGTTTATTCCCAGTTTTCATGTTGGATAGATACTTGCCAAACGTCTTCCCCATTTAGCAGCACAGGGCCATGGTATAGAATTGTTGGAGGTAGATATCTAACTTACACGTGTTTGTTGCTGGAGGACTTCTCTCCAGGTTCCACCAAGCCCCACAATCTCACAATCCACGTATAAAATAATCACTCAGACGCTTATATTATTTATAAACTGTATGGCCATGGCAGGCTTCTTGCTAACTGTTCTTATATCTTAAATTAACCCATTTCTATAAATCTATTCCTTGCCACGTGGCTGGTGGCTTACCGGCGTCTTACATGCTGCTTGTCCTGGCAGTGGCTGCAGTGTCTCTCCCCTTCTTCCTGTTTCCCCAATTCTCCTCTCTCCTTGTCCCGCCTATACTTCCTGTCTGGTCACTGGCCATCAGTGTTTTATTTATATAGAGTGATATCCACAGCACTTCCCCTTTTCTTCTTTTTTTAAAAAAGGAAGGTTTTAACTTTAACGTGGCAAAATTACATATAACAAAACAATTATCAAGCAAGAATTATACTTACAATATTAAAGAAGATGTCCTGTCTATCTTATATTTGTGAGTTTAAGGTTTTATATCTAACTTATCTTTTATCATAACTGAGGAAATTATAACTATCTAGTCTTTAACCACATCAAAGACCTGAGAAATGGTAGATGGATGCAAACAACTTTCGGGAACCTTGCAAGAGTAGACCAAGACAGCTGGCAGCCTGGACAGTCATCTCATGTTTCTCAGCATTGTTGGTGCATTCAAATTGGCTACAGGCCTAGAGTATATGACAGACCATTTTTATAAGCAGGAATTCTGAAAGACCATCTTACCCTGTCTTGGCAGAATTCAGTGGTTGCTTTCCTTGTGTCCCGCTTGTCCAGAAAGGACAGCATTGTATTTGTACTGTCAGCCATCAAGGCAAGGGCAGTTCTTTGCCCAGTAGGCCATTTTGTGCCAAGAAGACAAACTTCCAAATGGAAATGTCTTAGAAGCCCAACATTCTCTCGGGATCAAATTGGCACAGCCAGGAGCAATTGTGTCTCATGTCAACAGAATTCTAAGTTATTTAAATGCCATATTCTCTAGGTCTATGAAGTGTTTGAAGATTACCTAGCTATCTGAAATATATCTATGTATACCTAGAAGACCTAACTAATATGGCTATAAATATGATTATCATAGATGACTAATTATTAATCTATTTTTTAATTATCCATTACAATTTTAAATGAGTTACATAAACATAATACCTCAAACAAGAATAGAAATATATATATATATATATATATATATATACAGTATAACAAAATTAACTTCAAGTTTGTATCAATAAACTAAAATTTATATCAATGTAAAACAATTTAAACAAACTAAAATCTATACCAATGTAAAACATTTTAAACAAGTTGTTCTTTAAAAGTAGGTTCATTAATCTACCCTTTTATCTTATCATCTCTATATCCTCCTATATATCTATATCATATCCCCTTTTCTTTTTTAGAAAGAGATCACATTTATAATCAACCTGTTTTAAATAAAAATATTGATTTTTCTCTGTCACACACCAGAGGGCTCTTCTGATTTGGGACACAAGAATCTCTTAACCATTTTTTTTAAAGCAATATGTCTGGGTTTAGAGGGGGAGTGAGCCAATTCCACCCCTAAAGCCAGCTTGGTATATTTGGGAATTTGGGCGTAGCATCTCTTACTACTTCCTGCTGGAGGGGGGCGCTGTATCTTAGGGAGACGCAAAGAAAATTTTAGGCCTATAGGGTAGTCCTTGAGGTTGTATTGTGGGAGCCAGTTGCCTTGAAACCGTTATAGATGTTGGATCATCTGGGCCATGGTGTCATCGGAGATCTTTTAGGGGGTCTTGGCTGGTGAAACCTGATGTATCTTAATCTGGAACAAATCCATAGCCTCTGGCTTTCTGTGGAAACAAAAGCAGAACCTCTTTTCCAAAGTAACATATCCTTATATCCAAATTTTGAAGTCAAGGTACCTTTAAAATTTACATTTTGGCATAACTGAACAGCTTTTACAATCAAATGTTTTTCTTTAGTTATGAATATCAAAGACAACATAATCCAGATTTTATGTGTGATAGCCATCTTTACGTGGCTTATTACCTTTACTATTTTTTTAAACACTTTATTTTTAGATACTATTTGTTTATATAATGGTATGTATTTTTTTTCTTTTAAGCCTACATACATTATTACATGCATTATAAACTATTTCATCTGAATCAGTCCTATTGTGAACTTATTGCTTTAAACTGTAGCCTTTTAAGCCTGAAAGGGCGCTGTGGCTGCTGGCTCCGCCCACTTCAGCTTCCCAACATGGCGGTGGTACGTTTTCTGCCAGCTCTGGGAGCCATCAATTCTCAGAAATAGTGGGTCTAAGCTTTTATCAAAGCATTGTGTAGCCCAGAAACCTCTTTTTTTTTTTTCTTAATACTAGTAAGGACTAAATCTACCACACAGCTTAATGTGACGCTGGCAGACGCCTCATTCCCGCCATACTGCCGGTGAAACGCACGCGCCAGGAACCCGCCAGTGTTCAAACCTGCATTTTGCGCCCTCTAGCTACCCGTATGAGACAAGAAGCAGGAACCTGGTTTTGGCTCTGTTTAGAATTGGTTATTAAATATTGTCAGGTTTAAGGTGGAAATTCGAGCCGTTGGGCGCCATTTGTTGCTGGAGGGCTTCTCTCCAGGTTCCACCAAGCCCCACAGTCCCACAATCCACGTATAAAATAATCACTCAGACGCTTCTATCACTTATAAACTGTATGGCCGTGGCAGGCTTCTTGCTAACTGTTCTTATATCTTAAATTAACCCATTTCTATAAATCTATACCTTGCCACGTGGCTGGTGGCTTACCGGCCTCTTTACATAATGCTTATCCTGGCGGTGGCTGCAGTGTCTCTCCCTTCTTCTTCTTCCTGTTTCCCCAATTCTCCTGTCTCTTTGTCCCGCCTATACTTCCTGTCTGGTCACTGGCCATCAGTGTTTTATTTATATAGAGTGATATCCACAGCACGTGTTGGTTAAATTAATATGTCAACCTTATGGAATTAGCATATTCAACCCTTTTGGTCTACCAAAGGAGACCGTTCATGTAGTTAAAACTAATAAATGAATATTTTAAATATAATATTGGATATTTTACTATTTAATCTGTTTTCTAAGAAAAATGTCGAGTGAATGGTCCTAACATTAAAATTAACACAAAGCAACTGTATTGTGTGGAAACATTTCGATGGTAATTAAAGACAAATGTTCAATATTCTTTGTAAATGACTTAAAAATGATGTCTCTGTCAATAAAATGGGAGTTCAGTGTTGAAGACATCATTTATCTTTACATTTTACACCACTGCCAGTATTAGGTATTCCCTTCACAGGGTTCTTTAAGCTCTCAAAATACTCAGCCTACTTTGATGGGGAGATTATTTTGCACATGGATTTCACCCCATGCCAAAATTAGGGCCTGAAGGTTATGTACGCTGGAGTCTGTACTGATGCCAAATGAGTCCCAGATGTCTATCATCCTTCATTAATAAACAAGCCCTGCAGAGGTAGTTCACAGGGAAAGAATACCTTCAGAGTTAGCAAAACCTACTCAACTGTTGAATAGTACTTCCCCTAAACATATTAAAATCAATTTATGTTAAAATTAAATTTATTAGGTATCAGAGAAAATATAGACATCCCCAGTCTTATAAATGTAGACATATTTACTACCCAAGATACTGTATGAGTGATTCATGAGGTGCATATTTGTTTACTAGTACAGGCAGTTGGCCAGCAAATGTGCTCTCTCGACATGCATTAATATTTGGGTAGGTTTTGAAGGTGATTATTTTAAAAATTTTAACAATATTCAGTTTGTCAGCACAAACTGTATAGTTAGACTTTGAGTCTTTTTAGCAAATAAAAATTGTGTCATATAAGGTAAAAATATGAATAAGAAAGTTTTGTATTTTTTCCTCAAGTTCTTATAAAATAAGTTAATGATTACAAAATAGAGTCACCGTGCTTATGAAGGACTTTTTTTTATTTTAACTTTTATTCATTGGAATTTGCATATATATACCTAATGTACTTGATCATCTATATCCCTTATTCCCCTATTCTGTATCCCCCAGGACCTCTGATCACATCTCCTTCCCAATTTCATGTCTTCCTTATTTATTTTATTTTCTCATTCTTATTATTTTTAGCCCACCGACTTGAATTATTACTGTCCATGTGCATATGGGCACAGGGTTGTCCATTAGGGCACAGAGAACCTATCAGTGGCCACACTCCTAAAAATGGGCTTCTCTCTCCCTGAACAGCCAGCAGCTCTCAGTAGCTTGTCAGCTAGCAGCAGGGTCTGTTGAGCCCTTTCCTCTTACATGCTTGGATTTTGACTGGCTTCATTCTGTGCAGGTCTTATGTATGTGCTCATAGCTTCTGTGGTCTGATGTGTACAACAACCATGTCAAGTTCAGGGGCCAGCATTTCACAGCACCCCCATCCCCATCCAAGGAGTCTTCTTTAAACATTTCTGATCTAGGCTACTGTTTAAAGCTCATTAAAAGAATTCTAGAAAATTTTGCTGTTAAAGAAACTCAACCCTTTTCCCTTAAGTGAGAAAATTAAACACTAGCCTTGGTATATGTGTAATAATTCATTTTCAAGCTGGGTGCAGTGGTGCACACCTTGAATCCTAGCACTTAGGAAGCAGAGTCAGGTGGATCTTTGTGAGTTCAAGGCCATCCTAGTCTTTCACAGTGAGTTCCAGGGTAGCCAGAGCTCTACAGAGAGACCTTGCCTCCAAAAAAAATGGTTTTCACTCTGCAACATTCTTTTTGCAATTATAATTATGTCACTTCCCCCTTCTCTTTCCTCCCTCCAAACCCTCCTCTCTACTCCTTGCTCTCTTGCAAAGTCATGGACTTTTTTTTCATTAGTTGTTGTCACATACATATATGTATAGATATCTGCAGATACATGTTCTTGAATACATAAATGCAACTTGCTCAGTCTATATGTTGTTACTTACATGCATATTTTGGGGGCTGACCATTTGGTATTGGATAGCTAATTGGTGTGTTCTTCCATGGGGAAGACTATTTCTCCCATTGCCATTATTCTTTAGTTGTCTGGAGCTCTTTGTGTAGAGTTGAGGCCTCATTGGTCCCCCCCCCCCCAATCCACTTGGGCATGCCTATTGCTGTCTTTGTTCCGCTCATGCTTAGACAGTCATGTCAGTGAGCCTTTATGGGTGTGGTTTCTGCCATTACTAGAAGGTACAATCTCACAGCAAACTCCTTGATCCCCTGGCTCTTAACAGTCTTTTTTATCCCCTTTCCCACAGTGTTCCCCAAACCTTCCAAGCAGTAGTCGTTTTGTAGATGTATCCTTTGGGACTGAGCTCCACAACTGTTTTTTGATTGGTTGTGGTTTTCTGTAATGGTCTCTGTTCGCTGCAAAGAGAAGTTTCCTTCATGAGGAGTGAATACTACACTAAGTGGGCAAAGGGATATTTAGAATGCAGTTAGGGATTAGGTTGCTTTAATGAGGTGGCAGTTTATGTTCTTCTCCAAGACCCATGACTTCACTAGTTCTGGGTTGTTGGCTAGGTTTCTAGTAACAGCATGCTTTCCTTCATGCTGAGTGGGTTTTAAGTCCAATCAGAGTGCTGTTGCTTAGGGCCAAAGTATGTGTGCCACTCAACTGCTCCCTTACAGTCATAGTGCCATGCTGGTGGTGGTCTCTGCAACATTTTTTTGTTCTATATTGTATTTTTGAGACAGGGTGTCTCTATGTATTCCTGCCTGTCCTGGAACTCACCGTATAAACCAGGTTGGCCTTGAACTCACAGAGATCTGTGTTGGGATTAAAAATCTGTGCCACCACACCTGGCTATTGCAACATTTGAAAGCTTCCTTTGTGTTCTTTTCAATCACAGACAGTGAAACTCAGCTCCGGAGAGACATGGTTTTCTGCCAGAGTCTTGTGGCCACTGTCTGTGCCTTCTCTGAGCAGCTCATGGCCGCCTTAAACCAGATGTTCGACAACAGCAAGGAGAATGAGATGGAGACGTGGGAAGCCAGCAGAAGGTGGCTGGACCAGATTGCAAATGCAGGTGTTCTTTTTCACTTCCAGTCACTTCTGTCACCAAATTTGGTAAGGAATATGACTCCTGTTGTCTGTACCAGCTGTAACCTATCTGCTCACATTACCAAATATGGAATAGTTGGCCATTTCTCCCTTATTGTCACCTTTGTAATCATTTGACTATTTTAAAGGGAATTTTTCCCCCTATGATCATTCAGGTTTTAATAAGAATGTGTGGTGTATTTCCTCTTTTCTGATTTTATCCCTTGTCTCTGGCTGCTAAAAGCTGGGAGAGAGACTCCAATGTTAGTAATTCTTAGATGCTTGAGCACTGACTGGAAAAAGTCACGAGAGGAATGTGGGCTTTTGATAAATCCACTCAGGCCAGAAGTAACAGCTTCCCAGATACCTGAGCTCTCGCTGAGGCTGATAATCTGCTTCACAGAGCAGCTACTGTCTGGCAGGCTGTTTCAGATTCGCACGGGCTAAGCCATTTCAGCTCTTCCTTTGGATGAGTGCTTCCCATAGACAGAACACTGCAGCAGCCGCACTAGACAAGGCCATACTTAAGCATGCAGAAAGATGAAAAAAAGGATCGAGAACCATTTGAAAAACAGAGACCTTTGGGGGTTTTCACGGAGACTTTCTGTAGTTTTGTGATATACTACTGCACAAATCTCTGCTTTTATGTTCATAAACATTTTGAGGGCTCATTAAATGGAATTCTGATTTGGAACATGAGACCCTGTCTCATCTGCTAACTAAAGTTCAAGTGGAAAATGTAGCTACCAAGTAACATAGGTTGAAAACAAATAGAGACGTGTGAATATAGCAAAATAACATTTTTCACAATGTTGGGTAGGGAGGTGATGGTTGTACTGTACATCCGTAGAAGATTCTGGAATGATAAGGTAATGGCATCTATCTCAGTGTAGCTAAGAGATACAGAAGTAGATTATTTAGAAAAGATTCTATGCACTTCTTTTTTTTTTTCTATGCACTTCTTGACGTCTTGGGGTAATAAATTAGTTATTTGGTTAATTAAAAGTAAGATACTTTAGGCAAAGTGTTTACAAATAAAGTCCAGCCAGGCAGCAGTGG
Source organism: Peromyscus leucopus (assembly GCF_004664715.2). NCBI lineage: Eukaryota > Metazoa > Chordata > Mammalia > Rodentia > Cricetidae > Peromyscus > Peromyscus leucopus. Next base: position 140,400,038 of record NC_051067.1, read on the forward strand.
TGCATGCTTTTAATCCCAGCACTCAGGAGGCAGAGCCAGGTGGATCTCTGTGAGTTCAAGGTCAGCCTGGTCTACAGAGTGAGTTCTAGAACAGGCACCAAAACTACACGGAGAAACCCTGTCTTGAAAAACCAAAAACAAAAGCCATAGCATATCCAATGTAAATTATGTATGATAGCCAGGCTACTTCCTGACAGAGTAGCAGTATTTGTTGATTGAGGAATGAATGAATGAATGCATAAGTGAGATTCCATTTCTATCCTATTTTTTCTTTATTTAAAGTTTCTGATATCTAGTCAGTTGCTGCAGCTTTGACTTAAGCTAATTTTGTTTGAACTTTCCAAGATTAGGAGAAAATATTTACAAGTCATAGAGGCAATGAATTGCGTAGATTAGAATGTATAAAGAACCCTTGAAACTCAATAGTTATTTTTAAAAAAATGGCCTAATTTAAGACCTGGCGATGGTGGCACATGCCTTTAATCCCAGCACTCAGGAGGCAGAGCCACGTGGATCTCTGTGAGTTAGAGGCCAGGCTGGTCTACAGATTGAGATCCAGGACAGGCACCAAAGTTACACAGAGAAACTCTGTCTCGAAAATCAAAAAAAAAAATCTAATTTAAAGTGGGGAAAGGATTTGAGTAGATACTGTCCTAGAAGATAGATATAAAAGCACATGGCAGATAATCAGTATCAGCTGCCGTTAGAGAAATGTAACTCAAAGCACAAAGAAAGAGCCCTCTACAGTAACCAGTGTTGGTGAGGATCTGTAGAAACTATAATCCTGAGAAATGAGTTACAGGAATGTGAAATGATGCAACATCTTTGGAAAACAGCTTGCCAGTTCTTCAAGACATAATCCTTAGGTAATATCCAGTGGAAACCCAAACTTCTATTCACTTAAGAACCTGTGTCAAATAGTCCTATCAGTGTTACCCAAAATACATAAAGACTGTTAGCAACTCAGGTGTTTATCAGAGGATGACTGGGTAAGTTAAATGCTGTGTTTCATATAATAAAATCTTATTCAGGCATAGACAATTTGTAGCACTGATGAATGCTAGATTGTATATGAATCTTGGAAACACAATCCTAAGGAAACTATCCTGGCAACAGAGAACACAGTTTGCTTCCACTGAGATGAAACATGCTGAATGGATGGATACATTTCAGAGATCAAAGTAGACATCTGATTGCCTGGAGCTAAGAGCTCAGGTAGATGTCCCAGGGAGAATGCTTAATGATGCTCAGTTTCCTTTGGAGATGGTGAAAATATTCTACAATTAGATGATGACAGAAGTGTCTCCGCTCCACATGCATCAAAGATGTTGAGCTATGTATTTTGACTGGGTGAATTGCATATTCTGTGAGTTATACATCTCAATGAAACTGCGCTCCTCTTAAAAACTGGCCTTTAAATTTATTTCAGTAACTGATTTTTCAATCACAGTTTACTGGAAAAAAAATTCAAGGGAACCTCTGTATTAAGAATGCAAAGAAGCCAGGCCTTTAATCCCAGCACTCGGGAGGCAGAGCCAGGCAGATCTCTGTACGTTTGAGGCCAGCCTGGTCTACAGAGTGAGTTCCAGGACAGGCACCAGAACTACACAGAGAAACCCTGTCTTGAAAAACCAAAAAAAAAAAAAAAAAAAAAAAAAAAAAAGCCCAGAAAATGTACATACAAATAGCGTCAAATGGACCAAACATTTTATATTCAGGAGTATATATGTATGTACATTGGCATGCAATAGTATTGACTGAAAAAAGAGGCCATGAATTTGAAGGAGAGTGGGGAAGGGTACTTGGGAGGATCAGAGGGAGAAAGAGCAAGGGAGACATGTTGAAATTAAATTATAACCAATAAATAAATAAAACAAAGCACAAGCTCACCTGTGACTATGGGTCTCTGAGAGCTGCAACCACCCAGGGACTGTGCTATCCAGAGCTCTAGGCACAGCCAGCTGTCCCCTAGTTCCATCACAGTCACTGAAACAGCATGGCTCACATTGCTATGTGCAGAGGCTGAGATGTTTGGAACATTTCTCCTAACTCTATTCCTTGACATCAGAAAAAGGGTGATTTTTTTCAGTCCTGCCATAAACTTCCAGGTGGTAGGTACTTTTCTTTCTGCTATTTCAAAAGGGGTTTAGGAGGTTGGGGAGATGGCTCAGTGGGTAAAAGCTCTTGCTGTGTGTGCCTGAGTTTGAATCCTCAGCACCCACATGTTTCACATCAAAACCCAAACCAAAAACCAACCAAACACCAACAATGCAACTGCTTTGCTTTCTTGCATGCCTGTAACTCTAATTTTGTAGAGGGGAGAGATAGGAAGGAAGGTCCTTAGAACTTGCTGTTTAGGCTAGCTACAGATTCAATAACAGACCTTGTCTGGAAGGTGAAAAGAGAGAGAACAGAACACCTGGCATCCACCTCTAGCCTCCATGGGTGTCTAAGCACCCACACACTTGTGTGTGTATCTCAGTGACGTCACATTTCTGGTGCTCACTTCTGGCCTTCTTACTGACAGTTACTACATTCTCTACAGAGTACTTAGGCTCATAATGATGACACAATTAACCTTACACATAGGAATTATCTCTTAATATAGCATTTGTTTTCATCTTTAAAAAATGGTTTATTTTTATTTTATGTACATTGATGTTTTGCCTACGTGTATGTCTGTGTGAGTGTGTTGGTCCTCTGGCACTGGAGTCACTGACAGTAGTGAGGTTCCACGTGGGTGCTGGGAACTGAACCTGGGTCCTCTGGAGGAGCAGCCAGTGCTCTCAACTGCTAAGCCATCTCTCCAGCCCCAGCCCTTGTTTTCTAAATAACATGAATTATCCTTTCAAGCAGTTCAGCATGCTTCATATACTTCAACGAGTTGCTCAAAGCTTACTGTGCTTTGAAGCAGCCTGAGTGCAGTGAAAGAGCTTTTAAAGGATTGTTATTTTATGCATGGGAAATCTCATTACAGAAATGAGACAAATGGCTGAAATGAATTGGGTTGTTTATTCATATTCTAGACTAAGGTCTCCACAAAGCTGGTAAGGTAAGCATGATATTTATATGTAAGCCCTTTGGAAGACAAATATATCTATACATGGAAATTGCTTTTATCTTGATTCTAATGAGCAGTAATTGAATAATGAATAAATTATTATAAACAGAATGGCTGTGATTTAATGTAGCTTTCAACTTAAAAATAACGATTTTTTTTTTGCTTCTTAGCTGTTACTTTGTGAGCTTTTAGAAGTAAAAGGCCAAAAGCATAGATTATTTGTAAATGAGATCATTATAATTAGATTCTATCTACAAGCTAGTCTGAAAATTGTGTGTATAATCATTTAAATATTAAAAAAATACAAAACCAGAAAACTACAAAACCATACAAGGAAGATGTCACTATGTAGGACTTCTTGATTTCCTTTTGGACCAGGAGTTCTCAGGCAGGTGCTGGCACTAGTGCTTTCTATGGAATAAAACAGAAGTGATGATTCTGCTTTGGGTTTCCATTGCACCATGGGAACTGACAGCACATTGTCCGGTTGTCTTATAGATTCTTTCCCTTAATTGTAGAAAGATGAACAGGCCATGCTGGAGGATACACTGGTTGCTCTATTTGATTTGGAAAAAGTTTCCTTTTTCTTCAGACCATCAGAAGAGGAGCCACTGGTTGCAAGTGAGTAACTATATTTGTAGAGTGTTTCTGGAGCAGATGGTACTGTCTGTCCATTTGCATAGAGTTCTATGAGTTGAATGATTGAAAAGGGTCTCTGACTTATCCATTTTCCAACATGAGTGTTGACAGAGGCTCTATTTTAGATGTCATACTTGAGTATCAGTACTTGTTATGTAGTGAACCCATGGATTACTGTCCATGTCTTTAAATTTTTCCAAATTGCCATCATTCTTCTATGACTTCAGTCTTGTCATAAGTTTTTTTAAAATAAGGTGTCTACCTGTCCATGAAATTTTTAGTTTATTTTTAAAAACGTTTGTGTGCCTCCTGTTTTTCAGAAGTGTGTGGAGCCTACGTTTTTGATAAAAGAGATAAGTGTCTTTAGAGATAAGAGATGTTCTTATTCCCCTTCTCAGTGGTTAATATTTAGATAGAGACTCAATATGTGCTCATTTCAAATCCATGGTCTGATGAAATAATGACCATCATTCCTTTGTTTGTCTCATGCAAAACTTCATTTGAATGCTTACTTCTTTCCAGCACTATTCTGGGAATCAGGTCCAAAGGAGTACTGAGCAGATGGTGTCTTCTGTGGGTTATAAATTGAAGTGAGGAAAGAAAATGACAGGTCAGAAAAACAAATTAATTTGATGTGAAGTTAAAGTAACAATAAAATAGATTAGAATATAAAGATAAAGGAGTAGAGTAAAAGGTGCTCTTAAGAGGATGGGGAGGGTCTCTGGTCTAGGTGAGCAGGGCTCTGAAGGGGGCTGAGAGAGAGCCATCAGATACTGAGAGAAGAGTGTGTTAGACTTCTTCCACTCCCAGGTAGGAGGATGTAGGACATGTTTTTAGAGCAACAAGCCAGTCTTTTTTCGCTATGGTAGAGCAAGTGAACAGAACAGAGTATGAGACAGGACTATGTAGGGCTTCCTGGGATTGAGATATCTCCATGGTCCTGGTTGCTGGGTGAACAACAGGGTCTGGTTTACATATCCAAAAGGATGCCTCTGGCTGTTGTGTTACATATACCATTCTGAGGACGGGGCAGAAGCTCATAGGCTGCTTAGGAAGCTCTTGAGTGACTCAGCTGAGAAATCATAGTGAACTAGATGTGAGGGGATCTGTGGAGATTGTAAAATTAAAAATATCAGTACTATTTCTATCAATTTATGAAGGTTGAGAAAATAGAATTGTCACTAATTTTCATTTCCACTTATGAACAAGAAAAAGCAAGAATATGAAGGTATAAGTTGGTGATACACAAGAGAGAACTGTTATCTGACAAGAGGTGGTAAATTTTGACTAAAAACAAAATTTTAAATAAATTATGAGGCTTCTACTTGTGTGTGTAGAAAGACATTTAGTTTTACTTGAAGGCAGTAGGGACAGTTTTGCTGAAGGCTGAAAAGATGATTCTGTGATGTTACCTAATGTTCATTCTTTAAAATGCTGCTTGAGGAGCTATAAGCCCTCATGAGCATTCATTGTCCTATGTGGTTTCAAAATGACATTTTTGACAACTGAGTAAGCACGGGAACCACAATGATGAGCTCTGTGAGTGATTTTTTTTTTTAATCCACAGTAAGAGACATTGATGTGTTGGGCACATTCCAAACATTAGAGGTAATTGTAATCCTCTAAAAAACAGGGTTTAAATATGGCTGTTCTTGTGGTGGTGGTGGTTATCAATGTGCGTTATGCATCTCTTTGGAGCATAGTCTGGACGTCTGAAGGTAATTCTGTAGTAAAGCACCAGTATCAATTTCACATGACTCCACTATTAAACATAAAAATAAAGAAAGAGCAGCCATTGTGGGTTTGGGAAGGGCGTTGACATATAGTCATTCAGAAATGAAGTGTTTTAGGAGAAAAAGCCTGGAGACCATGATTCAGCCTTGAGTAGGAGAACATTGATTAGAAGGGTACAATATCATTAAAACAACATAACCTGGGCCTTAAAGGGAAGGAGAAACTTCCTCTTAAAACTGAAAGGAGTTTCATTTAGAGATTGTTTAGGCAGGAACACACTTTCAGCACCAGCGCACTAGAGGGAGAGTCTAGGGAGGTGGATTTCTGTTGAGTTCTTTCAAGCCTCATTCTCGTACTGAGCGTGAAGCCCCCAGTCACAGTGAGAAGAAAAAAGATAAAGCCACCATGAGAGGGGTGGTTTGGAGATGACAGAGGAGCCTTCGGAGTAACCCTCAAAACAAAGGGTAGTATCTTGCTTTTATAAGTTTTGGGGGCTGGCAGGAAGTTTTACACCATGCAGTTTAGTCTGGGATAGCATTCTCGACAAAGAGCGTAGTGGAACCAGATACCAGTTAGAACCATAAATCAGGACCAATAAATCCATAACCAGAAACGCTTCTTAGCTTTGTACCAGGGAGAGGGCTGCAGTGTGCATTCATCCTTATTTCTTCAGACAGTGGGATCTAGTTTCTTTTTAAAGGGGTAGGCCATGATCTAACATCGACTTTTCAAGCAAATTCAAAATGATGATAGGAGAGAGTTCTCATTGTGAAAGGTAAGTCGTTACCTGAGGTCCGTCAAGTCTTACTTAAGTGGTATAAGAAAGTCAGAGCTTGTTAAAATTTATGGCAGGTAGTCTTGTCTTTCCACCTGTGTAGAAGCTGATGAGCCAGGATGGCTAATAAAGTCTGCATGACTAGTACAGAGAGAGGTTGGCTGCATGCCTCTGGGGACAGAACAAAGGATAGAGAGAAGGAAGTGTCAACTGGAAAGAAACCATTCACTTTGATCTAGAACCTGAGTTCAAATCCTGGATCTATTCTCATCCATCAGTGTGCCAATGAAACCGTTAGGTTTCTCAGCTCAGAGCTGGGTGGTAAAGTGAGGTATGTTTGAAATCCTCAAGCATCACGTGAAGCTCATGGTTGTGATCAGTGTCTGAAACCACTCCCTTCCACTTACTTCTGGGCACGTGATGGCAAGATGTCTCCTTTTTCATGATACTGTTAATCTTATGGTAGTTATCAGAAGAATGGGTACATATGGACCAACCATTGTATCTGAAGCTATGGCTACCATAATGGATGAAATATCATGGGCCCATTGTATTGACGCCAAGATGAGACACAATGATGAATTAACTACAGAAGTAGGATGTGATAAATGCTCTGAAGAAATAAAGATTCATAATCAAAGAGGGTGATGTGGCCTTTTCAGGGCTAATTGGAGAAAGCTTCCCATAGAAGCAGCTTTTAAACAGATCTGAAGGAAGATAAAGACGTGGAAGGGGTTAGACAGGCAATCCAAACAGGTGGAACTATCAACTTTTAAATGAAAACTTACTTATAAATACACTTATCCCATTCAATGATCTGGTGTCATATCTGCAGGGATGATGCCATCATGATTGATTTCTAGGGTGAGTCTGCATAGGGTGTTCTCAGACTTTCCCTCACACAGCTTGATGACTTACTCTCCTCGTGAAATAAATTTGTTTTTCATAGAAGATGACTTTCTGCAGGTAAAAAGTTGGTGGGTTTCAGTTCCATGTTACTGTGGATATTTAAAAACCAGTTTATAGTTTCCTTATTTTGTATTTTCAGAGCTCTTTGTATATTTTGAGAGAGTCCTTTCTTTATCTAATGTGTCTTTCACAGATATTTTTCTCCTAGTTGGATGCTCCTCTTCACATTGTGCTGGCATCATCTTTCATGGAGTTCAAATTTTGAGTTTTAATAAAATCTAGATGGTCAGATTTTTTATTGGCGGTGCCCTTAGTGATATTTCTAGGATGGCATCACCCATGGTCACCTGGCTTTCTCCTCTGCTATCTTCTAGGATTTACATAAACATTTCTATTTAGGTTTTTTACCTACTTTGAATTAATCTTATGAATGGATGTGAGCACTGTGCCAAGATTCCTTTTTATATGTACGTGTGCAGTTGTTCCAAAATCAGGGGCTGAAAGGCCTATCATGTTGCCTTCGCTCCTTTGTCAAGGGTACATTGGCAGCTCACATGGAAATAGTGTACATATTTCTAGACTGGGGTTCCATTCAGCTGCTCTCCATGCTCTGCCCACCTGCACATTGTCTTAATTTCTGTAACTGTGGAGTGATACTGGAGTTGGACAGTCCCTGTCCTCTGCGCTTCTTCTTCAGCACTGTGTTAGTTGTTCTCAGTACTTTTCCTCATCGTGTCAGCTTTGGAATCATTTTGTTGATGTCCATGAATACCTTGGAATTTGAGATTTCATGAAAGCTGTCTATCAGATCAGGAATGAAGAACATCTTGACAGTAATTGACTCCTCCTAACCATGAACATAGACTTGTTCCCCATTTATTTGTCTCTTAATTTGTTTTTGAGTTTTTTTGTCAGAAATTTTATTTTTCTCACATAAATTTTGTACATATTTTAGTATATTTATATATATTTCATTTTAGAGGCAGCTAGTATAAATGGTAGTGCATTTTCAATTTTGTATTTCATTTGTTTATGGCTGATATATGGGGAAATAATTGTTTTTTGAATATTAACTCTGTCTCTTGCTTCCTTGATATATACATATATTAGTCTCAAGAGAATGTTGTTAATCTTAGATTTCCTCCTGTTGCTAAGAATCTTATCTGTACACAAAAGTTTACTCCTTTTTTGATGTGTCTGTTTTCATGTTCTTTTCTTCTATGATTGTCTTACTGGGAACTACTAGTACAAAGTTGAAAAGGGGAGGCAGTAAGTGGAGTCATCTTTCTTGCTCCTGATTTTAATGGGAAATCATAGTTTCTTAAAATCAAGTATGATACTAGCTATAGCTATATATATGAACTCCATTTTTGTACCCATTGACTGAAAACATTTTTTTTTCATGAGTTCATGTTACATTTTGTTGAATTCTTTTCCTGTATGCTGCCAGGATTAGGTAGGTGTTTTTTAGTCTATTCATACAATGGATTACATTAATTTATTTTTGCATTCCTTGTGTAAATCCCACTTAATGGTGTATAATTGTTCCCTAGTTTTGATTTGTGTATTTTTGGGTAATTTCTGTGTTCATGAGAATTGTGCACATGGAAACTGTTTTCACTTCTTCAAGTAGTATTGAGTTTTTACTTCACTGTAAGCAAGATGTTGCTAATTCTCAGTAAGTTTTACCTCCTTAATTCCTTTCTACCTTTACTTTATACCAATCTAAAATAACTGTGGCATTATTGTCATCCTTTCAATAACATTATCCACTTAGCAAAACTTTGCTACATGGATGACAAAGACTAAATGCATCGAGTTTAATAAACATTGGCATATATGACAGTATGTGAAAAAAGTAAAATGTATAAATATTTAGCAGGTATAAATCTCTATTTTCTTTTTTCTGTCTGTCTACATCTCAGCCTATCTTTCTTTCTGTCTATCTTACTCTCTCTTTCTCTTTATCTCTCCTTCTCTTCCTTCGTCTCTTTCTCTGTAGCCCAGGTCAGGCTGGGACTCCACAATCTTTCAGCACAGGTATAAACAAACCATCATGTTTGGTTTTTGTTTGTTTGTTTGTGTTAGTTTGTTACTGTTTTTGGTTTTGGTTTTTAATTTTGACAACCATAATTAAAAGATTTTCCCACTCATAAAAAGGCAGTCTTCTAAATCTTCAATTGAGAAACGTGTTTTTCTGTTTCCTAAATCAAACCACCTAAATCAACGTCTCTCTGTGAAACAGTTACAGAAATAAGATAAGCATTATGACATGGCATAAAGGAGACTGGTGGACATCACTGCCATAGCTCCTTTGCCTAGACACGCAACTAAATAGAGAACTAAGGAACTTTTGTCCTGTGTGATAAATGGCTTTTGTACTTGAACTCTTTACTAGTTTCAGAGCAAGTTTAAAGTACTAATGTTAAGTCAGGAAGATACATTAAGTGCCTGCTATGTTTTGCTCTTAATTTTTTAACTAGTTAGTATGAGTGTTCTACTTTGAGTATCTTCAGAATGATTTTATATTCTATTTTAATGGGGTAGAAATAGTGTGGATTCATGTAGAAGGAAAAAGATTTACAGTTGCACTGTGAAATACTCTGGCAGCATTTTAGCCAGTCAGGTTGACTGATATTTTTTTTAAAGCCATTAATTTTAGGGTATTTGAAAGTAGCTATAAGAATTTGGAATGACAATTTCCAATGACTATAAGACATCCTCAACAGAACATGGTTCATTTTAATCTAATACTCAGGGAGCAGAGCTTACAGAGCCCATGCTCATATTGTTAATGGTTGCTATGCAGTCTTTTTTCTCACATACTACTTAAGGAGTGTACTCTGTGGGCTCATTTTGACTAAATATGAATGAGGCGGCTGCCCTGAGAGATCCTCATTGAGTTAAGTGAGACATCTGGTGTGTCAAAGTGTAACCGAGTTTCCTATTACAGTATTGGGTATTCAACTCAGTAATAAACTTGAAACTCTGATTCAGTACTGTTTTATGGAACTGTACTTTGTGTATCGCATGGACCTAAAGTACAGTGTAAGTGTTCCAGCTCTGAGGAGAAAGGCTTCCCTAATGCAAGTGTTCCTCTGAGAGGAACGTTATCCTGGCAGTCAGGAGCCAAGGAATACCACAGAGTCACAACACACAACAAACCTTACACAAGAAATTTATTGGGAAAGACACAAGAGGGCAGCTACTTCTGCTTGGGCAAAAACAGAAAGAACTAAGCAGGAGGCAGGCTGTCTACCGGGTTTCTTGTGGGGCAGAGCTTTCCAGGGTGGCCTGGCATTGGTGGGATTTGTGGCCTGATCTTGGACTTTTTTGCTGTAGGGCAGAGCTTGGCTGCCTGCATCTCCAGGGGCTGGAAATGGACCTTATGGCCATTAAGTGTAGCCTGGCAGTGGAGTGGGGGGTGGCTGGCTATTTGCATGTTTTGAGGGGCTTAAGTACAGGAGTACTCTTAATGCCTTACTTTGTAGTAAATTTCGGGATTTTTTTTCTTCTTTTTGGTAAAAGTTTAACATATTACTAGTATAATCCAATGTACTCTCTAGCATATCCGTGACTTCGGGGACTAACATGGCCTTTAATGTCACTTCAGATGTCCCTCTCACATACCAAGTGGAAGGAAGCCGGCAGGCCCTGAAAGTTTACTTCTACATCGACAGCTACCATTTTGAGCAGCTGCCCCAGCGTTTGAAGAATGGAGGAGGGTTTAAAATTCACCCTGTTCTCTTTTCACAAGGTGAGACGTTTTTTTCTCTCTAGGCTTTCTGTATGTAAACTGTTTTATCTTTATTAATGTTTTAAGTACATTTCATGTGCACAGTGATTTTTTTTCACTAATTTGAAAAAAATCCTTCATAGTTTTGAGGTAATATAATTGTTTCTGGAAATGTTTTGTTAAGGAGTGTTTGCTTTAAATATATTCATCAAATAGAATTGGAGCATTTTATAAGATAGAGAAGCAGAGTAATTCAAAGAAATAAAGCTAAAGTGAACTAAATGAATTAGTTAAATAAAGTCTGGCAGAAAGATCAAATGGCTTGCCTACTGTATGGCATAAGAATGTTTAGTGGTAGCATATTTGTGCTTGGTGTGATGGTGCATGCCTAGAGTCCCATCATTCACGAGACTGAAGCAGAAAGCATGCTAATTTGAGACCAATTTGGGCAATATAATGAGACTCTGTCTGAAAACAAATTAAACATACATGTGTTTTTACCCTGACTTCTTCTGTGTTTATATTCTCAAATGTGCATGCATGCTAAATGTTTTCTGTGTCACTGGCTGGAGAAATTGATGCCTTTTATCATTGCATATGTCAGCTTTTGTGAAGAAATGTGTATTCTTGATCAGTTTTCCCTTGTAATTAATCAGTGAGTGACATCTGTAGTAGAATAAATTCAAAATAATGTAAGAATGAAGATTCTTGCTATGAATTCGGAGAGAAACCCCAGATGCTGAGAAAAGACCAGACATTCGCATTGTTGTATGGTCTTTGTTAGTTTTGGAGTAACCCTCTACCTCCTAAAATGAGCATGCTAGTGTCCCAGGATTATGTCAGTTTCTGAGTGGAACCCTACAGAATTCAAGTTTTTACCCCTTTGGGTTTTCAAGGCCTACTTGTGGATTTTAATAGTCTGATAAAAATGAGCAGAGTAGAGAAAGAATCAACCAATCTCACTAAGGAATGATCAGGCACATGGAAGCCAGATTTGTCACAAGTGGAAATTTTGTGTTATGCCACATGTATATTAAACCGAAAGTCTAGTTTTTAAAATGTAGTTGGTTCTACTTCAGGTTTCCAGACTGATTCCCTTCAAAAGGGGATTTCTGTGATTATTTTTAAGGAGCTATTAGGCAACATTTTCATTTTTCTTCAGAGGTATGTGATAGTTAAGGTCAGCATTTGCAATAGTCTGTAAGAAAGAAAAGAAAAAAGAAAAAGAAACAATGACCAAAGGTAGATCTTTGAAAATATATGCTAACTTGAAATATGTTAGAAATCTCTGTAGTCAGACTTTCTTGTCAGTGTTTCTTTGGGACTGTCCGCTCCTCAGTAATGACATGGAGACTTATTATTAATTACGAAAGCTTGGCCTTTCGCTTAGGCTTGTTTCCAGCTACCTCTTATAACTTAACCTGTTTCTGTTAATCTATGTTCTGCCATGTGGCTTTTTACGTCTCCTTCATTCTGTATGTGTGACTTCCTCAGGGTCTTGCTAGCATCTCCCATGCACCTAGATTCATCCTGAGTTCCTCTCTCTGCCCGGATGTCCCACCTAACCTCTCCTGCCTAGCTATTAGCCATCTAGATCTTATTAAACAAACCAGAAGGTGCCTCTGACACAGTGTGATCAAGTATCCCACAACATTTCCCACTTTTTATCTAAATAAAAGAACAAGTTTTAACTCTTAACACAGTAAAACTATATACAGTAAGAACAGTTATCAAGTAAGAATTACATTCACAATGTTCAGTCAATTTGTGTTTGTTGTAGTTTCAGAGAAACTACACTATTATCTATTTTATCTTGGTAAATCCAAAGTTTTATACCTAAACTACTTTCTATCATAACTTGTATTACCAACCTAAAAATATCTTTTTAGACCTTAAATTTTTTTCTTAGATAACTTAAGCATTTATGTCTGCCAACCATATTACATCTCTGTTGTGAGTTTCTTTTCTGAATTTGGTAACAAGGAGAACTATAACTACAACTATCTAGTCTTCAACCTTATCAGAGACATGAGAAGGATATAATATTACCTGAGTAAACAGGAAGTACAGAGCAAACAACTTCCAAAACTCTAGAAACGACAGAGACATCTGACTGTCCGAGCAGTCACCTAAGGTTCCTCTGCAATGTTGGAGCATCCATCTCCAGTCTATAGGCCTACAAGATCTGACAGACTTTTTCCATGAAGCAGGAATTTTGAAGGACTGTCCTGCCTTGACTTGGCAAAGTTTGATAGTCACCTTCTTTTATATCCTGGTTGTCCAATTTGGATAGGATACTGTCAGCAGTTGACCACAAGGACAGTTTCTTGCCCAGTGGCTAACTTTGCCACAAAGAAAGCAAACTCTCTATGGAGGATCTTCAATGCCCACCATCATTTTTTGAAGTAAATTGGTGCTGCCAGGACCAGACATGTCTCACTGTCATGAAAAGCCTTATGTTGTTAAAGCATTTTAATTGCCACATTCTGTAGATCTCTGAAGTGTTTGATGACCACCTGTCTATCTAAAATATATTTGTTTGGCCTTGAAAATATACCTAATATAACTACAATTTTGATTGTTATAGATGACTAACTATTAACCTGTATTTCTTAATTACCTTAAGTAGTTTGTAATAGTAGCCTTCAAGGACTAGAACTTTACATTTTTAAATGAGTCACATAAGTACAATACTTTAAACAAGAGTAGAAACATATATACAGTTGTTATAACAGAAATAGCCGGGCAGTGGTGGCACACGCCTTTGATCCCAGCACTCGGGAGGCAGAGGCAGGCGGATCTTTGTGAGTCTGAGGCCAGCCTGGGCTACCAAGTGAGTCCCAGGAAAGGCACAAAACTACACAGAGAAACCCTGTCTTGAAAAATCAAAATAAATAAATAAATAAATAAAAAATAAAAATAACAGAAATAACCTTAAATTTGTATCAGTATACAAAAATACCCTAAACAAGAGTAGAAACATGTATGTGCCAGCCTTTTTTTTAGGCCACCAACCAAATACTAATCATGACACAGAGACTTACTATTAGTTTTGAATGCTTGGCCTAGCTTAGGCGTGTTTTTAGCTAGCTCTTTTAACTTAAATTAACCTGTTTCTTTTTATCTACCTTTTGCCTTAAGGCTTATTAACTTTCTTGCTTCTGTGTATCTTTCTTTAACTGCTTCTCTATGTCTGACCAGCTGGCATCTGCCTGGTTTCTTGTCCCAGGCATCTCCCTTGTTCTCTCCTTCTCTCATCTTTCTTCTCTTCTCTCTCAAGCCTAGATTTCTCCTTTTTATTCTCTCTGCTTGTCAGCCCTGCCTGTCCTTTCTCTACCTACCTATTGGACATTCAATTTTTTATTAGACCAGTCAGTTGCCTTAGGCAGACAATGTGGAACAAATGCAACACATCTTTGCATAATCATATGTACATCCTTATATCGTTAAACAAATGCAGCATAAACAAAAGTAACACACCTTTATTTGAGATTAATTATTTGAGTTGCTATTTAGTTTAAAAGTAGATTCGATAAACTACAAAGGCATTGTTGGTTTTCAAATAATTACTATTCATTATATAAAGTTATACATACAAACTTGGATTACATTTTAGATGAGCTCTGCTCTTTTTGATGTTGCAAGTTGAGATTTTTAAATCCTAAAAAAAAAGTAGATTCAACAATCTTACCGTTTTATCCTATCATTCCTGTATTCCTCCTTTTTAAAATCTTTTCAGAAAGAGATCCCTGAACCTAACCTCCTTTGCTTAGTTTCATCCCTGACCATGACCAAGAATAACTTAGAACTATCTTCCTCTAAATTATGATGAGCATAGCACCAAATAGCCAAAAACTACCCACCCCATATCTTGGGAATGTGGGCGTGACAGCATCCTGCTATGGGGGTGACAGCATCTTTAGGGGATCCTGAGACTATTGAGATAATGGTCAAGTCCTGGGAGAGTTTGTTGTCGTCCAGTCTCTGTATAATGGGAAAGTTCAGGGCTTAGCTGAAGTCCTGGCTAGAATAGCCTGTGAGACTGGATCATCTTGGCTAGCTGCTTTGAAGTTGCTGTGGATGAAGATTTTTTTGAGGAAACTGCAATAGAGGCATTCTGAGAGGCTGGATCACCTGGGCTACTTATGTCTTCCTTTGTGTCTGGTCCTTTTTTTTTTTTTTTCCTGAAAACACACAAACTTTTAAAGGTAGCATACATAGCTGTATGAACACAACTATGGAATGTCCAGTGTGCACAAGTGAGCTAAAGGTGATTCTCTGTTCTTTGTTTGAGCAGTTAAAGGGCATCTGCCAACTTTATGTATCCATTTGGACTGTATAACCAAGCTGTAATAGGGCCTGTGTAGCCAGTAAGATTTATCATCTCTCCTCCAGGCTCAGCGCTGTTCCCATGTAGAGGGATCAGCTTATATGTCACCTGTCTTATAGTTTTTATTGATTTCTTCCTTCATGCCTCCAGCCAAGATTTCCAGGAAGTTTCCCCAGTTAAATGTGATCTTCATTAATTTTGAAGGAATCCATAGCCTTTTGTTTCCAATAGAAACAACGGCACAACCTCCCCCAAGTACACACATTCCCTGACTTCCACTCTGAAGTTATGACATCCTTAAAAAATATAAGTTTAATTTAGCAGTTTTTTCTACAATCCAGTGTCTCTCCATAACATTTGCCTTTTGCTCATTGGCATTAAAATAATTCAGAGTCAACAAAGCACCATACAGGATCCAGACATCCTGTGTATTTCCCCTCATTACATGGCTTGTTCTTTTTATATTACTTTACTTTTTAAAGACTTTATTATTTTTAAACTGTTTATTTTTTTATGACTGTCTGTACCCATTTTTTTTTTCTTCAGCATCTAAGCACATTTTAAGCATACTGTGCCTGACCTCTTTACATTGTTTTTCCACCTGGACCTCTTTTTTGTTTTTGTTTTTGTTTTTGTATATCTGCAGCATTTCTTTGACTGCATAAGCCAAACCTTAAACTGCTAGGCTACCACTGCATGGCTCTGCTTAGCAGATGGCATTCATGGCTGGCTCCACTCCCTCCTTGGGTCCATGAGAGTGGATCCTTATGCCTGTTGGCCTAGGCCCAGAGACCAGTCTGTCAGCCCCATGTCTGGGAAGTTTCTGGGCCTCTGCTGTCTCCTGCTGGTAGCATGCTAGTCAAGTGCTCAGCTGCAGCAGAGCATCTGCAAGCACTGGGACTGTGGTTACTGGGAAGCTGTGTCCCACTCTGTGTTCAGAACTTAGTTCAGCTTTCTCAGGTCCTATGTGGATTTATGTGCCACACTTTGGGTATCAAATGAAGTTGGAGTTTTTTGTCAGACTTTCTTCGGGACCACCAGCTCCCCAGTAATGACACAGAGACTTACTATTAATTGTGAAAGCTTAGGTTTATCCCCAACTCGCTCTTATAACTTAAATTAACCTGTTTCTATTACTCTACATTCTGCCATGTGGCTTTTTACTTCTTCTCCATTCTGTATGTCTGACTTCCTAAGTGTTTCCTTGGCATCTCCCACATGCCAGGTTCACCTTGAGTTCCTCTCTCTGCCCAGAAGTCCCACCTAACCTCTCTTGCCTAGCTATTGGCCATTCAGCACTTTATTAAATGAATCAGAGGGCACCTTTCACAAAATGTGATCAAATATCCCACAACAAGTCTTCACAGAGTTGGATGAGACAGAGAATGCTGGACTGGACAGTTCATTTTTACAGCTTTAATTGGGCTTATAGCTCTTAAGGACTCTGTATCTTTTCTTTCTTTGTTTTTTTTTTTCAGTTGTGTATGTGTGTGAGAGAGAGACAGACATACACACACAGAGACAGAGAGAGTCACGCATGTACACAGAGAAAAGACAGAGACAGATACACAAGTATCAGACGTAAGTTGTCAGGCTGGCAACATTGAGTTTCAAGTGCCTTTACCCAGAGAGCCATCTTGCCAACCTTATTTCTGTCTTTTTAAAAATTTTGTCTTTGAAACCATTACTGATATGACAGATGGCAGTAAATATTCCTTTTAAAAAATGTTACACTCGTGACACATCCACCTTCAATAACTGAATAATCACAGCTCATTGCAGATGTGTGTAAGGAAAAGATTATTTTGTAAGTAACTTTTCTTTTACAAATTTTGCAAAAGCCAATTGAAAAATAAATCTATTGCTTTAAAAAGTAATTTAAGAAGCCTTCAGTAAATATTTGGCTTTCATTCCTCATAGCTGTAACATAAGAGAAGCAGACCTTGCTGGGTGGTGGTACACGCCAGGCCAGCTTGCTCTACAGAGCCAGTTCCAGGGCAGCGAGGGCTACACGGAGAATCCCTGTCTCAAAAAACCAAAGTGGGCAGGGTCTGTGTTCAAGACCACAGAAGGGAAGAGAAGACTAGAAACAACTGATTTCATTAAAAAGCTGACCATGATAAAATTATTCCTTTAAGGCGTGACAAAATGCCTCTGTAGTCATGATGCTCCCATGTGCTATCATTGTGTCTCTCAGTGTTCGGACGGAAGCCTGGGAGATCCAGACTCACTGGATCAGATAGTTACCCAGTTTTGTGATCCTAAGCGATGCTAAATGAAAGAAATGATCCTTTCCTGGGATAAACATTCTTTGAAGAGTCTATAGTTCTTCACGAGCTACTTAAAAAAAAAATAATCTGTGAATGTGAAAATCTCCCAGGGGAGTCCTCAGTGTCAGCCCCCAGCGTGGCCTGTGGTTGCAGAAGCAAGGATATTGCTCACTTCCTCTCAAGGGCCAGAAGTGAGCAGGGTCAAAGGTGAATGTTTATTGCAGGAAGCCACAGCTTCAGAACAGTAACTACTCGAACAAAAATGGTACCAATTTCCCAGACAAGACAGGCAGAGATAGCCTGGCAGGAAAGTTATCATAAAAAACATCCAAAATGCTTGAAGGCCAAGATCACTGTAAGATAATCTGCCTCCTTCTTATGCATGTTTGATTATAGGTTACACAGTTTAAATGTGGACGGGTTCCTGGACCCATAATGTGGGGAAAGTCAAGCAGCTCTGAATCAATACTCAGGTCCCCCTTCCGACGACGACTTAATTTCATGTCTCTGTCAACGATAGTCATAGGCTGCACAGGGTCATCTTGGAAAGATTTTTAGGAAGTGCCCACACCCAGCCGCAAAACACAGCCATTAATACAACATCACTGAGAGGTGGTGCACAAATGCCAAGATAGTTTTGCAGTTTTCTATGCATTTCTGAGCCCACCGGGATAGGAAACCACTGATCTCCCTGGGCTCTGAAGCATTGCAGTTATCCAGTTAATTTCTAGTTATATGAATTCATTTCACATATGCTCAGATGTCTGGAGTCTATGTAGCTGGAGCAGACAAAGCAGGTTAAGGATACTGTAAAAAGTTCTACATGCTGACAATATGTTAAGATGCAGGCTGCCCTTACCAGGAGGCATCGCTTTGGCTCAGACTTTTCTTTACCAAAAGCTGATGGTGTTCTGAAGGGTGAAGTGTTCAGGGATGTCTTCGTCAAGACTCTGCAGCTAGGAAATGAACTGGTTATTTCTAACAGGTATCTGTGTGGATGCTCCTGGAGCATCTTCTGTAGCCTGTACCTTGTGTCCCACAGATCATGTCTTTTTATATGAGCTACAAGAGGCTCCTATGAGACCCTGGTCAGCTTCCTTTCCCTCTAGGAGATAACATTTAAAAGAACCTGGTTATTGGGACCAGTTGCAACCCTTACTCCTAGAGCTCATCTTAAAGCTTCAACAGATTCTTCCTTCTTTTTATATGGACACCAGTCAGCAGTCTGGGGGCTTCTCTGGGTGTAGACAAGTTTCTCTCGGAGCTTGAACCTCTGCTGCTCTCTGTCAGTGATCTGTGACAAAACCAGACTTTCATGCCTCGGGGACTTAGACTCCTAACTTGTGCTCCTTTCAAACCAGGATTGCTGCCCATATCTACTTACCATAACATTCAGGTGAGGAAGCCCCAAGGGGACCTCAACATATCACCTGGCTTCTTCTTCCCATAAAGTCATACTAGCTAAGTCTTTTTTCTGAAGGCTGATCCCAGGAGCTATAGCTTACATTTCAACGGGACCTCTGATTTGTCTCCAAGGGAAGGCATCTACTTTGGGAATCTTTAAACCAACAGAACACAGATAAGGAGCACAAGGGAGTCCCAGACTGAGTCAAGGGAGTGGAAGGGCCAGTTTCTGGAGGCTGCCATGGCTAACTGTATCATCTGAGATCCATTCTGTCAGCCTTCCACAAGGCTGCAGTCTAAAATTAGGTGTCCACAGGACAACTTTCGCTGAAGGTCCCAGGGAGTGATTTTCCCCACTTTCCATCAGCTTGTGCCTACCAGCTGTCCTTGAGGCTCTGCCTCTCTTTGATGACCCCTTTTTTTCTTGTCTGTCTCTGTGTCTTTAAATACAGTTTTCTCCTCTGACAATGATACAAGTCACTGGATTTGGGCTTCCTCTAATCCAGTGTGAATGTATTTTTTTAAATGATGACATTGGTAATGTTTCACAATAAAGTTGTATTTTCACTTTGTGGGTACTATAGGTTGGGACTTTACCATGTGTTTTGAAAGTTACAATTCACCTCTCACCAGATGGTATGTCCTTTCTGCTGACATCCAGGGCTCCTAAGCCTGTGTTCTAGCATGAGCTGATTTGACATCACGTAAAGCTCTGTGAATTGAAATCTGTGGCATCCCTTCCTGGAAGGCATGTTGAGCATCTGTTGGCTGCTCTTTGGATGCTGGTCCTCTTTAAATAGAACCGCACAGTGCTGGTCTCTCCCTGAGTGCCCTCTTGGGGACTTTCAGCTGCTTGTCTCCTAGAGTGAGTGCGCTTCCACAAAAACTGCTACCCTTAACATCTGAACTGTCTTTAAAAAATGTCTTCCTGTGGGCATGGAATAATTTAATTTGCCTAGAGTCTTGAGTGCTGTTATCTCTTTTTAAAGGGGAATTTTGCTGCAAACATTGACATTTTCTGTTACTTCTCTTTAACTATCTTTCCTCCCAAACTTTTCTTAAAGTGTCATTGGAAGATGAATATTAGTTTTCCCATTGGGCTTTATACAATATTATAATTGAAACAATAAATAATAATAAATAAATAACTTATTTAAAAAATGAATCAACAATTGACAGGAATGATATCCAATTGTTTAATTTGTATGTGAGTTTATAGCTCCCTTCACAAATATCCTAACAGGAGCTTGGCAACACAAAGCTTGGCAACAGTTCTGATTGGCTATCACCATTTCTGTGTGTTTGCAGTATCTTATTTAACCAATAGTGACATCATTAGAGTTTTTGTTGCCCAATGGTTATAAAAGTCAGCCTGCTTTACTCTTGTTCATCATATGTGTTCATGGTGCATGGTGCTGGGTTTCATCAAGACAGTTGCATGTGTCTCGTGTTTTGATCATAGCTACCCTCTGAGTCTTCCTCTTTCTTCCCCTCCCTTTCCCTTCCTACAATCCACTTCCTCTCCCCAGTTTCTCTTCTTTTTTTTTAATGTATCTATAAACAAACCAACAAGCAAGCCAAACCCCAGGATTCATAAATGAGGGAAAATATGTGATGCTTGTTTTCCTGAGTCTGGCTTATTTTGTTTACTATGATCATCCCAGTTACATCCACTTTCCAGCAAAAGAGGTGATATTATTCCTTCTTATTGGTAGATAAAATTCCACATTTTTTCTGTCTATTCACCTGTTTATGGACTCTGGGCTGCTTCTGTAACTTTGTTGTAGTGAATATTGCTATAGTAAATATGGGTGTGCAGATATGTTGAATATAGTCAAAAGTCATATTGATGGATCCCATGTTTCTTCTCGATTGATCAGTTTCTTGGAAAGCCATGAGTTTTTTTTTTTTTAAATAAGTGGAAATGTGGCTGTGAGTCTTAATTTAACATTAAATTTTCCTTAAAATTAATTACATGTCCCCACCCCCTTCTTTTGCGAGCTATTTAAGTTTAATGGGATGTTTTATTTCCTCTAATTAAAAAGTGCTAGCAATAAAACAAGCAAACTCAAGCCTTGTTTTAAATATTACTTTTAATTAAATGCTTTTAAATATGTTCTAATGTGTTCAATCAAGTATTTCAATATAACCTTTGAGAGTTATATGCATAAGAAGTAAGGAAACTGGATAAGAAAATGCTAGAGAACAAAGTTTGAAGTTTGAAGTCACCATGGTTATTATATATTTAATCTGTTTTCCCTGAGAATAGAAATTTAGTTCTTAGAACACCATTTTGCTTTGTGTTAATTTAAATAACAATAAATAAAACATACCATTTAGCTAAAATAGGAAATACTGTTCTCCTTCCTCTTGGCCATACAAATTTAATTTGTAAATACAGAACTCATCTTTTTTGATTTTCATTCTCCACAACCTTATTATGTGTCATAAAAGTCTTGCTAAAACTTCTGGCAACTTAGACATTACTCCTATTTCTGAAAAAAATTAAGTTATTATGAATTTTAATAGTCATGTAAATTTTTTATTGTTGTCAAAAGACATAATGAAAACGGCAATTAATAAGAACAGAAGAGTGCTATTAAAATTATAGTCAGTTACGTTTACATAATTGTCCTTATTAGAGTGGACTCTAAGGACAGCACTAGGTCCTTAGGAAGGTACCTCTCAGATACACACAAAGTTCCAC
Organism: Peromyscus leucopus; assembly: GCF_004664715.2. Classification (NCBI taxonomy): domain Eukaryota; kingdom Metazoa; phylum Chordata; class Mammalia; order Rodentia; family Cricetidae; genus Peromyscus; species Peromyscus leucopus. The sequence goes on from NC_051067.1 coordinate 140,421,603, forward strand.
CAAAGCCTGGCCATTGCCCTCATCTTTCCCGTCTGAAGCCACAAACTACAGTGTCCTTGTATGAACCCTTGATCAGTGCCCAGACAGTCTGCTTAGGTAAGCACACTCAAGCACAATCCATAGCTCAGGACATTGAATAATTAACTCCTGTGGAATATCTGGCATATTGCCCAGAACTTAAAACTCTTTCAATAAATAAGTTCTTATTTATTTATATATTTTTATTTTATATTATACATGTCACAGGCTCTCTTAATACTATCGTTTAATGAGATTATCTCCCCACAACCATCATTAGTAGCTATTTGTTTTCCGTGAGCAGAATGAGGAACCTGAATGTCTCAGGTATTAATTAACCTGCCCACTGATGGTGGCACAGCTTCCTGAGAGTGGAAACTGGGATTTCCCTATTAGCTTCTCAAGTAGGAAGAGTAATTGGCACTGAAGTATGTCTGTTGGTAGACAGATGCCTCCTGAAATGTCACCGTGGTAACAGAAAAACAATTCCCACCCTTTAGCAGGGGTGAACCCTGTCTGTATTTGAGGCTGTCTCATCAGAAGACTTCCATTTACTCCTTTCTGTATCCAGGGCCTGGAGATTACTGAGTCTTTTATGACTTTTCTAATTAATGTTGAAACTGTGGAGTGAAAACATGCGAAACTTGAAAAGAAGCCACAAAGCTAGCTTCCTGTGCTGGGGTTCATGTTGCATGCATCCTCTGAAATCTTCTACATCATTGCATGACAGTTGTGACTTTTATTGAAAAAATTCAAATTTAGTAATAGACTTTAGAAGTGTCATTATGATAAGTACTAGATCCAAGATGTTTAAAATGTACCATTTTAATTAGTATTTAATTACCATTAAAAATTACCATTTAACCAAAACTACCAGTTCTAATTAGTAGTCACCTTGCTAGTTTTGAAAAAAAAAATCTGAAAATGGTAACTTTCTGTTAATTCGTGGAACCTCATTATTTAGTTTACAAATACTGTATTTAGCAGCTTTGGAAGGAAATGATGTTTCTTTAAAAATCAAATTTGAAACATTCCTTTGAAAATCAGAGTTTGTGACTGGTGATTCACTTCAAGGGAAAAGGATTTACATTGCCAAATTTCAACCTTAACTGGTCTGGCTGCTGCCTGCATATGAAACTTGGATTTTTGGGTTTTGTTGTGTGATTCGTGTCTTCTATAAAACAAACAAACAAGCAAAAAAACCTTAATAAAATGTTAGTAAAGTGAAAACTATGTTAAGCAAAATACCTTTAACGTGAGTGAGATGTTAGGTGTGTCTTTTATCTTGACCTAAAATAACTCACCGTTTGAGTAAAAGCACTGTCCTAAGATTTGAGTCAGCACTGTGAGGCTTGGGCCAGAGTCATAGCTCCACACTGCTGTCACCAGCAGCCTGAGGACTTTTCTTCAGAGGCATGCACTTAAGTAGAGTTGAGGTTCTTTTCTGAGCCACAGAAAAGGAATGGAGAATGAGTCAGAAAGAAGCAGAATTAGAATTTATTAAGAAGCAATCTCTTTGTAGATGTAAGCATTTAAGGAAAAGACCACTTGGCTGTGGTCTTCTCAGGAACGAGTTGTGCCTAGTTGTTTTAGCAATAGCTGTGTGTAGGATCTGCTGGGCTTCAGCAGTGCTTCTCTGAGTCATAAGGAAAACCTCTCTGTTTTCAGTGACTGAGAGCATAGGTTGTTTCTGCAGAGCTTTGGGTATGGTTACAATCTGATATGGTAAAACCATGGATCCCAAAGGTCACAGAAGGGAGACTCTCAGAATACTGCAGGTTTGAGGTTGGAAAAGGAGAAAAATATATGACCATACATAGTGATATATTCTTAGGCCTTAAGTATAGTTCATTGCTGTTTTAACGTTCTTTTTTTTTAAAGATATATTTATTTATTTATGTATATAGTGTTCCATTTACATGTATGTCTGCAGGCCAGAAGAGGGCACAAGATCTCATTATAGATGTCTGTGAGCCACCATGTGGTTGCTGAGAATTGAACTCAGGACCTCTGGAAGAACAACCAGTACTCTTAACCTCTGAGACATCTCCCCAGCCCAGATATACTTTATCACCTTTTAATATTTATTTATTTTTATTTTTGCCATGGGTGTTGGGTCCCTTGGAACTGGAATTACAGACAGTTGTGAACTGCCATGTGGTTGCTGGGAATTGAACCCAGGTCCTTTGGAAGAGCAGTCCCTGCTCTTAACTGCAGAGCCATCTCTCCAGCCCCTGTAGTAATGTTCTTAATTCAATTGTCTCAATATGAAATAAGTATTATCTCTATGAAGGTAACCTTCACAAGAAGTTTGCTGAAGTTATTAACTGTTACCTTTGAGAGACTTCAGCCAGACTTTTGGATAAAGAGGCTTTTTTAACTTGTCATGTTCCCCTAATTTTCCCTATTTTTCTATTGTGCCTCAATTTTCTCCTGTGAGAATTTGATCACCACGATTTGATGATGGCCCAAGATCCATTTTTTAGAAATTATGGTTTCATCAGGGCATAGACACTCTGTATCCAGGTACCAAAAGTGTCAACCTGCTTGGTCTAAGAGGGATAAAAGAATGTCCAAGGAGCTACGAGACCAGAGTATAATCTCATCATTTGATGGAAATCTGTAAAAAAAATATGTCATTATTCCTGCCATCAATGGCACAGATGACACTTCATGCAGCAGATTGTTATGTCTAATTAATAAGATTCACTCTGAAAATAGCAAGACCATTTTTATCAAGAGATACATGCTAATGATGCTAGCAAATCATTAAAACATTAAGTAGAGAGTGACATAGATTCTGAGTATGTAAATCTTGAGAGCTAAGGACACATGTTATCCCGGTTCTCAGGTATATATTACCAACACTCTACCAATAATAGTGCTAGTTTCCCTTGAAAATCTCTCAGAATAGCAAGGGAAGGGCTTTCAAGTTTCTGCATTCTCTTAATTTTCAAGTTTAGAAGTAAGATCCCTTGGGCTCTTTTTAAAAAAAAAATGACTTACATATTAAGACTGTGACAAAACACAGAAGAATGATTCCAGGAAAAGGAATCCAGAGTGGAGCAAACTCAATGGAAGAGTGTAAGGTTGTGGTCATTCACTGTATCTCATACCAATGGGATCTGAAAGGAAGTGATGAAGCAAACGGATAGTTTCATAACAGCATTTAAGAAGTTAAGACTTTTTTTTTTTCTTGTAGGAAGCTTTTAAGTCTTCTGAGGTTCACAGGTATAAAAGACCTTGTCTTCAAGATGCTCTTGAGGCTGTAAAGGCCCAGAAGGTAGAGCTTTTATTATAGGAAATAAGGCTTTACATTACTTATTTTACTTCTTTTTGATCCAAGTGTGGTAAATGTCCATCCATCTTGTATATGTGTCAGCAAACACTAGAAGGTTTACAGAGAGACATCTCAGTGAAATCTAGTTGGCAGTCTTTTTCTGGGGATTGCCCTCTCCTTTGTACGGTGTTTAGTAAAGTGGTGACCTGGCTTCACCTTCTGCATTAATATAGAGCTAAAGAGAACAAGACCCAACTAGGAGTTCTAGTTACAGATTTTAATCTTTTCCCTCAAAGGCATGAGTGACTAGAGAAGTGAATGCTTCTCTCCTCTGGTGACATGAGTCATGACGTTTCTTTGGACAACAGAATCTTATGTCCACTCTGAGTCCACCACTGGCCATTTTCTATCTACATCTTTGCTTAGCAGCCTATTTCTTCTCTGATTCCTACTTCTGTGTAAGATGCGCTTACCCTGGGGAGAGTGGTAGAAGAGGCGTCTCTGTTGTCCCTGGAGTGCTGTGTGTTTGGCACTTCTGTCTGTGGTTTATTTCCTTGGTGTCATAAGGAATTGTCCTTCTGATAACCCTTATGATGGATCACTTCTACCTATGTGGGTTGCCAGATGGCTTAGAGAAGAAACAAAATTCAGGAGCATATTTTTTGAGAAAAAAAAATCTGTTAAAAGTCTTCTTTCTTCTCATACAGCTGTGTGAACATGAAGAACTAGGAAACCATGTTTAGCATCAGTGTAAACATTGACCCATTGATTTCTTTCCCACTTAGAAAGCTCTGGTTAAGTTGATAAGCTCAGCTTGTGAGGCAGGCTTGTGGCCTTTGTTGTCTTCTGGAAGCCGCTATTGCATTCCTGCCTGTCAGTTCCCAAGTCTGTGTTGCTGCTTCCATCTGTAAACAACTGCACATGGGTTTATTAAGGGTTCATCTTTTAAGTCAGGTCCACTTGTATACACTTGTGATCCATGGGCCCCACACAGGAGTGGGCTAATTTGTGTGTTTCTGGAACGTGACCAAAGTTAGTAGGCTTACCATGTGCCAAACTTTAAAGATCAGTTATAGTGATCCCAATAAAGTGCTTCATTTTAGATAGTTAACCATTGGTATCGTTCGTTTCCAAAGATGCTATGAACTTGGTGAGGGTTTAGGACCTCTCTCTAGTGTCCCGGAGTGAGTTCAGTTACCTCATCTCCTACCGTTGCTATAGCTGTTAGAGCTTGTAAATGCCCTGGCCTCTCACATGCTATAGAGTGTAGCTGAATTTCTAAAGGGTCTTATTAAATTAAAAAACAAAACAAAACAAAAACAAAAACCATGGAGCCAGATATAGGGGTGAAAACCTGAGAGATCAGGGAAATAGGGAAAGCCACAGCTAACCTTACCTCACCAATTCCACAACTTCCAAATGCAACTTACTTCCTGTCTACCCACACCTATATGCCTTGCTGTTCTGCCATCTGATTTGTTCTCTCTGTCCAGCTACATCACTTCCTCTTCCTGCCCAGCTCTGTCACTTCCTGTCTGTACAGACCTCCATGGTTAACTAGTGTTGGAATTTAAGGCATGTGCCACCACACCTGGCTCTGTTTCCAGTGTGGCCTTGAACTTCCAGACATCCAGACAAATCCCTGCTTGCCAAGTGATAGGATTAAAGGTATTTGCTACTGTTGCCTGACTTCTTTGTTTACTTATAATGGGTTGCTTTTTCCTCTGATCTCCAGGCAAGCTTTATTTATTAAAGCACAAATAAAATACCACCACATTTCAGTACGAATAAAATATCACCACAATAGAGTCCAGCTGCTCTGAAGAATGAGCTCCAAGTCTGAGAATGTTCCTCAGCTTCTGGACTTCCGTCCATGCTTTCTTTTTCTGCTATGTGAAAGGCAAAGACTTTCCTCTATATTCTGGATTCTCAAGGCTTGGGCTCATAACAGTAACTTCTTCGGCTTTTGGAAACATGGTGGTTTACTCATCTATCAGAGGGTTCCAGAGATGGGCTTGAGTAGCCTCCTAAAGTGGCTGAGCTCTGAGGCCAGTGTGTAGGCAATGAGTTCCATAGGACCCAGCCATACTGCAAAGGCTCCGAGCTGGCTCTGTGCTGCCTTAAACCATCAGAGGATCTTTCTTTTGGAGGTCAGAGCTCATTGTCCCAGAGTTCAGAATAACCCTAAATTTCCACCTTTGTGGGGCGTGTTGAACCTTTTATTGAGGCACCCAATATTCTACAACTCTTAAACGTTATTTTTATTATATACTTGTTATCTTTAAGTTTTGTCTTTTGTCAGTATTTTGGTGACTTAGCTATTTCTATGAATAGGTTCAAGTTATCCACTTTCTTCACTTTTCTCTTTGTCTTGGAATAGTCTTTTCCTTTTTTTTTTTAAATCTAGAAGAAGTGTATTTGCTCTTTAACTTTTGTTACCAAAAATCTTTCATACTCATCCCTTCATTGCACCCTTATACTATCTATACCTTTATGCATCTTTTTTTTCTTATTTGAAGTAACATATATTTTTTCAAACCAGGGAATTTAATTCTTTAGCTGCTATATTTTCTAACAGGTCACACCAATCTCTGAATCTCCATGGCACCAATGTACAGGGGTACTGAACAGTTGACATACTATCCGTTCAAAGATAGGTCCTCTTTTCTAAGATGTAGTATGTCCAAGGGAACTGTCCTTTAATTCAAAGACATAGCTAAGCCGTTTCATTTGGAAATTTGGGGTTAAAAAGTATAGATATTTGAGTTTGCTGAATGGAGAAGTACTGCTCTTTAACTAATGGCCTTTAGATTCTGGACTAATCAGTACTTCCCATTGGCATTTAAACCTGGGAAAGTGGAGCATTATATACAGATCAACAAGGTACCAAAAGACCCTGCAGAGGGTTTTCCATCTCCTCATAACAAAAAGACAAGATCTTCAGGAAGAAATAAAAAGCTTGAGAAAAAAATTATATCTCCCAGTCTTCGTGTTCAAGGCACACTGGATCATTTAGTTTGGAGGTTCCCATCAATGGTGGTTATGATAAACACTTTTAGAAAAGGCTGTGGTTTTCAAGGAAAGGAGAGAAGGGAGCCCCTGCTTTCAAAAAGAAAGAAGTATTTCCATCATACCTGCCATGTCAAGAGTTAATCCAGGCTTCTTGATGGATATCTGTAGTCGCTTGAGGGGATTTTCTCTGAGGATCCTTAAGAGACTTTAGTTCTCCAGGACAACCAGTAATTAGGGGTAAAAACCATCTCCCCCCACCTTCTGGGATGGGACACTCATTTCCAATGCCAGCCCTCTTTACCCTAGTCTTTAAGACCCAGTTTTAGATAGTCTTTCTTCCATTTTCCTGGGAATTGTTCAGTCCCCGTTAGCCTGGGATTTTTCTGAAGGGCAGGATCTTTTCTGATTGGAAAACTCACCCTTCCCCAGAGTTAAGGCTATCACTGTGGCATTCCTGGGCTTTTTAGGCTGTCATTATTGTGTTCAGTTCTTCAGCTCTCCAAAAGTCAAATTTAAAAACTGATGTAGGGATATCTGGCTGAGGAGACTGGTTACTGACTATATTTTATCATGTATTATTATTATTATTATTTCGTTTTTAAAGCTTCCTTTAATTGTTTGGAGCAGATTGATGAAATAACCACCTTTAAAAATAATTCTGTCTCTAGGAAAATTCTAAATACCTTGAATTATAGTAAATGCAATCATATAGATGTTATCTTCAAGACTCACTTTTATCAGTCTTCTTATGACTTAGCCCTTCCAATGAGACAGGCTTAAGCCTTCTGCTTTCGTCTTTAATTCTTCCTCTCTGTCCTTTGAATGGGCCCTTTCCTTTAGGGACAAACTTTTTTTTTAATCTCAAAGCCTTTTCTGATTAATCTTCTTTACTAAAATCTATTTCATATTCTTCTCATTGCATTCTCATAATGTCTAGAACTTTCTATATCCATCTTTTCTTACTTGATGCTCCTTTCTGCCTTATTGTCCTTTAAAAACTTAAAAGTCTGGAAACTGCATATAGAACACAGGCCAAACATGTTAACAACCCCGGAGACATTTTTACTTCCTTTTACAAACTTATTTAAATGAACTAATCTACTAGCAATTTAATTCCTATAATAGCAGTTACTCAGAAGGTGCCTTGTAAAGAAAGCAGTGGCCTCTTTTTTGGGTCCACAAGGCAACAAAGGCATGATTGAAGCTCAGCATCTCTGTCTTTATCCCCTGCCCATCTTCCTTCCTCCCCACCCCCACGCCCAGTTGCCTGCTTGCCTCTGTGTGTAAGCATGTCAATCAAGTAAGAATGTCTGCCTAGTCATTTCCTCTCCTGTCAAGCTGACAGCACAGAGTTAAGTCATGGTCCCAAGCCTTGGACTACAGAGTGTCGCAGAACCACCAGATGATGACAGTCATGCATTCTGGTGAGGCTGCACCCTGGAATATAAGCAGCCATCTCCTGAAGACCAACATGCCTATTCAAGCAAGGAGGACTTCTTTGGACCATATTTCAGAAGCAGAACTGAGACAACATTAATCAAACCTTAGACTGCCTGACCCAAGACTGCCCAACTAAATATTTTTATCTCTTGTTTCAGTCCTCCCCTTTAAGTCATGCTCATGCCAGTAACCAAAGATGTGTTTGAGGTAAATGGATCTCTTCATTTGTCCCCTCCACTTTAGGCACACTGGTCAAATCTACCCCTCGTCCCTCCCCATCACTTGTATCTTTAATAGATGTACTAGGATTGGTGGCTAAGCTTGTTTGGAAACCAGAGCCAGCAACGTTACCTTAAAACTCCAGTGATACTGCAATAACGCACACTAATTTAACATTTTTCATTTATGTGAACATGCACTTATAGACCAATTTGCTGCCAAGAAAACAATGTATAAATGTATAAGGACGTGTGAATATTAAGTCCCAAAGAAACCCAGGACAAATGGCTGACTGAGGTACCTGTTAACATATCCAAGTGGACTCTGGCTTCCAGTCTCTCCTAGCATTGGAAACATTGGAAAGTGCTAGTTACAGTAATGACTCCTCTCATCACATCTCATTCCCTACCCTACCCTGCCCTAAACTTCTCCAGCCCCTGAACTTCACTTCTTCCCCCCCCAGATTTCCTTTCCCATGTAACTCAGCCATTTTGGCTATGTGCTCTCTTAGTGCTCTTGACCCTGGGCTCCTAGCTCCTCTCTTCATCTGTTTATTGTCTCCTCCTCTGTCTCTCTTTTCTTTGTCTCCCCACTAACCCCATGGCCTGGTCTGTTCTGCTGGCCATGTTCAGTCTAGACTGTTGTAGATGCCTCTGGCTGTTCTCTCCCTCATATCTACAATAAATACCTTCTCAATCATGCCTGGGATGGTAATGTTCTCATTTTCACTCAATGAGAGCAATGCATACAAATGTATAGCCATATATAACAATAAATGTAAAAATGAAATGATTTATAACTTTTGTTTAGATTTATCATGTACCAGGACTAGACTGTTATTCTAATTTTCTTCTCCATAACACAAAACAATCCTTAACCTAAAATCTGTACTTCTCCAATGGCTCAAAATAAAAGCAAAATAGAAATTTTGCATCTTAAAGGCAAAAAACATCACCTAATTAATGATGAGCCTCAAGTGAACATGCAGTAAGAACAAAAAGGTCCAAGAGTGAAGTTTGTTCAGCCTGCAGTAATTCTTCCCATTTCAGAAACAGCACAGGCTGATGCCCTTGGAGATGGGGAATTTTCCTACAATACCCTTTTAGACCAAATTCCTTCCCTTAAAAAAAAACATATAATGAAACTAAACTATATTCTTGATGTTCTCTAGTGTGTCTGAAAGGAAAAGGATGGGAAGAAAAAGAAAATAACCTGAAATGCTCACACTGAGACCACATCACCAGCCTTTCCAGTATTGCCATTAATGGGCTTTGGACAGCCCCATAGCTTGGGTGGCTAATTTCCCTGGAAACCATCTCTATATAATTGTCTTATTATGCTTCTTTAGAACATTTTAGAGGCATGATTAGTACATGCAGACCTGTATAGTTTAAATTTGTCTTTGCCTTAGAGCAGTGGTTCTCAACTTTCCTAGTGCTCCAACCCTTTAATACAGTTCCCTCATACTGTATTTCATTGCTACTTCATAACTGTAATTTTGCAACTGTTATGAATCTTAATGTAACTGTCTGATATGCAGGATAGCTGATATGCCACCCATGTGGGGGTTGCAACCCATAGGTTAAGAACCAACCACTGCCTTAGAAAGTTTGGAAAGCACTTTGATGATGATGATGATGATGATGGTAGTGTGTGTGTGTGTGTGTGTGTGTGTGTGTGTGTGTGTGTGTGTTTTGGGAGAATTCAGCACTGAAAGTGGGGAATTATGCTGTCACAAGGAGAAAAGTTGAGGTTGTAAAGCAAGCTAGCAATAAAGGAGGAGGTCTTCAGTGTTCTTGTGCCTGAGGCTGCTGGAGTTATAGAAAGTATGGTATGGTAGTAGGCTAGTTTCAGGAGAGGTCTGGAGAATGGCATGCATAGAAACAGCCATTCTCAATATTTTTAGGATTTGTAACTTTCTGCTTTTCAAGGCTTACTTTTCTTGGTGTTACCCCAAAGTCACTTCTCCTCGATAGGGTCCCTGGCCAATCGCTTGAAGAAAAGAGAATGGCTCTGGATGTTGGTAATAGACCTTCCAGTGATACCTTCGCAAATAGCCATGGTTGTTCCATGTGGCTCAGGAATGGATGTTGATAACGCTAGGGGAACACCTACCTTCAGACTTTAGCTATAGTCATTAGACATCAGGTGGGGCTTTCGACTTTCTCCAAGAAACAGAAAACCCAAGGTGACATACAGACTAGGGGTGCAGAGGTATTCAACAGCAGTCAGGGAAACTCCCAGTACATCGCCACCTGTTGTCCCTTCATGGTCACTAAAAAAGATGTCAGTAGGAAGAGGACCTGGGCCAGAGATGCATCTCTGTGCTGCTACTTGCAGCTGACTAAGGAGTAACATGTGGGGAGCTTTACCCATGTGATGCCAGGATTCCCAGCTGGGGTTTATTAAGAGGGTTAGCCTAGATTTAAACACAGGCAGCAATAGAAGGAGAAGGATTAGAGAAGGATTTGTACATACTCAAACTCAGATGAAGCCTTTTTAAGAAAGCCATGTGTAAGCACCTTCAGAAGAGTCACATAGAAGATTCTGGTGGTTTCTGAAATTACTGCTCCAAATGTTTCTAGGCAATTCCTCTACCCTTTGGAGATCTTGAAGTGCCTTGGATGAGATTCTATGATGGCCTAGTTTCAATTCTGTTACTATGATAAATGTGCTGACAAAAGGAACTTTAAAAAAGAAAACATTTATTCTGTTTACAATCCCATCATTGGGGAACTCAAGACAAAACCTTGAAGCTTCCGGCTTCAGCCCCTCATTGAGGGGAGTCAGAGCAGGCACTGGGAGCAGCCAGCCATAGCCAATGTTGAGAGCAGAGAGAGATGAATGAGGCAATTCCTACTGCACAGCTCACTTTCTTTACTGTTACACAGCTTCTGATACAAACCCAGGAAATGGCACTGCTTATTTTCGGGCTGCATCTCCTACATTAGGTAATAAACAAAACAGTTCCTGCAGACATCTCCACAGCCCACCGTGAGTTGTGCAGTTTTCATTGAAACTGTCTTCCGGGAGATTCTAGGTTGTGTGAAGTTGACTATTACAACTCTCCATCACACACTGGTAGAAAGACTGGCCATGGAATTTAAGATACAGTTTTTATTGTAAATGATGTTTATTGTCTTCCATATGTGAGATTCCCAGATAACTGCAGGTTTACAATTGGAAAAGGAGAATGCCCATATTTGGTCATGGGGAGTTAGGCCTTCATTATTGCTATTTTCACATTTTTCAATTGAAATATGTCTATATGAAAGGAATATCAACTTTGTCAGCCACATTCACAATAAATTTTGCATGAGTTCTTTACACTCAGCTTCAAGAGACTTCAACCAGACCCCAGAGTAAGGGGCTTCTTTCCTTTCCTGTGTTCCCTTAGTTTCCCCCATCTTTCTATCCTGCCTTAATACCACTTTGCTTGGCTCCGTGTTTGCTCTGATGCATCTTAATGCACAGTTCTGCTTACATACATGCTGTGACCAGACATATGTGTGTACATATAGTATAACTAAAGTGTAGTATATATTATTAGAATGTATATAACATGAAGTTTGAGCTTAGCTTTATAAAGAATATCATGAAGGAAGAAACTGGTTTCTCTCCACCCTTTATAATAATTGTTAGTTGGAAAAGATCTCAGTAGCAAGACAGATCATTAAGGCCAAGACAAATGAAAGAAGCAGCTCTGGATAGCTCGGATGGACATGGAAGATGCCAAAAGAAATGAGAGATGGCTTAGTTACTTGATTTTCAGGTAGAAGTGCCACCCTGAGAGGACCGGGGGCTCTCCCCATGTTCTGTCCTTCTGCACCAAACAAAGACAAGCAGTGGTGAAGGCAGAGACAGGAGCATGTCTCAGTGTAGTCATGTAAGGAAGTACCTGTAAAGCAGGACAGTGACCCAGTGTCTGTCTTAATGGGCTGAGAGGAAGTTAGAAATTTTGTAGCTAAGAAACAAATGAGATGGTTAACGTACATGTAGGTGACAGCAGATTTCTGGAGAAATCATCATCATTATCACTCAGGATGACTATTTTGCTTTCTATGGGGCTAACAAAGCATGGGTTAAGTGCCTTTATTTGGGAAATGTTGTGGTTTGAATACAAAATGTCCCCCAAAGACTCATGTGTTTGAACCCATGGTTCCCAGTTAATGGCATTGTTTGGGAAGTTATGAACCCTTTAAGACAGTGATTTTTAACCAGTGGGTTGCAGCACCTTTGGCAAACTTCTATCTCCAAAAATATTTACATTACAATTCGTAACAGTATAAAAATGACAGTTATGAAGTAGCAATAAAAATAATTTTATGGTTGAGGGTCACCCCAACATGAGGAACTATGTTAAGAGGCCACAGCATTAGGAAGATTGAGAACCATTGCTTCAGGAATTGGATTTGCTGGACGAGGTATGTCCCTGGGAGTGGGCTTTCTTTGAGGTTTTACACCCCAGCAACACTTCCTGTTCTCACTCTTTGCCCCGTGTGTGTGGTTGAAGTGCGATCACCACGCTTCCTGACTGCCAGGTCTGCATCATGCCTTCCCTGCCATGGGGCCGATGTCCCCTTTGGAACCGTAAGCTAAAATCACTCTTTTCTTCTTTAAGTTGCTTTTTGTCAGGGTCTTAGGTTACAACCACAGAAAAGTAACTAACACTGGGGGAGTGATTTCATCCTGGGGGCTCCTGTTCTTCCAGGCTTGCCCTTCCTTGAGGGCAATTTGATCCTTTGTCATAAAGATGGCTGTTCATCAGTCCTGCCATTTCTAGAATCTGATGTAACTAGAGAAGAGAGTGATGTTAGAGAAGTTAGTGTATGAGGCAAAGTAGAGCCAACGTGACATAGTGAGTGAGGCCAGGAACTGGATGGAGTCCTTGAGCTTTGACCCTAAGCTTAACTAGTCTCTCCCTTCTCTGTGGTTTCACTTTCTCTGTGTTTTTATGTATAAGCTGGCAACCATGGTCTGAAAACATTAAATGGAAAATTCTAGAAATCAATGATGCATGGTTTCAATTGCACACCATTCTGAATAATATGATGTTTGTCTATCCCAAACATGAATGATCAGTCTGTGAGCAGTATGACCATGCTTGTATAAGCCACCTACCCATTAGTCTCTCAGTTGACCTCAGTTATCAGGGTCTCAGTTATCAGATAACAGGGTCTCAGTGTTCTAATGAAGACATTTTAGGGCCTGTGTTAATGAATTGCCAAATGGTCTTATTAATTTAAAAAAAAAAAAAAAAAAAAAAAAAAAAAAAAAAAAAAAAAAAAAAAAAAAACATGGAGCCAGAAATTGAGGATAAAGCTGAGAGGCCAGAGGAATAGAACAAGCCACAAGCCAACCTCACCTTACCGACCTTCAGTCTCCAATGGGACCTACTTCCTGTATACCCACGCCTATATTCCTTTCTGTTCTGCCAACTCATTTCCTCTCTCTGTCCAGCTACACCATTTTTTCTTCCTGCCCAACTCTGTCACTTCCTGTCTGTCTGTACAGACCTCCAGACCTCCATGGTTAACTAGTGTTGGAATTTAAGGCATGTGCCACCACACCTGGCTCCGTTCCCAGTGTGGCCTTGAACTCACAGAGATCCAGACAGATCCCTGTCTGCTAAGTGACAGGATTAAAGGCATGTGCAGCCATTGCCTGACTTCTATATAGTGGCTGGCTTTTTCCTCTGATCTCCAGGCAAATTTTATTGGGAGATGCAGATAAAATATCACCACAGGCCTGCCTTAAAAGCTTTCTTTTTAAAGTTCAAAAGAGATGCTACCATAAGCAAGGGAAAAATTAAGTATCTGAGGATGAAGGAATGAATCTACTCACACAGTGTTTTTTCAGTCCGTGTCTCTTTATTCTCTTGTTATTCTCCTAAATTTTTTTGGCCTAATTGTCTATAATTCTTAGCTCTAATTCTCTGTTCTCATCTTCCTGCTTCTTCTCATCTTGCTTAATTCTTTCTTCTTTCACAGGAGGCTTGAAGCAATAGCAAAAGTTACAAGAGTTGCCTCTCATTGGTCAAAAGCACATTCCTAGGGTAAGCGATAAGGAGCGGAGCCATTTGCCATGGCAACACATTTTCAAGGTTTCAGGACAAAGAGGGAGGGCCATAGTGCCCAAATGAGACAGACTTTGAGACATAGGTCTATTGTCAGTGGACTTGGCAAGGGAAGAATCAGCATGCTTTTCTTAGGGTGCTTTGTGTTAGTAATCATGGTAGACACCTGTGACTCTGATTTTGTGCATAACTGTAAAGTTTTAAACTTATGGTCTATTTACAAAGGCCTTTAGTCTAGTTGAACTTGCTTTAAGGTAAGTGTGAGGTAAACGTGTGCAGTTTGAGTTAGACTGAGGTGGGATTGTTATTTTTGTTAGTCTTTGTAAGAGGAACAAGGCAGGCTTTAAGTGTCTACAGTCTCATGGGACAATAGATCTGGCTGTAAAGCATATCCTAGTACATTTTCTATATGTCAAATTATACAGCTAAGTGAAAAGTAATCTTTCTGACCACCCACAGATATATGTATCCATAGATTGAGTGTGATCAAGAGATTGCATATATACATTTTATGAAAATGTGTGGTAATGGAGAGTTATCATAGCTGTTATTTCACAGGAAGTTTAGATGGAAGAAACAGTATTCAGAATCAATGGCCTGAAAGCCTTGCTCAACAGGTTACCCCATCAAAGAACATTCCTCTGGTGGGTTGACATCTGAATGACCAATTGCTCTAAACTGTAATTGCGTCATTGCCCACAGTAGTTCATGACAATGGCTCCTGACAGTGTTCAGTCTCAACTAGCCCTGATTTTAATGAGTGATGACCCCAACGTGCAAAAATAGTGATGCTGACAATTGGGACGTGCTAAAGAGAGGCATAAAATGCTACCTTCTTGGGAAAAGGTTAACACTCTTGACTAAGCAAGATAGAGTAAAACTAGTTCTTCTGCCGACGACATTGTGAGGTTGAAGAATTCTTGTGCTTCTGCTATCACACTGCAGAAGTTAAAGCACCACAGTTCATAAGTGCTTAGTGAAAATGGAAAGGGCATTACAAAAGTGTGTGTGTGTGTGTGTGTGTGTGTGTGTGTGTGTGTGTGTGTAAATCTGAATAGGCTTAAGCACAATTCCTAGTGTTAGCATCTACTGCAAGGTCTGACTTAGAATGCACCCCATGGAGAAAAGAGAGACTGTTTTATGCATTTCCATGGAAACAAACAGGGTCTGATTATAAGGGGTGACTAGGAAATAAGGATGAGTGTTGTTGTATAGATTAATCTCAGAGGCTTGTACAGGGATCAGAAGCTCTTAGGATTTCACACCTTTCTCTTCATGGTGCAGAACAGGGAATGTGCATGTAAATATAGACTTCTACCCCAACCCACACTCCAACCCTCTCACCTGACCCCTAGTTCAGGTACACACACACACACAATGCAGGCTTCGGTTTTGGGTACAAATTCCTCTTACAAAAGACTAAGTTTTACTTTGTTTTCAGAATACTTCTTGTGTCTGCAGTTTCTCAAAATAATCAGCTGAAAATAATCCTTGTATTTTGGGATAGTATATTCTAGTCTTCTACAATGCATTCAAAAATGTTTCAAAAATAGAGGCTAGTTTAAATCAGAAATTTCCTTTGCCTACTTCACAACAACAACAGCAAAAAAACAAATTTCACCAACTGTTTGATATATATTTTGAGAGCACATGGCACATTTTTATTCATTTTTAGCGTCATTTGTTGCATATGTATTCATATGAGACACTCTGGTGAATCTATTGAAAATGAGTAGGATTAGAGGAGGCACAGAGATGAAGTGAAAAGATTGCATGTAAACTGTTACCTTGTTTCTGCAGCCTTGGAAAGCATGGAAGGGTATTACTATAGAGACAATGTTTCCGTGGAAGAGTTCCAAGCCCAGATAAACACGGCCTCCCTGGAAAAGGTCAGACAGTACAATCAGAAGCTCAGGTATGTGATCTCCACTTGTGTTTACTTGATTTTGCTTTTCACATTAGACTGTACATTCTGGCCACATGAGCAGAATTTATAACATTTTCATTGGCTTAGATTATTGATATTTCCTTTTGGTATTTATAATGTTTAATGTCTCAAATACCCTAATGGCTATGCCCCATGAAAATGAATAAGAAAAAGAATCTTGGAATGTTTTATGCTGAAGTTTTAATTTCTGGAGAAAATAAAGGGATGCAATTAAAGTTCAGCAGATTATTTCCAGGGGAAATGTCATTGTTGCATGTTATGGTGGCATCTACAGAAAGGGTCATTGAATTGCTGGGAAAACACATTCCTTCACTTGCCATTAAAAAGCTGGCCCCTCATGTGGGGAGAAAAAAAAAGGCTCCATGTGAAGATATGACAATGTGCTTGTTATTGGAAACTATATCTATATCCAAATAAGTAACACTTGAATTTTAATATTATATTTCTTCCTACATTGTTACTGTGCAGTATTATAGATCTTAGCAGAGTTGGAAGCCTTTGAGGATGGACTCTTCCCTCATGGTTGGCTCTGAACCTAACCTATTTCCATGGTAACATTACAAAGGGAAAAGTCAGCTTCCTTTCCTTAGGATTTAAAATAATACATGGAAGAAGAGAGATATGAGGGTTTGGTTGAGACTCTTTAAGGTAAAGCTCCTCCCTCCTGACCCAAAGAATGGAATTTGAGTTCTGCCCAAGCCCTGCTTGGGACTTGGCCTTCTGATCTTCCCTAAGATTAGAGCATTGAGTACTACTGAACCTGCAGCTGGGCCTGTCAGTCACCTTACTAGAACACTAGAACTGAAGATATGTTAGGGAGATGGGAGGAATAGTTATCTTCTCATTGGGATGATGTACTTGTACTGCATAGAAGCCTCTTGTGTCCCATGCCACACTGCTAAGCCTGCCTGCTTTTGTTGGTTGGTTTTTCCTCCTTTTGGATCCTAGTCAAAAAGCTAAGCATGCTCAGGGCTTTTTTTTTTTTTTTTTTTTTTAACCTATGTCTGAAGGTGCTCCGTCCCCTCCGCTTCCACCATGCAGCTGCTTTGCTAAGCATGAAGATGTTCGTGGACCCAAACTCAACATGGAGTGGCTTTTTCTTCCTCTCCATCTCCCTCCTCCATGCAGCTTCTGAGATTTACACCCCGCCTGTCCTGTTGTTGTTTTCTTCTAGAGTCTAATAAAATGATCCTCAAGATCCCTTCTCTGGCCATTTAAAAAATTCTCTTATGAGCAAGACTAAGACTCCAAAAGGGGAATCATGGATTTCCTTGATACTACAGTAGCAAGAAAAATGAACCATAGCCAGTGGAAGGGATGGATGGTAACTGAGAAGCTTTTACTTTCCACGATTATTAGACAATATTTCTCTCTTGTGAGTGAACTGGTTGGCAGATCACTTTTAAAATTACTTGACACATTAAACTTAAAAAAATGTTTAGAGTTAGCATACCAAGTGGTATATTTCATTATAGCATTTTCATATATACATATGACGCTATCCTTTATTCCTATTCATCCCTCTCCCTCGGGATCCTCCTTCAGTACCCTCCCCTTCTCTCTTCCCTTCTCTGATTGATCCCCTTCCTTCCAACTAAATTCTTCCCTCCTCTACTTCCATGTCTCTTGTATTCCATTACTGTGGTTTTCTTATTGCCCCCGCCTCTTGAAATCTCTTCCTCTGCTCTCATGACGACCCTCTTTATAATTTCATGATTTTGCATGCATGTGTGCCTGCGTGCGTGCGTGCGTGTGTGTATGTGTGTGTGTGTGCATGTGCGTGTGTGTGTGCACGATCATGCGTGCATACACACGAGTATGTGTGCTGGAAGGGAGAACATGGAGACACCAGAGAGATAAAAATGTATAGTGTTATCCAGTAAGACAGTGTGGTCCCTATCTTTAAGAGTCTGGTTTATTTTGCTTAACGTTTATTTTTAAAGGAGAAAAGCTGTTCTAGCTTGAGTCTTTGTAACTGAAAAATTATATCATGACTCCCTGCCACACACATATGTGGCCACTCTGAAGATTAAATTAATTCCTAAAATGAACAGCAGGGATGTGTATTGGTCCGGGTGATTTTCTAGTAAAACTTACCTGACTGGTTTCACAGCCTGGCCCTTCTCCCATGCTCTCGGCTTCATCCATCATGTATCATTTTTAGGAAGATTTAATCCACCCGCCCCTTTTTCAGTTACTTATTTCCTCTTCGTTAGTAAATGCATTCTGAGGTCCTAATGATTCAGATTTGTATTGGCTTAGACTGTTTCAATTTTACTTCCTTGTCTACATCACTGTTTCTCAGAGCTATAAAATGTACTTACTCCTTTCATAGCAATGAAAAATGTTAACCTTAAATTCATAATCAATTTGTTCCTAATTCCCTGACTAAGAAGCTTTGGCTTAGGAAGCTTAAGTTCAGTCTTGAGAAAAATCTTTCCATTGATGACTGTTAAAGGAGAATTTTGCCTTCCCAACTGGTGAAATATATTCCTAGGTTGTCTTTGAACTAGAAACAAAATTGAAGCATTTCTATAGAACACACAGCCTTGAGCATGCATCCATAGACTCATTTTAAGGAAATGGACGACTGCTGAAGCATTCTGCTTAACCCTGTTTCTAAACACCAGTCTTGTTTTCATCCACTCAGGATGGTGCTTCCAGACCATGCCACCCTCCTATTCGAAGCTCTGTAATGATTTCTTATGGCCTCCACGAGAAATATCAAGCTCCTTAGTTGGCAATGAAGCTCTTTCATGCCCCAACCTCTACTTCCTTTTTCTACAGATACATCCGTCATGTTCTCCTACCTAATTGTGCCTCATACTTGCCCTCTCTTGACTCCTCATTCTTCATCAGCATCTACCTCTCTGTCTCCCAGCTCCTGAGAAAGCTATGCTTATGATTCATCTTCTCATATTGCTACAGTCTTCTTTGTATTCATTTATTGCAGACTTGGAATGAATCCTGGGCACTAGACATTTCAAAAGATGCCTAGGAGTTTAATATACAGCCAGAACTGAAGACCAATTCCTAAATCAGAAGTTCTTAAAGGACAGTCATCAGGCCAGCAATGTCAGTGTCATCTGCAAACTTCTGAAAGACTCTTGAGTATCCCACTGTCTGGTTCACTTGATTCAGTCTTTCTCACACTCAAATTTCAGAACTACTGTCCAGACCAGAATGACTGAGCAATCCCTCTCCCAACTTTTTATTTTCCTTTTATGCTAATTATAAATGTCAGTTTTATTCTAGATGATAAGTTATCATTATAGATCTCTCTCCCACTTTATAGTAATATAAATTCTGTGAGTTGAAGGGTTAGCCGACTTTAGTGTCCCCTCTTGTATTCATCAAAATTTTTTGCATAAAAAAAATTTCCATTAAAAAGATCTCCACAGATGTGTGTTGAATTGCATTACTGGTATTGGTTTCTTTTGTATTGCTGTGACAAATCCCGAACTCAAATAACTTGAGAGAAAAGTTGATCTTGAGTCATGGTTACAGGGGACATAGTGCATCACAGATGTGTAGTAGGAGTGTGAGGTGGTAGCTCTTTATTTCTTGGTGGTCAGGTGACAGAGAGTATAGGCCCAGCCTTAGTGACCTACTTTTGTCAGCTAGTATCCACATTACAAACCTCTGTCTTCCAAACAGTGCCACCAACTGGGACCAAATTATCCAAACACATGCTCTGTGGGGGAGATGCCACATGCCACATTCAAACTCTAACAATGATATTTATGTTGAAGTAGCAGAAAGCAATGGGGAGTAAGACACAACTTTCTCAGCCCTGGGAGTCTACTTTAAACAGAAGTTTATATGTGTGTGTATACATACATACATATATAGACATATATGCATATATATATATATATATATGTATATATATATATCTGACAGGATATTTATTGATGATTATGAAGAAGATAGCAGAAGTGTTGTACACTATTCTGCTCTCATAAGAAAATATTTTAATGTATCTCTCTTTAAGAAAGGTTTTTAGAAGTGGGTACTCTTTGGTTTTATATATATATATACACATATATATATTTGCCCCATTCGATTTCCTGTGCTCAGGAAGGCAATTATCTTCCTACTTCCAGAAGTGCCGCTCTGCTTGCTTGTGTCTTAAATATGTAGTCAGTTTCCTCCTTAATTTTTTTCCTGTGGCTTTGCACAGATACTTTTTAGTTGCTTCGGGAATATGCTTTTGTTTTTTAGAGCCAGGAGGTAATATTAACCATTTCAAGAGCATTGACTGATCCTCTTACAAAGGAAATTTTTTTCTTTTTCTTTTTTTCATTCCTCATAACCCTAGTGCCCCTTTCACTCTTCCAGTAGAACTCATTTAATTCTGGACATTATTTTATTTACTTTTTGGATTTCAGAAAACATCTTTTTGACCTTCACCTGTGTGATTAGAAAGCCTTCCTTAGATGACAGGCTTCAGAAAGTAAACTCAAGCTAGCATCGGCAAAACAATGTATTGACCATGTGATGCAGACTTTGGTCTTGGGTATGAGTTTTCTTCCTTTCTGTTTGGTTCCCCTTTCCTCTGTGTGGATCCATTTAATTCTCTCATCTGGGCAAATATGTTCACTGTAGACCAATGTTATACATAGAAGAAGAGACAGTGCCCCCTGCTTGCCCAGCTCTACTAAAGGACCCAGGAGGGGCTTGCAGCTAGAGCCTAGCTGTCTGCTCCTTTCTGAGGGGCTTCAGTATGACACACTAGTGGACTATTAAGTGAGAGTGAGAAGGGTACTGTGCAAGTAGAAACAGTGGGTTCTATTGCTCTAGAGCAGCCAAGAGTAAATGGGTATAATTGTCTAGCAGAAAATTACAGGCATTAAACCTGCCAAATGAGGTCACTGTCCATGATGGAGTGGGACTTTGCAGTGATGCTCCTGTATTCCCATAACTAACCCTCCAAGTGTGATCTGTAAGCAAGCCCAGTAAACTCATCTCCCCAAATTAGACGATGATAAAGTCTGGCACCATGGCCTGGTCCTTTTCTGAAGATGCCTGCTTGGCTCTTTATGAACAAGGCTGAGCTAGCATAAATAGTTCCAAGATGTTTCTAAAATATAAACTCCTTCCTGGACC
The DNA here is from genome assembly GCF_004664715.2 of Peromyscus leucopus. NCBI lineage: Eukaryota > Metazoa > Chordata > Mammalia > Rodentia > Cricetidae > Peromyscus > Peromyscus leucopus. The sequence goes on from NC_051067.1 coordinate 140,442,705, forward strand.
CAGCCAGAAATCATTATTGATTGATTTAGTCCTGTTTATAAAATAAGAACTACAACTGAAATGTTTAACTGTGAAATTCTGACAAATTCGTAAGTTAGGGAGTATTGCTAACCCTGACTTTAACTTCCTCATCTGCTCTAGGCCTTCTCAGTCTCTCAGTCTCTTTTCTTTTTATTCCCCCGGCCATGATCCATCCTCTGTATCAGCCTCATTTTGCCATGCCCTACTTAAAGGCAATTTATCATTACTAAATCCTTTCATTTTAATTCATCCTCTATTGCAAAAAGCACCGCAATGTGTCGAGTAAGGATGTAAATTGTAAATGTGAACAATGTTCCCTATAGCCAAGGAGTCCTTGAAGTTTCAGGTACTTAGGAAATTATTTTTTAATATTACTTTAGTGTAAAATGAATAGTAAAATCAAACAAAATAAAAAAGAAACTAGTCTGCATTAGCTGATGTCATTTATTATTTATATGAAGTGACAGCTTCATACTGAATATTTTAGGGCTAATGATCTGGGATATCTAAATGTAAATCCATCATCTTTACAGAATATGAGAAAATTATTCAAAGCAATGGTTCTCTTAAGGTGTGCCTTTATGAGTAAAGAATGGCACATGCCCTTTAAAAAGGTGTTTTTTTTTGGGGGGGGGGTGAGGGACTGGAAAGATAGCTCAGAGATTAAGAGCATGTACTGCTCTTACAAGGACCTGAGTTTGTTTTCCTGTACCCATTACACTGACTATAACTCCAGTTCCAGGGAATTCAAAACCCTCTTGTGGCTCTATGGGTATCTGAACTCACATGATGCATATATGGACAAATAGGCACATGTACTATACATAAATAGAAAAAAAACTTTTAAAGGCCTTTTGAAAATCAAAATATACTTTTGATGAAAAAGAGAAGAAACATAGTGATTTTATGTCACAAAGGAATACTCTACATACCCATCTCAGAGCCACTGGAAAATGACAGCCAGAAGGATGCATTTTGATTATCCCCAGAATAGCATTTCCATGAAGCATGTCATCTCTCCACATCCACAGAGAGAAATATGTCAGTGAATGTGCACTCCTGACATGGGGCAGTTATGATGCATGACGTGGATGAAGTGTCATTTCACATTTTTAGGTGCAGCTATCACACAACGGGAGAAAATGGAGGGATAGTGCACTTTCAGCTGTGGTATGCTTCTGAGTCCCTGGCTTCATAGCTCATGTCCTTCTTTTCCCTACTTTGGTGGCCTCACATGAGACACTGCTGCCCATTCCTTTGTTGTATGGCATACAGTGCAGTTGAGTTTGAAGTGGAAAATATTGCTTCCTATTGATGAGTGTGTGTGTAAGCCATAGTCAATTGCAAGTACCAGTTACAATGAGCAATCAGGTGAGTGAGCAACAGAGAACATTAATTAGCTTGTAAATTGTTTCTGTCTTTAAATTATTTCTCTGTACAGAGTCGAGGCTTTCAGAGTTAAATGATGTATGTTTTAAAACCATACAGAAACCTATATATTCATCTCCTTGGTGGTATTTCTGTAGTTTTTATTCTGCCTTTGAGCACAGTTGGGATTTTTGTTGTTGTTGTTGTTTGTTTGTTTAAAGTGTCCATAATGTGGCATCCCTAGCTGTAAACCAACTGTATACATTCAGTTCCTTTCTGTTTGCAGACCAAGAATACAGAATTTTCAGGGTTTTGCATGAGGAGTAAAGCTCCCATGGTAGGGTGATAAACCAAGTCTGTGAGGAATTTGAGTCAGTTTAGGATGCCTATGCTTTTCCTAGGTTTTTTTCTTACATGAGAGATGTATGAAGGATCCACAACTTAGGAAGTATAGGTTTTACTAAAGTGATAAATTTTCCCACTGAGGAAAAGTATACACATTCTGGGGGCTTAACTAGTTATTCAGCAAATGCCACGTACCACGGACAGCACAAAAGACATGCTGGTGCATTGCAGCAGCTAAGAGTATGCCTTCCAGGAATGTTTTGCCTTTGGGTTAAGATAAATGCTGACCAAAATTCTCTGTAACAATTAGTGAATATATCTGAAACAAACAATATGTAGGCATATATGCAAGAAGAGAGTACATCTCAACTGTGGGGAGGAAGGTGAATGATGGTTTCAGGAATCGATTGCTTAAGGAAGATCCTTTAAGCTGAGATTGGAAAGCAGGATGGAGTGGCAAGTGTTTAGGGGAGAGAGTCTGCGAGGTAAATTTGGCAGGGATGGCCATTATTTTCCAGGAGAGGGAATAACATTTTCAAAAGTCTAAAAGGTAAAGGGATAATTTCTAAGGTATGACTGAGGCTCCAGCTCATGCGAGAAGAATGTGAAACTGATATATAAACAGAAACTATATGTTCCTTTTACCCATTTTACCCTTCAGCTCCACTCCAACTTCTGCCAGTCCACCCTTAACCCAGGACACACTTCAGCTCCATCTCCTTTTGTTGGAAGTGTAATTATTTTGTAATTATTTAGGACCCATCTCAGATTCATCTTCCTGCAGGATGCCTTCTGTTACATCTAAAGCTGCAATTAATCAACTTCTTTCAAAACTGAGCAACTTTTTGAATTGCATTAGTTTTGTTGGGGTTAGGGAACTATTTATCTGACTTCTTCAGTAGGATGAGGAAAAACGGGTCTTAGTATATATGCCCCAAATAGCTGTATTGAATTAGAAATCATATTAGTTGTAATGTATGGCCATGCTCTTGTCACATTATTATTATATTGAATATATTCCACTATCCAGTCTACTTTGTTTTATATCCAAAAGTTTTCAGACCATTTGAAGGGGACAGATGCTGGCTCTGTTGGAGATCTCTCCAGAAAATTTATCAGTATAGTCAAGGTTCATAAATTTCACATGAGATGAGAACAGATAAAGTTGAAGTTGTAGTGACGTTTTGAGAGCAACATATCTCTTTTTTATTTGAAAAGTACTGTAATTCTATGAAAGCTGACACCATTGTTTTACTGAGAAGGCAATATAGTTACACGTATATTAATGTGTTAATCTTGTTTAACTCACTTGGGCTGTACTTTTTAGATTCAGACACCTTCATTTGCCCTTGAAAACTTATACCTGTAACTAATATTTATTTTACTTTTACCTTAAAGGAATTCTTAATGTAATATTTTAGTAAGGGGAGAACATGGGATTAGAATTCCTAGCCTATGAGTTTTCACATTTTTGTGATAAATATCTGTATGTGGTAATATTTATCAGGAAGAATAGTTATATTGTCTGACAAGTATAAGCAGATGAAATCATCTTTATTTTCTGAGCATCTTTGGGAGAGAAATCATCTCTGCCTAGATGCTAAGACACTATTGTTTTCCATCTGGAAACTGAGGAAAAGCTAAGAAAAAAAAAAAAACGCTTTGTTTTTGCCAAAGTAAAAGGAAGATCAAAATACTTTGTGTTCATAACTTCTTTTGGAATAAATAAATGCAAGTTGAATATTTCAAAGAGAAAATAAGCCCACCCCCAAAGAATTAGTTAAGGAAATATACTGTCTGAGGGAAAATGTCCAGTGCTTATGGAAGCAAAATTGATTTTTCACTCTGCTGACTTTTGTATTTGATCACAAGGACAATCTTAAAATGGCATAGTCAAGGCACTTTAGTCCAGCTTTTTTTATGAATGTTTTTCCTATTGCTTTTGCTTGGTCCCTTTTTGCTGGCATTTCAGATTTTGTTTTGTGGATGTACCATGGAAGGTGAATAGGTAACTATAAATTACTTTTAGCTTGATCCCGGAGACTTTGATACCAGAGGCCTGCCTCTTAACTTAGAAGAAAAGGGTATGGCTTTATTGAAACCCTTGGTTGTGATGGGCAGCACAGCATGAAGTTTGTAAAATTAGCTGCCTGGTTAGATAGCTCAACTTCAACAGAAGGCAGGTTCTGTGTTTAGTAGATGCAAGTTTGTGAAATCTGTCAGTCATGTTGACTTTGTTAGATTTTAGTACATTCAGTCCAAATAACTCCAATTCCCATTGCTAGCCAGTTCCTACATCTGTCTCTTGGTGTACCTTGGATCTCAGTCCTTACAGCATGATATCTTCCCATCTCTTCTCATTTAGTCTTTTGCACTTTGCCTTCCCTAATGTCTCTATGATGACTTCTGTTAACTTGTATTCTTGTATTATTTAATTGTCTCTCTCTCTTTTTTTTTTTTCTTTTCACCCATTTGTTTTTTCCTTTTTGGTTTACACATTAACAACAAAATGTCTACTAATAGATGATTAACAAGGGTATATATGTATAGAAATGCCCAAAGGTGGGTCAGCCATACCTGGAAGCAAGTCGCAAACAGTGGCAGGTTCTTGACTGGCATCGCAATGACTTCATGACTCTCGGGAGAATAGTGTGGAGTCGGTGTCGAGGTTGAATGGGACTCCCCAGCTGCTCCTATCCTGCTTGAAGAATTGTTCCATCTCATTCAGCAATAGTTACTGTGCACTTTTATGCAAGTGCAAATGTAGGTACAGCACTGGGGATGCTGTAATGATTCTGAGTCTCCTAGGAGATCCCCGATAGGGGCAGTAAGCAGGTTATATGAGGGTTTTCCCGTGCACACCGTGGCTTTGATAACATGAAACTCAGAAAGAGATGCATATACTATGAACAACTAGGGAGTTCAGGGACAGGAAGCAGTGCTGACAGATGATACTGGTGGGTGAGTTGTAGGAGAGAGGTCCCATTTCAGTGGATGAGCAAAGGCACTGTGGACCTGTGAGGCATGAGCAGAGGCAGGGTCGAGTCAGGGGAGTATGCAGGAGGAGGCCATGATAAGCTTCTGATGCAGCCTGAGGAACTTGGGCTTAAGCCCTCCTCCTGAGTGCTAAGAAGTGTGGTAGGGGAGGGTAGTTCAATCTAAATGGGTGCCAGCATTGAAGACCAACCGGGAATAAGGGCAAAGCCAAAGAGAGACTGAGGTAGGGAGAGGGAGGTAGGAGAGGAAGAGGGAGGGAGAGAGGGAGGGAGGAAGAGAGGGAGGGAGGGAGGGAGAGAGGGAGGGAGGGAGGGAGGGAGGATACTTAGGACACTATTAAAATAGTTAGGGTAAGGGTAAGTTAATAGTTAAAGATAATAAGGCCCCTACCATTGAGAAATGGAGAAGGAATGCAGTAAAATGTCCAGAAAGACTGACATGGTTTGAATACATTGTTAGTTGGAAGTCCATCTCTGAGTCAAGCTCAAGCTCAGTCTTATATGTTGTCTTCATAGTGACTGTACTTTGTGAAATATTACTGGCAGAGAAGGGTCATCTGCATTAATATAATGCCATTAAAATATATCACCATCTCTATTCAAAATCCAAAGTAAAGGATCAACATATATATTATATTTAGTACTCTGTTATAATTGTAAAAAGATAATAACTTTGTATTATCACTAAATAAAAAATACATAGACAAATTTGAACATAAATAGAATATTTTCATTTTAGTCTACTCAAATACTAAAACCTTTAATCATGCAAAACTGAAAGCCTACAGTGGTACCCACCCACAGCTGTAGACGAATTTCTAAATGGTCTTAATAAATAAAAAACACAGAGCCAAAAATTTGGGTTAAAGCCTGAGAGAAAGATCAGAGGAATAGGACGAACCACAAGCTAACCTCACCTCACCAACTCTGCATCTTCCAAAGAGAGCTTCTTCCTGTTTACTCACATTTATAATGCCTTTTCTCTTCTGTTCTCTCATTGGCTCTCTCAGCCCAGCTACATCACTTCCTCTTTCTACATATAGCTCTGTGTTGATGTAATCAACAGTCTTATTAAATAAGAAACACAGAAACAATGTAAAAGAGAAAGCCGAGAGGTCAGAGCTCAGAGCTAAAATCTCACCCTTCCGCCTGCGGTGTCCCAGCTTCCCGAAAGAGAGCTATATCCCGTCTGTTCGTTTTTTTTATAGTATGTTGTTCTGCCTTCTCATTGGTTGTAAACCCAAACACATGACTGCCTCATCACTGTCTGAATGTACAGCCCCCTAGGTCTTAAAGGCATATGTCTCCAATGCTGGCTGTATCCCTGAACACATAGAGATCTATGGGATTAAAGGTGTGTGCCACCACCGCCACACTCTGTCTATGGCTCTAATAGCTCTGACCCCCGGGCAACTTTATTTATTAACATACAATCAAAATCACATTTCAGTACAATTAGAATACCACCACATTTCCCCTTTTCTATTTTAATAAAAATAAAAAAAGCAAAAGGTTATAACTAACAAAAGAAAAACTATATATAAAAGTACAATAACTATATACAATATATACAAGTAATAAATACCTAAACAGGTATTTGACAAATCAGAGAAAATAATTCCATTATCTATCCTATTTTGGTAAATCCAAGATGTATCTAATGCACTTTCTATCCTAATTAATTTTCAACTATAACTAACTAATCTTCAACCATAACTAACTAATCTTCAACTCCCTCAGAGACCCAAGAAGGGAATAATATTAGCTAACAAAAATAAAAACAGGAAGTGCATGCAAGCAACTTCCAAAAAATTTTGTGAGTTGACAGAAACAGCCAGTTGCCTGGGCAGTCACCTGAGGTTTCTCCGCAGTGTTGGGGCATCATCTTCAGCCTATAGACTTAGTGTATCTAACAGACTCATTTGTGAAGTAGGATGTACACAAGGTCAACAGTTCAATCTCACATTGGGTGAGAGCAGTCCACGTACCAGAAACACCTGAATTCCACTAGTGTCCTGTCATGATTCAGGATTTTAAATTCTGGAAATTGTTGACAGTTTTTTAATTCAGCTGTCCATTCTTCTTGGCTGTGTATATATGGCTTCATCTCAGCATCCCCTTCTTCTCCACATCCCTCTATTAAATGCCAGTCTACTTTCGAGAGGCATGAACTTTCAGTTGCTGTTCCATTGCATAACAGAAGCCATCGGCCCTCTGCCTGTTAAGCTGCCTTTGAAGAAAAGGGCACCGTACCTTTTCTGGATGCGAAGGCCACTTCAGGGATGGGGCCATATTGTCCTGGCCTCAGAAGATGCCTTTTGATAAAGTCATAACCACACTTGTTTTGGCAAGAATCAGTAGTCCCTTGTTTCGTGTTCTGTCTGTCCATTTTGTCCTGTTGATTCGAGGATACTTTGTTGTCCAGTGGCTAACTTTTGCCACAATGAAAGTTGACCCCATATGCAGTTTCTTCAATGCCCATATTTTCTCTGAAGTAGATTGGTACTGCCAGGAGCCAACATGTCTCAAAAAAGAAAAATTTTCTAAGTTATTAAAACATTTTAAATGCCATATTCTGTAGATCTCTGAAGGGTTTGATGATGATCTGTCTGTATAAAATATATCTGCTCAGTCTTAAAAACATACCTAATATGACTATAAGTTAGTTCTATTGTAATGTCTAACTACTAACTTTCATTTCTTTATATCCTAATAGTTGGTAATAATAACATTCAAGGATCAGAAATTTGCATTACATTGTTAAATGAATGGTATAAATACAATTAGAAATATACATATAGCATTTTCTAACAATATCAGTTTCAAATTTGTATACAATATAAAACAATCCAATCCAATGTAAAATATTTAAAACTAGTAATTGTCTTTTTCTTTTCTTTCTTTTCCTTCCTTTTTTTTTTAAAAAAAATAAGAACCTTAAATCTAATCTCCTTTGCTTAGCCTTTTTCCTAACCCTTGACAACAACTTGTAACCAACCCCCTAAATACTGAAAATTATCCCAGACCCAAAACCCATTAAAAAGACCAAAAAACCACCCGCCCCACACCACCTCTTTGGGAATGTGGGCATCGTATTCTTAAAATTGCTTCCTGCTGGGTATGGGTGAAGTTTTCTTTATCCTGAAAGAAAAATTTTAGGTTAATTGTCAAATTCTAGGAGAGGTAACTATATCCTTCATTATCCAGTCTGTGTATAATGCCAAAGTTCAGGGTTTATCTCAAGTCCTTATTCAAGTAGTCTTTGAGACTAGATCATCTCAGCTAGTCATCTCAAAATTGCACTGAGCACCTTGTAGTTCAAAGCTGATCTGTGGATGATGTTTGTCAGCTTAATGATATTATTATTGTCCACGTGGAATTGTTGTTGTTGTGGGGCTTCATCTTCTTTCTGGAGACTTCAGTTGATGTTAGGCCTGGCCGTGATTTCCTGCAGAAAACTGATAAGAGACTCGAACACAAAAACATATATATGCAGCTAGCCTTTTTTCTAGAATTAGTTAGTACTCTATATGACCATTCATATCCTAACAAAGTTTAAAATGTATATATATATATATATGTATATATATATATATTAATCTTGTAAATTTTGATATAAAATTTATACTTTAAGAAAAGTTTGAAGAATCAGAATAAAATCAAAAGAGTTGAGATTAGTAATAGAATAGTCCCTTAATTAATTTTGCCTTTGTCCTGTACCATAGCAGAAGATGGCTCTTTTATTCTGGCATGATACAGGGAGTTTGCATTTTCCTTTTAACAACATGCTTGAGTTTAAAGAAGGAGAGAGCCATTCTCCAACTCCAAAGTCAGCTTTAAATTTTAATTGAACTGGGACTATTAGAAGACCAATAGTGTTAAATCTTTAGAGAAAAGCAGAAACAAACATTTAGGAAGACATAAAATTTTTTAGATAATATATACCCATACATCATTTCATTCTGTTTCTTGGGATAGATGATTTGTCCCTTTTCTTCAGTTGTCTCATTTGTCCAGTGTTCTTCAAATTCCTTAACCTTCATTCTCCTAAAAGACAAAAGCAAAAACCTTTCCCCAAGACTAATTTTGGGGACGTTTCTTTTTGACAAGTTATTATCTGATTAAATGAAAAGGCATGTGTTAGTTTAAATTGGATGTTCATGCTGGTTGATGAACTATCACCTCCTCTAATTAAGAGGTCTCTCTTGTTCAAATCGAACCTTTATCAATTTTGATGGTACCCACAGCTTATCTTCTCCTGTAGAAACAAAAGCAAAACCTCGTCCCCAATGTAATACACACCCTGGTTTCCATTCTGAGGTCAGCACATCCTTAAAGTATATAGGCTGATTTAATTCTGTAGTGTTTTCTATTATCCAATGTCTCTCTGCAGCTGTTGTTCCTTTCTCATTGGCATTCAGAAAATTCAAAGTTAGAAGAGCATTATGCAGTCTATTTCTGGGGATTTTTGTTACCCATTTCTGTTTATTTAGCATATCCTTTAGAGTTCTGTTTGATCTTTCTATAACTGTTTGACCTGTAGGATTATGTGGTATGCTTGTAATATGCTTTATATTGTAATAAGCAAAAACTGTTTCATTTTAACAGAGACATATGATGGAGCATTGTCAGTTTTGATTTGTGCAGGTATACCCATGATGGCCATAACTTCTAGCAAATGAGTGATTACAGAATCAGCTTTTTCAGAACTCAAAGCAGTAGCCCATTGAAATCCTGAATAAGTATCGATAGTGTGGTGTACATATTTCAATTTTCCAAATTCTGCAAAGTGAAACACGTCCATCTGCCAGATTTCATTTCTCTGAGTACCCTTTGGGTTACATCCTGCTGGTAATGGTGTTTGATTGTAGAAGGAACACGTAGGACATTTCTTTACTATTTCTTTGGCTTGTTGCCAGGTTATGGAAAAATCCTTTTTTAAACCTTTTTTAAAATGTTTTCATAAATGTTTTTTATGAAATTCTGAGGCTTCCAGCACATTTCCTATCAATAATTTATCAATCTCATCATTGCCTTGTGCTAGAGGGCCTGGCAGACCAGTATGGAATCGAATGTGAGTTATATATAAAGGATGATTCCTTTTCCTGATTGTATCTTGTAATTGAATAAATAGTGAAGTTAATTCTGAAGCATCAGGGATAAATTCTGCAGTCTCAATATGTAACACCACTCTTTCAGCATACTGAGAGTCAGTTACTATGTTGAGAGGTTCTGAAAAATCCATTAATACCAACAAAATAGCATACAATTCTGATTTTTGAACTGAATTATACAGACTTTGAACCACTTTACTCAAATTTTCTGATTTGTAACCTGCCTTTCCTTCTTTGTTGGCATCTGTATAAAATGTACGAACCCCAGATATGGGTTTTTGCCGTACAATTCGAGGCAAGATCCAATCAGCTCTCTTTATAAGATCAATTCTATTGCTTTTGGGATATTTGCTGTTAATTTCTCCCAAAAAATTACTGCAAGCTCTTAGCCAAGGTTCACTTTCTGTCCATAATTTTTCAATGTCCTCCTTAGTTAATGGTACGACAATTTCTGCTGGGTCTATCCCTGCTAATTGACGAAGTCTCAATTTTCCTTTGTAAATCAAGTCAGAGATTTTTTCCACATAAGTTTTTAATTTTTTATTTGGTTTATTTGGTAAAAATATCCATTCTAATATAATATCTTCCCTCTGCATTAATATTCCAGTAGGAGAACGCCTAGAAGGTAAAATAACCAAAATGCAATCCAGCTTTGGATCAATACGATCCACGTGTCCTTCATGCACTTTCTTTTCTACCAAGGCCAATTCTTTCTCAGCTTCCGGTGATAATTCTCTTGGACTATTTAAGTCCTTGTCACCTTCTAAGGTTCTGAACAAATTAGTCAGTTCATCATTTTTTTACCCCAATAGTTCGTAGATGAGAAATATCTCCAAATAATCTTTGAAAGTCATTAAGAGTCTGTAGTCTATCTCGCCGAATTTGCACCTTTTGGGGTCTAATTTTTTGTAGCTCTATTTTATATCCTAAATAATTAATAGAATCTCCTCTTTGTATCTTTTCAGGAGCAATTTGTAATCCCCAGCAAGGCAAAATTTTCTTTACTTCTTCAAATATTATTTCTAAATTATCTGCATTTGAGTCAGCTAGTAAAATATCATCCATATAATTATAAATTATAGATTTAGGAAATTTTTTACATATCACTTCCAATGGCTGTTGTACAAAGTATTGGCACAGAGTTGGGCTATTCAACATTCCCTGTGGGAGGACCCTCCATTGAAATCTTTTAACCGGTTGAGAATTATTATAAGTAGGCACTGTAAAAGCAAATCTTTCTCTGTCTTCTTCTTGTAAGGGTATTGAAAAGAAACAGTCTTTTAAATTAATAACTATGAGAGGCCATCCTTTTGGTAACAGAGTAGGCAAAGGCATCGCAGATTGTAGAGAGCCCATTGGCTGAATTACTTTGTTAATTGCTCTAAGGTCTGTTACCATTCTCCATTTACCAGATTTCTTTTTAATAACAAATACAGGAGAATTCCAAGGGCTGGTTGATTCTTCAATATGCTGAGCATTCAACTGTTCTTCTACCAGCTCTTCTAAAGCCTGGAGTTTCTCTGTTGTTAAAGGCCATTGCTGGACCCATACAGGCTTGTCTGTTAACCATTTTAAAGGTAGAGCTGTTGGTGTCTTCGGAAGATCATCAGTTATTGTGCCCTGTTCTTGTATAATATGGATGGCTGGTGACCACTCATTAGAACAATATCTTCTAATATTTCTCTCAGTAACATGTGCTAGTTTATGATTTGTTTCTGATATTGGAGGGATGTTAATCTGAGTATTCCATTGTTGCAACAAGTCTCGGCCCCACAGGTTCATAGTTATGTTAGCCACATATAGTTTTAATTTTCCTCTCTGTCCTTCTGGACCTATACATTCGAGCCATCTTGCACTCTGTTTCACCTGAGATAATGTCCCAATTCCTAACAGTTGAACGTTTACCTCCTGAAGAGGCCAAGTTGGATGCCAAAATTCTGGTGCAATTATGGTAACATCCGCACCTGTGTCTACCAGACCAGACAACAAAACACCATTTATTTTTATCGTTAATTTTGGTCTTTGTTCATTAATAGAAGTTTGCCAAAAACTTTTCTTTATGTTTTCTCCTGAATTTTCTATTCTCTCTGTTTCATCATCCTGACCAGCATGATATATTCCAATAGGCATTTGGTTATTTAATCGCTCAGAGCAGGGATTTCCTCTATGGCTGCAGGAAAGGTTTGAACTGGATTTGCAATGGGGGCCTGCGCAAGGCCCCTCTGGGAGTTTCCCGAAGACTGAGGCAAAGGATTACCCTGTCTGTCCTTTGTTGATCTACATTCATTGGTCCAGTGTTTTCCCTTACCACACTTTCTGCATACTCCAGAAGGAAGGGGCATTCTGTTGCCATTGTTCCTTGAAGAAACATTTTTTCTAGGAATGACCTGTCTACAGTCCCTTTTCAAATGTCCTTGCTTTCCACATCCAAAACATCTAACACTCCTCAAAACTTTTGAAATTACTTCTCCTACCCACGTATCATCATGCTCATCAGCCTCAACATTAATTGTTTCTCTAATCCAATCTTCCATAGGTGCAGATCTTGCCCTTAATGGCCTGATTATTCTTTTGCATGCTGCCTTTGCATTCTCAAAGGCCAAAGATTCAATTATTGCCTTACCAGCTTCTGAATCCGAGACCATTCTCTTTACTGATGAAGCCAGTCTTCGTAAAAAAAATCTGTAAAAGACTCTTTTGGGCCTTGCATCACCTTTGTAAATGCCTCAGATTTTTTTCCTGGTTCCTCAACTCTGTCCCATGCATTCAAGGCTGCCGTCCGACACAAAATTAGGGTTTGGACATCATATAAACATTGTGTTTGTACTGAAGCATATTGGTCTTCTCCAATAAGCTGATCCTGGCAAACTTGTATTCCTTTATCCCTCCATTGTTTTTCTATGTTTTTAGCCTCCTCCTTAAACCAGGTCAGAAATTGAAGTCTCTGGCTGGGTTCCAGAACACCTTGTGCAAGGTCCCGCCAGTCCTGTGGTACTATCCTATTATATGTTGACCAAGAGTTTAACATTTGCTTTACATATGGGGAATGCATGCCATAAGATACTATTGCCTCCTTAAACCTTTTTAAATCCAACATTTCAATTGGAGCCCAAATATTTTGTGTAGCCATTTGATCAGGCATCTGCTGTACAGTTACAGGATAAATTAAGGGTGACTGTGTGAAAACAGGCTTTCTTTCTGCAACCTTATGATCCCGACTTGAAACAACTTCACTGTTAATTTCTTCTGTCTGAATTTTTACAGGTTTAACAAGTTCTTCTAAAGCTGTTATCCTGGCACTTAAATTGACTATCTTTTTAAATATTAAAATGTGGATTAGCATAGTGATAAGTTGCATAATTCCACCAATACTAATATTATATATTTGTTCCATTGTCAGACTGCCTAAAATTTCAAACAAAAACCAATTTTCTTCCAATGTGCACATAAAACCCATTTGTTTTTTTTTAATGTGGAAAAAAATTCTCTTTTAGATAGTTTCCTTTAAAATATCTGATATGTTATGACTTACCAAATCTGCGTAGAACAGTAGAAATCCGAGGGGATTTTCAAAACAGCCACCTAGTGTCCCAGGTGTAAATCCAGAGAGAGAGAGAGAGAGAGAGAGAGAGAGAGAATGCACAAGAAAGCGTAACCGGCTAAAGCTTAAATCCAGCCACGTGTTTCCTCTTGTGCTGAGTCAAGGCTTGGGTCTGGCTTCCTTAAGCTCCGACCACGTGCGTTGGCTTTACAGGCAGGGCCCTGTTCGGCAGGGCAGGTCTGAGTTGTTTGTAACACCTGTAACACCGGCTTTAAGCAAGCAGGATTTAAGCAAGCTGCTCACCGATAGTCCAGCCTGAGGTCAAGCAGACCTAGACCCAGGCTAAGAAGCCGCCACTCGGACTAAGAAGCCGACCGGCGCCTGCCGCCGCCTGCCGCTGCCGGCTGCCTGTCGCCCTTGCGGGTAAGCAGACCTGCCGCCAAGCCAAGCGGTTTTTAATGGATTCTTGTCACGTTGGGCGCCAGATGTTGATGTAATCAACAGTCTTATTAAATAAGAAACACAGAAACAATGTAAAAGAGAAAGCCGAGAGGTCAGAGCTCAGAGCTAAAATCTCACCCTTCCGCCTGCGGTGTCCCAACTTCCCGAAAGAGAGCTATATCCCGTCTGTTCGTTTTTTTTTTTTTTTTTTTTTTTTTTTTTTTATAGTATGTTGTTCTGCCTTCTCATTGGTTGTAAACCCAAACACATGACTGCCTCATCACTGTCTGAATGTACAGCCCCCTAGGTCTTAAAGGCATATGTCTCCAATGCTGGCTGTATCCCTGAACACATAGAGATCTATGGGATTAAAGGTGTGTGCCACCACCGCCACACTCTGTCTATGGCTCTAATAGCTCTGACCCCCGGACAACTTTATTTATTAACATACAATCAAAATCACATTTCAGTACAATTAGAATACCACCACAGCTCTGTCTCTTTCTTTCTGTCTGTACAGACCTCCAGACCTCTATGGTTGGTACTGGGATTAAAGGCATGTGTCACCACGCTTGGCTTTGTTCCCAAGTGTGGTCTTAAACACACAGAGATCCTGCCTGCTAAGTGATAGGATTAAGGGTGAGTGCTACCCCTGCCTGACTTCTTTGATTACTTATAATGGCTGGCCTTTTTCCTCTGATCTCCAGGCAAACTTTATTTATTAAAGCACAAATAAAATATCACCACATGTAGCTTATTTTATAAATTTGTGTAACATTTCTGAACCTCTTGGGTGTGCTTTCATTTGTATAGATTTTAAACTTCATCTACTTTTGACATCAGTTGCACAGACATAAAAGTTGACACATCCAGGAACTGGAGAGATGGCTTAGCAGTTAAGAGTATGGGCTGCTCTTGCAGAGGATGCAGTTTCAATTCCCAGGACCCACATAGTGGCCCACATCACCTTGTAACTCTAGTCCCAGAGGATCTGACACCCTCTTTCTTCCCCTGAGGACACTGCATGCACATGGTACACAGACACACTGGTAGGCAAAACATTCAAACACAGAAATAACAATTTAAAAAAATCAACTATATGCATTCTGAATATTCGGTGGGAAAGAGATGAGCAAAGTCTTTACTGTTCTTACAGAAGAGTGTTTTCAGTAGATATAATAGGACATTTACTGTATTTCTTATGAGCCATGTGAGAAAAACAAAATGGAAGGCTGCCTAATTGATTGAATGTCAGTCGGGTCCCAGTGAGAGGGACAGAGGTAAACAATATATATATGGAAAGGAGTGATGCTGCACATCTGCTCGGGCATGTCTTCATTGGAGTCTGCTATACCTGGAGCTCAGTCCCCTAACTAGACCCCCTGAGTAGCCACATTACTTGGGGCAAGTTTTTAATGCCTACAATTCTGTTTCCCATTCTGTCTGTTGGAGCTAATTATGATTTATAGGCTATCCTATTAGCTGAGAAGAAGTATGATCAGTCTTCAGAACTTGCCTAGCATGCAGAAGAGCTGATCCTAGAGATTTTTGTCTGAAAATAGGTTTCATACAGAGCAAGGTAATTGGAGAAAAAAAAATAATGCCTAGAGATTCTCTGAGTTGCTTGGCTCTGGGGTAACTGACCTCACTGCCCACTAAGAAAGAATGAACCTGTATGAAAGAACATACAAAGTAGGCTAGAAGGAGCCTTGCCTGTCCACAGCCATAATCCTGAGATATAAACACAGATACTGCACCTGTTAGTACCCCAGCAAGCTACACAGGGGTAGAGGTGATCCTGAAACATGATCTGGAAGGATGGGCAGACCTTGCTTTCCTGGTCCTGAATTTAGCCCAAAGACAGGAAGGCCAGTTATCCAAATTGACCATGAGCAACATTTCTGGAGACTTGTAAGCATATTTTATGTTGTGTAGAGCCACAAGGTGGGAATACTACCAGATTCTGTAGCTTCTTCAATGCTACCAGATTCTGTAGCAGTTAAATAATTGTCATTAAAATCACTTTAGTCAACCAAAATAAAGTTTAAGAATGAAATAATAAATCCCCACTCTCAACTTCTTTATACATGCTTTGGTGAGAATCTCATATATAATAACAGCATATGAGAATGGACTTGCTTCCTACTGATAACACATCTCATTAAGTTGGAATGACAGCATGGTTTACAGGCTGGCTCTGAAAAACAATTTCAGAAATGCATTCACAGGAAGAGAAGAAGAGGTTTCAAAAGACACATTTACCTAGCAAATGTCTAGTAGAGTTACTGCCAGGTTACAGAGAGAATAACCATTTTATTTTTTAATTTAGTTAAGAATGTGGGTGCAACAACATTAAAATTCTGCCTATGGCTGGGGAGATGGCTCAGTGGGTAAGATTGTCTGCTGTGAAGCAGAAGCAAGACTCCAGCACCCACCTGAAAGCCAGGCATGGAAATGCTCTGGAAAGGCAGAGAAAGTGAGTTCTAGGAGCTTTCTGACCCCTTGTACTAACTAGAAAGACAAACTTAGGTTCAGTGAGGGAGGATGTCTCAAAAAATAAGACAGAGAACAATAGACAACACCATATATTCTTGTCTGGTCTCTGCATGCATGTAATGGGCACATACGCACATATTCATGTGTGTGCGTATAACATACACACACACACACACACACACACACACTAATTGTAAAGAAGGCAATTTTTAAATGAAAGAAAATTTGTTTCTAGTTAAATATTACATACTTTTGCCTTATAGTTCTCAAACTAGTCCGCTCTGTTTCTTTCACTGTGCGTGGTACTGGATTACACACAGATATTGTCAAGCAAGTACATAATTTATGCTGAATATACCCATCCCTGTCTCTTCTCCCCAGTCCTGTTAGTCCTCCTTGCCTGCTCCCCTGGACGGTTTACTTCTAGTTTCATGTAATATGTTTCTATGGAAAATCTAGGACCCACAAATGAGGGAAAAACACGCTTTTTGCCTGAGACTGATGTAATTTGCTTTAATAAGATTAATTATTTCCAGCTGCATCCATTTTTCTGCAAGTAATGTAACTTCGTTCTTCCCCGTGGTTAAATAATTTCTATTGTGTGCATGGCACGATTCTCTACTCATTTCTTCTGTTGACAAACATGTAGGTTAGATTCTTAATTTAGCTATTGTGAATAAACATCTAAGTCAGCAGATTCAGAAACTTGCACAACCAAAAGAACCTAGTCTTACTATGTCCCTTACTGTGATGTGGCCCTAATGTAGACAACTCACACCTCAGCTTGGAGTGACCCTCTGCACTAAGACATTCCAATTCACTAAGAGAAGTAAAGGCTTTGGAAGTTTTGGATGCTGAGACAAAGTAAAGCAGTGTAAATAGTTGCATTATTTTTCAAATTCTTATTTTTGTTTTTATTTATTTGTTTTGGAGACAGTGTTTCATGTATTTCAGGCTGGTTCTGAACTCGCTGTGTAGCCAAGGATGACACTGAATTTCTGATCCGTTTACTTCTGCTTCCTAAGTAGGATTGTGATTACCTATTCATTTTTCTTCCCTGAGTGCAGTTAGTTTTCTGCAGGTTAAGACTGTCTTTTTACTTTGTAATTCTAAGCACTGACACTCTTCCTGCCTTATGAATTACATATCATGAACAGATAATGGAATCCATAGTATGATGTTTAGAAATGTCTAGGTAATGTGAGGAATTGAAGGTGACCTAGAATAGTGACACTAGGCACAGAACGCCCCCTAACACAGGTGTTTTGGTGTTAGGGATGAAGAGAATGCCAAGGAGGAGGTAGCAAGGAAAATATGCAGCCAACAAGGCTCCAGTTTAATGTGATAAAAGTAAGACTTTGAAGATGGAGGGGTGTCATTTACAAAAGAACCAGGAAGTAATTTCTGGAAACTGTCCACTTGAGTTGGCAAATGCAAAGCCTTCAGTGTCAGTGGGGAAGAATGGTTTTAACAGAGAGAGGCCAGGAGTGCTGTCCCCAGTTGACAGGAGCAAGGGTGAAGGCCTGGGACCAGGACTGGCAAGTTGGTTTTCTTGGGAGAAGTTTTGATTGGAAGAAATGGGGGGTGAGTGGACAGTCTGCAAGGGGTGTGGTCAGTTTGTTTTCAGTCAGCATAAACTTGGCCAGTCTTGCAATTATTAATGGAAAGGGCTTGTTATCATGTGAGGTGGTTCCTTTTGAGCCGCTACTGATTTTTATTTTCTCCTGGATTTATTTTTGCTCCCCTTATGTACACTTCCTGAGCAGCTAGCTTTCTAGGAGGTGAACATATGTCTCTCTGTCCTTCCACACAGCAGTTCTAATGCCTACTTCCAGACTGACATTTGATCCCTGTTCCTCTAAGGAATCGAGTTGTGAAAGGGGGTCACATGGGACGTTGGCTACTTGCATATTTCTCTTGATGTATTCTCTCCCTAAATTCTTTTGGAGGCATCTTCCCCATGTCTGATGCCTATAATTCCAACGGTATTAACTACCCTGCTTTTCTCTGGGAAGAGGAGGTCTGCAGTTTTTTATGAAGTTCACTTCTGACTGTTACACACTTAGGCGATAGTGGCAAGTTCCTGCTGCTGCTGCTGCTGCTGCTGAAGATGATGATGATGATGATGATTTTAAGTAAAGGTATTGGAAGTTTAAGGTGGGGCAGACCTGGGTTGCTTTGCCAGCAAGGTCATTGTCTTTTGTTGTTGTTTGTTTGTTTTTACTTGTGTGAGCACAGATCATAAGACAAATTGTATATGTGCATGCACATCTTGTGACTAAAAACAGGTGTTATGCTTGGTGTATTTTTTTTGTTTGTTTGTTTGTTTTGTTTTGTTTTTTCTTGACCAACAGTCACCATTCAAGAGGGACAATTTTTCAGTACTTGTTGAGAAAGAATCTTAATTGAAAGATTCTTGGAAATGGTGTCATTTAACAGAAAAGTTGGAAAATTATTCATTTATTTGCTCCAATAAAATACATTGACCACTTGCCTTCCCAGGAAGAGGAATGATGTAGCGATGATGTGGACAATGCCTAAGAGGAACACTACTGGGATTTAAGTTGATAGATTTTTGGGCTTCTGGGGCAGTAAAGAGTCTCCAAGTCTAAGGAAAGCCAGAAGGCATGATGCCGAAGAGAGAATAATGACAGCCATCATCTGGTGACATTTTGTCCCTCGGATACTGTATTGTACAGCCTGAATTTTACCAGATAATGGGAAATTGACTTTTGAAGTTTTTATTACACTTATGTAATTACTGTATATGTGTGTGTGCTTTAGCACATGCATGAAAGTGTATACCTAGAAGTCAGAGGACAGTTTGTGGGTACCAGGGATCTAACGTAGGTCCTCAAGCTAGGTGGCAAGCTCCTTTATCCTCTGATCAATCTTGCTGGTTGATGAGGCCTAGTGTGGAGTTATACAAGCCAAGAATGAGATGCCTAGAATCTCAGTGTAATAGCAGACTTGTGGTTTTTGGTCTCTTCCTTAGAAGTAAACAAGAGTTTTGCTGTATCATTTCTTTCTTATGAAAGAAATAAAAAGTAAACTTGTACCTCTGCCAGGGTGTCAGGCACCCTGAGAATTTTTATTGTTTGTTTCAGTTGTCATTCACTGATGGAGAGATTGTCAGATGTCCTCATTCTCATTTTAAGTTCTGGTAACTGGTAATTGCTTTTCTTAATGTGTTATTTTGAGTGCTGATTCAACTGTAACTTAATGCTTATTATAAGCTTAAGAATTCTTCCTGTATGCCAAAAAACTTTTGCAAATATGCATAAATATAATATTTTCCTCTGCTAGGTCACGTGTATATTTAGTTGTTATGGTATGATAACTCCGCAATTATTTCTAGCTCTCGAGATATAAAAATCAGCTCAGTATGAAATGCACAGCATTGTCAAGAACTGCCTTAGATGATGGGATTCCAGAGTAAAATAGAGGTTAGTGGGATGGCTTACACCTAAATCTACACTGAGAAGGTGGAATCAGGAGGATTGGCATAATTTTGAGGCTACTTGGGCTCCATAGTAAGGTCCAGGACAGCCTGAGTATAAGACCCTGTCTCAACATGAAGTCTAGTAAGCATGTCAAAGGGTGTTTGCACACTCAGACTGCGTTGTTCATCATAGGCAAAGGAGTGTGTGCAACTCAATATCGTGGAGTTAGGTCAAGTGTATTGTTTGAGCTGGGCTTCCTGGGACTAGCAGGATTTTGTCAGAGGAAAGGAAGGAGAGGAAAGTCCTACCAAAGAGAGCGGTGCTCAAGAAAGAAGTGACCTGTGCACAGATGACACATGGGACCTGAGCAAGTTAGTGTGCTGAGCAGATGGGATGCTGGGGTAATGCTTGGCTGCATGTCAACCTTTGGGTCCTGAAGATGGTTAAGTGATTTTGAAAGCAATGAAACGGAATCTGTGTACTCCAGAGGTCATCTTGAAGACAGATTCGACCCCATCTAACTTGGGTACCCAGAAAGAATTGGCACCAATTTAATATTTGGAAAAACAAAAAACTTCTACGATTCTAAACCTTACAGAGTTATTTCTTGAAAATAAGGTGTTATGCTATCTTACATAGTTTATTCAACATAATTATTAAATGAGCTAGAATGATACTTAAAGTTGAAATACTACTCAATTGAATGCTTTCTTGGATAAAATGAGCCATTTTGTGTGACATGATACCATTAAACTTCCTTATTGAGAACAGCTTCCTTAGAGTAGACATTTGCTTCATATTTTCCTCTTCCACAGATTCTTTTCCGTAATGTTGGAGCATGGCACTGCCTTGGCAACAACCTCCAGGAGGATTTCAACAGCAGATGCTGTCCATAGCATTATGTAAATATGTAGACCCAAGGAGAATTTGTCCCCCTTGCAGATTGATGAATGGAGAGCAAGAGTCAGTAAAGGCGTGTTTGGGAAGTGGAGGAAGGAGGCTGACCGCATCAGCTCCCCGCGGGATTTGGGAAGGAAAGAAATGGGGAGCAGTGAGGTCCTTGTCCATGACCAATGTGACCAGTCATAAAAGTGCTATCTACCCACATGCTATGGCACACTTCTCTGTGGTCATGCACATGGTCTGTCTTGTTAACGTTCTAGCAGCTGAATTTACAGTGTGTAAGTCTAACTGAAGCTGCCAATTAGTCATTGACAGTTCCACAGCAATTCTAACTGTAGAACTCACTATGACAGGCGAAGGGGACCTAGGCAAACGCAAGATTGTCTCACAATCAGAATTTCTCTTCATCTGATTGTAAGTACTGCTTTCAGTGATGCCCAGACTGTGTTTAAGGTCATGGGAAAAGGCTGGTGAGATTCGAGAACAAATTATCACTCCCAGGCTTTGCCACTCAGTTTGTGTCCTTTAAACATCTGTGGCGAGAGGTTGAACATGAGTCACTTTTATTTGTACAGTATCCAGTGCCTTTTAATAAGATAGAAAATTATTTTCCATAATTTAAGTGCAATGGCAGTCCATCATGTGCAATTTAACAATAATACCAGACATCCAGTCATACCTGTACTCAACTGTAATAGTAACACATCTAACCATATGTATAGATGATCCCCGTAATTGACCAAATGGCTTTCCAGTTCTTTTTGAAATAAAGAATAATTGCTGTAAGTCAAAATACTTGTAAAATGCACAAAAGCAACTTGCTACAATTTAGAATATTTTCAAATAAGATACAGTAGCAGTTTATATATGTCAGACCAAATGAAGAATCTTGCACATGATTATAAATATATAAATAGAGTGGTGATTTCATGAATACTGATCTGGAGAAAAAGCCAGAATACAGCAGAGGTCTTGCCTGGAGAGTGCCCTTCCACTTCGTGATAAAACACTAGAGATGCTTGTGCCTTTGACATCTCTCTTAGAAACTGGCTCTTCTCCATGCTCAGGAAAAAAAAAAAAAAAGAGTTGGTTAGCCAGATGAGAAGATGTCACTTTTGTCATTGAGCTAACTTCTATGTGTCTCTCAAGTCTAAATCAACTTCTTTAACTCTTTTTAACCAAGGAGTTACATTGTCTCCCTTTGTGGGAAAAGAAATGTTCATCTCTGGGGCACAGCTTGATCTTGCTGTGCTAGGATCTGGACTTTTTACCCAGTTGAGAGTGCAATATTGTAATGTTTAAATTAGTGCTTAGCGGGGGTGATTGCATGAACTAATCAATGTGTCCATACTTGTTTTCTTTCTCCTATGGTAAACATTAGTTCCCTACCTCATCCCTAAGGTCTTCTTATAGTGCTGAGTGATCCTTATCATTTCTAGGATCCCTTGCAGCTCTAAATTTCCACGTTAGAAGTCACGTGTTTCTTCCCATTCTTACCAGAGCTGATAGCTGAACCTCTCTTTTGAGACCTCTGCACTCCTTAATAGAGTATTGACAATGTCTTTAGTGTGACATTTCATTTCCTTAGAACATGGACCTGACGGTTGGGGATTTAGCTCAGTGGTAGAGCGCTTGCCTAGCAAGCACAAGGTTGTGGGTTAGGTCCTCAGCTCAAAAAAAAAAAAAAAAAAAAAAAAAAAAAAGAGAGAAAGAAAAAGAAAAAGAAAAAAAAAAAAAGAACACGAATCTGGCCAGCTTTCCATATGTCCTCTCCTCTACCATTAATTGAACCCACTCTTTAGGCATATTGGCTGTCTCCCCCTGTGCCTATTATGTTATTCTTGGTGAAGCTTCCTCTTAAAATGCTACTTACAATTGTGACCTGACATAATCCTATCCACAGCCAACTCTTAAATCCTATTCCTGGGACCATCCTCCTATTCATCCACTAAGTCTTTGAACTTATCTCTTATAGTCTGCCTTTATTTTTATTGCAAACACACCTATACTTGTCTTCTTGACAATGGTAGGCAGACTCTGCCAAGTTTACTTTTATTGTAGTTATTTCACACACACACACACACACACACACATGCACGTACGAAAATAAGTCAACTTAAGTTCAAATATTTGTTGAAATTTATTACCACTTCACCTCTTTTACTGGTATTTCATTCTCAGAGGCTTGAACACAAGGATTATACCAAAATATGCTCATTTTAGAAAATTGTGATAGTGAAAACTGACATGGACCAGCAGGAAAGAGAGCTCAATGGTCAGCCTTTCCAAACTAGCATCAACACTTTCAGGATGGTCTTAATAAGATTGTTTTATATTCAGACCCAGGACCATGACTTCATTCTTACTCACCTTAGAAGCATCATAAATGACATCAGCTTTGGCATTAATCCAATTTTACCATTAACTTTCTCCATAAAATTTGATTAAGAGGCATTGCATGACTTTTATAATTAAGGATAGTGCATTAGGAAATTGTTTTCCATCCATGGTTTATCATATTCTGAATGATACTGAAATTCACTGACTACCTGTTAAATAGGGCTGAACAACAGTTTATCTGATAAAGAATTCCTAACATTAGTTTCTACCTCAAGTTTAAACTTTCATCCTCACAAGTAACTGAGTTTTCAAATTTATTGACTGTGCCTAGAGGAATATTGAAGTAGCTAAGTAGTTCCTGGTGATTTTCTTTGGACCTCTTCAGGGAATATGTGTATTTTACAATGAATATATTGTTAATACTAGTTAATAATAGTTGTTGATTATCTTCCATAGACATGCATTAAGGAGTCTTCATAATTATTCATTTTCCTTCCATTGTGGGTTAGAAAGTGTTAAGTGCAGGCACATATCTTCATGAGTCAAGTATTTAGCTCTGACTCTGTAGTGACTTTTATCTTGTAAGAATGTTTTGAGTGGTGAAGTTTTAACGTTAGCTGATTTTCTTTGCCAATTCTGCTGTATAACAGTTAGTAAGGTTTCTAAATGGTATTATTTGATGTGGGCTGCATTTTCAATCTATAAGTTATTTCTCCAGAACTTCATCAGATATGAGTTGTTGCTTTAAATATTTTGCTGCACTGATATTTGGAGATTTTTGTAAAGTCACTCCTAAGTGAACTTAGCAGATTTAGACCATCATGACCTAACCTGATCTCAAGAAGCTGAATCAATGATAACTTTTTCCTTTTTTCTTATGGTACTGGGGATTGAAGCCAAACTTGCATTGTGCATGCCAGGGTCGGCAAATATTCTGCCACTGGATTACAACCCAACCAGAGTGGTTTCTGTTTGTTTGTTAAAAGAGAACACTCTCTTGGGAAGATGGAAGAGGGCAGCCGTGGCACTGGCGTCTTTCCCCAAGGTTGGTCTCCTTAGATGCCACTGACCGTTTGTGGACTGCTCTGATAGTGTACATTCTCCTAGCTGACATACTCGAGATGTAGGAGCCGGGAACTTTCTACAGTCAATGCACTTGGCAAGCCATTTAGAGGACAGACTTCTCTTCTTTAACCTAAAAACAGTTCTTTTCTTTTTAACCCTAAACCTTTATTTGTGTAGTGATCAGGGAATTATCTGTATTTCAAATCCATAACTTAATTTTATTTTTAACATAATAGTTTAAATAATAAATAAAATAACTGCAAACTATTTTTAGGTGACCCCAAGAAAAGCAGAATATCTTTGGTCTTAATTTTATCTTTTTAAAAAAGATTTCATTTTCTTTTCAATTATGAGTGTATATGTGTGAGTATGTGCACATGAATGCAGGTACATGAGGAAGCCAGAAGAGGTTCTGGGATCCCCTGGAGCTGGAGATACAGGAAGGTACAAGCTGCTAGACATGGGTGCTAGGAACCAAACTTGAGTCCTCTGCAAAAGCTGCATGCTCTTAACTGCTGAGCTCTCTCTTTAGCCCCTAATTTATCCTCTAAAGCAAACGCGTTGTAACATTTTTTAATTGTGTGTGTGTGTGTGTGTGTGTGTGTGTATGAGAGAGAGGGGGGGGAGGGGGAGGGGGAGGGAGAGGGAGAGGGAGAGGGACAGAGATAGATCTGTTTGTGTGTGTGAATGCACATATAATAGCACACACGTGGAGTTCAGAGGATAACTTTGTGGAGTCTATTCTCTCTGTCCATCTTCATATGAGTTCTGGGAACTGAACTCACATAGTCAGGCTTGCCTGGCAAGGACTTTTACCTGCTGAGTGATCTTGCTTGTCCAAGTCTATCCTTTCATATGACTAAAACATTCCTAAAAAATTCTGACCACTGTGTGCACTTGTGGCCACTATTGTCTATTGGACAAGTCCTATTTGCATGTCATAAAACTGTGCACTTCACATGCCAACATTGTGCAACCTGCATAATGATGGCACTGGGGCCCTGAGAGGCTAAGTAGTCTCCCCTTGAGCTTTGGTACTTTTCTTCACCACATTGCACTTTGCACCCAGGCCCACTGGAGGAGAAACATTCTTGGTCAGGGAGGGGGTCTGACTCTGCAGCAGCTTTCCTAGGTCAATTGTGAGGACAGAAAATGTGTAAGTCAAAGCTGATGTCAAAATATTATCTGTTTCTGTGGCCACAATTGAACCTGAAATGTAAATAATGAGTTAAAGGCTCTACCTCTGACCTGATGGGCTCTGGAGCTTGCAGAGAGGGAGGGCGGGGGCAGCTTTTGCAGGACAATAGAAAGTCACTGGTAAGCTCTACTGTGTGGAAGTCCAGAGCCAGTTTCCTTGATTGAATCAGAACTAGAAAACAGGTCTGCTTTTCAGTGAAGGACAAAAGACTGCTGCCCACCCTGTCTGAGACTGTCACTCGGGTGGTGCTCGATCTGAAGGCGATCTGAAGGAAGCAAGTAGAGCCACTAAACTGGGAACTGAACCAGTCACTCACTGGGACTGCTGGGACGGCTAATCTAACTCGTCTGTAAGATGTAATACCCAAACCTCTGAGTAAAGGAGACAGAAATGTGATTCTCGGCACAAAATGACTTTGGAATTATTTTAAAAAGTAGCATAATAGGGTTAATAATTTAGTTATATAAAAATACAAAAAAAAAACTGAATTTAAAATTTTCTCACTTCAAGTAAAAGTACATTTCATTCCATAGGTTTTGAAAAATCCTGACTCTAAGAAATACAGCCAGAAAACTGGCCACTGAAAATAAATATGTCCTAGAATGTTGGTTCTCAACCTTCCTAATGCTGTGACTTTTTAACATAGTTCCTCATGCTGTGGTGACCTTCAACCATAAAATCATTTTATTGCTACTTTATAACTATAATTTAGCTACTGTTATGAATAATAATGTAAATATGTGGGATATCTCATATATGACCCCAAAAAGGTCACAACCCACAGGTTGAGAACCACTATTCTAGAAACATTAATGCATTAAAGCAGCCTAGAAAAAATATATCTGGGATTCTGAAAGTATGACAAAGGGAGCGTCAGCTATAAAGGCAAAAAATCCTCGAACAGAAATGTTAATTACCCAATTATTGTATACTTGAAATTATTTATTAAGATGACCCTGTTACAGGGGCTAATATTACAGTAATAAGCAAAGACATGTCTGTAGCCACCTAGGGAAGAGATATTGGGGGTGTTTGGGGGGGGGGTCTAACCTTTTCATGACAAAAGTAAAATAAGAATAAGTAGTCATCTTGAAAATAGAAAGGAAGTCATCAGAGTAAAATTTGTAATGAAGGACCAGTTATAGATGTGACAGAGGGGCAAAAGTATACACTTGGAAGTTACTACTGAGGAAACCACCTAAACTTCAGTACAGATAAATGCTAAAAGAAAAGGGTGTGGGGGGATTTGGGGGGGTTGTGGAAGGAGAAGGCTAGAACACTTGAGAAGGTGTGACTGTGTCTAATGGGGGTGCCAAGAAATTAGAAATATTGGTGGAAAGAAAACTGGAATGGGTGATAACTTCAATTATTTAAGATACGAAAATGAAATTCCTCACAAGGAAAAGTCCAATCTAAGGTCCTACCTGGATCTATACAAATAAGTAAATGTATACCTATAAAAGTAAATGTGTACCTAAACACTAGTGGTTAAAGTACAGAACAGAGATCCAGTGAAAAAGGCACCTTGGCTCTCAGCAAAAATCTGTCTCTCCAGATCTTAAACTGAAAGCCATGTTGGTGAGGAAATACCGTTGAAACAGATTCTAAAATTTTATGGCATGGTATGAGCTGAAAGGCAGTGAATGAAAATATGAATCGAATAAGCAGTTTTTAAGATTAAATGCTCTCAAGGAGGTAGGATAGGAAATGTGTGGGGTTAAAAATGAAACTTTAAGCCATCAAATTTAACTCTGTGTAAAAAGTAATAGGTATTGGCCAGGCAGTGGTGGCGTACACCGTTAATCCCAGCACTCAGGAGGCAGAGGCAGGCGAATCATTGTGAGTTTAAGCCCAGCATGATCTACAGAGCGAGATCCAGGACAACCAGAGCTACACAGAGAAACCATGTCTTGAAAAACAAACAAAAAAGGAACAGCTAATGGCTTTTTACAAAGAAGTGTCCTACTACACAAAAGTAAGAAATGGGAGCAGACAAGTGAGAAGAAACAACTGGTCATCAAATATATACAAATTCACACTAAAAGCCAGAGGTTGAAAGTCCGTAAACGTGGATGTGGAAAGTGCGAACACCTGGTCTTTGGCACCTCTGGCGGCAGCCGGTAGTGTGATGACCTTAGTGTGGCAGCCATACTTGTCAGCTTAGCCCAGAAGGTGCGTGTTCTAGGGAAGGGACCGTCATCGGCACAAGCAGGAGAACAGAGGAGGATGTGCTCAGGAGGATGGCTTTGACCGTCTTCGGGATATTTTATTTATATAAAAGGTGAAACAACAGGCAAAGTGCCACAGTTTGTTAGAGCGTGGTGGTGTGTATGTGCGTTTTCATATTATACTAAATATGGCCTCATGGGTTTGAAATGAAAGACATATTCAACTTCCAACTCCTGAAGTGTGGGCCATAAGGAGAAGCTGATGAAACAGCCAGGTCAGTTTCTGGCACTGACTCAAGTGCATGGTCACCTCCATTCAGTGGCTCCCAACTTCTTACCAGGCCCCACCTATCCAGTCTAGCCCTTCTTGCCTCCTTGCTGGTTCTTTTTCCCCAGCTCAGCTCCACTACATGTTTGTTTGTTTTGTTTTTGTTGTTGTTGTTTCCCCCTCACAGGATCCAAGATTTATTTTCTTTTTCTTGGGGAGCTTTTTGGATTATGGCTCTCAACTTCTCAGGAAGTCTAGAGGAAAGTTTAAATGGTGCCTTTGATTTTGCTCTTGATCTAGTAGTGGCCATGCAAACCGATTCATTAGCTCAATGGGAGCCATCTTCCTGGCATCTGAGGGGTATGTGTGGATCATGTCACTGTAATCTATCCACTGGGACCAAACACTGCCTTGTGTTGAGTCATTCCGGTATTCATGTGTGGGGCGTTTACTCACCAACCCCACAGCTCCCCAGAGTTTTCATTGAGTGTGAGCAGCAGGAAATATTAGATAGAAGGATTTATTGTGGAGACTCTTGTGGAGATAAACAGATAGAAAATAAAAGGTAGCCTCAAGAGGGCCTGGAACCTTTTTTCCAAAGGGCTCTGACTGTCTCTGCCCCAGGGTATTTATAGAGACGCCAAGGGGTGGAGCAAAAGACCTCCTCCCCCAGCACAGCCAAGTGCAGACCATCTCAGACACCTGCACTCAGGCCCGTGGTCCTAATCATCCTCTATGCGGACATGCTGGGTAAAGCCACGAGGAACCCGAAAACGGGCTCCCACATTCATGGAAGTATATTTGCTCATGCTACTCACTATAGGTGGCACCTGGAAATAAATCTCAGGAGGACAGACTGAATTCTAGCAAACAGTAACCAACTTTTTGGTACTGAATTAATTATATGCAACCTCTTTAAAAGAGACGCTCAATCGGTATTCTAGGAAGGAGGAAACTAATTCTCAATAAGAATGTAATTGTCATTTTGGAAGTTGTTCTTAGATTTATCTTTCCTGATCTAGTTTGTAAATCCTCATTGATCCCTGGTGCTTTATTTTGAAAAGCAGACAACAAACAAGGCCACTGCTAATTATGAAAATAGCATCCCAGCACTCGGGAGGCAGAGCCAGGCGGATCTCTGTGAGTTCGAGGCCAGCCTGGGCTACCAAGTGAGTTCCAGGAAAGGCGCAAAGCTACACAGAGAAACCCTGTCTCGAAAAACCAAAAAAAAAAAAAAAAGAAAATAGCACTGTGGGGACAGAGTGCCCGTGGACCACAGCCTGGATGTGGAAGTCAGAGGACAGTTTCTGGAAGTAATTTTTCTCCTGTGAGCCGTCCTGACAGCTTTGTCTGTTTGTTTGTTTTTTTAAACGAGTAACCATTGCCTTTGCATAGCCTGACCAACCCCATCGGTCGTCCAGGCCTTGCTCATTCACTGATCTCTCAGCAGAAGTTCTTGGAAATCAAACATCTTAATGCATTTTATGTTCTTTGTTTTCTAACAATACATGATTTTCTTTGGACTCTTTCAGGGCATTCTACTTGGACAAGTCAAACTCACCACCAAATGCCACATCCAAAGCTGCCTACATAGATAAGGTAACAAACACAATGACTGCCCTTATTGCTGCAGTCTTGTTCACCTGCTGCCTCTTGGTCTTTCTGCCGCCCCTCGGGAGCGCTGCCTGGTTATGGAGATTTGCAGTCCCGATGTGCTGCCTCCATCCTAAGGTGGAATTTCAGATAGGGGATCTAAAAGCGGGGACAGCTGAATTGCATGTCACCTAAAAGGACGTCTAAAAGTGGTGCCTTCTGTTTGTCACTTCCTTTTAGCTCATGAGGCCTCTCAATGCTCTAGATGAGCTTTACCGGCTGATCACCTCGTTCATCAGATCCAAACGCATCGCCGCCTGTGTGAACACACCCTGCAGCGCCTCTGGAGTTGGACTGCTGTCTGTTTCCTCGGAGCTGTGCGACAGGCTGGGAGCCTGTCACATCATCATGTGCAGCAGTGGTGTGCACCGGTATGTGAACGTCTCCGACCTGTTGGGGTTTTTTCTTGTCTCATATTTAATGTGGCTGAATTAAAACTAGAAAGGTTCAAAGGACTCAGATGTGTTTGGGGTACAATTTGAGATGTTTTCTGGGTTGGTTTATTGTGGTTTTAGTAACTGTAGACAAACCAAATTAGTGTAATCTTCCATTTATACCAGGGTAGTTTAGATGTATATTCCTCTCATGTTTATATCACCATATTAGTATTTTAGGTACAAAACATATATCTTTCTTATTCATTGTAGGAATTTCCTTTGTTGGAATTGAACTCAAATTGCTCAACACCACTTTTCTCAGGGTGCTTAACGGATATTCTGTTCTCCAGTTACTCACATTCATAGAGCCAGAGTGTCATGAGACCTATGTTCCTTGGGGTTGCCACTGCCTTCCTCCCATGGTCAGCAAAGTGACGGTCCAGGAGCTCACATGATATGATACGCTCTTCGTGCTAAGTCTTGCCCACTGTGTTTTCTGGGGCAGCCAAGGCAGGTGCTTCAGACTCAACCTCCAATGGGAGTGAGCATCCCAACTCAAGTCCCACTTCATGGTCACTTGCTCCTCTCTTCTCATTTTATTGTGGAAGTGAAGCCTTAGAGATGGAAGTAATAAGGTAGAACTTTAGTTGTCCCTTTAATCTGAATAGGGAGCTCAACTGTGTCACAGGATATACTTTCTTAGTATTAGGTCATTTAGACTTTGAAGGTCATGGTTCCTTATTTATTCACATTTGTTTGGTATTTAGTCCATGCAAAGTATTGTAGCTGTGTAACAACATACAGTGAGGGTGTTCATGTTGAAGGCAAGCATGAATAACAAATAGGGGCAATATAACAGTTAATAAAATTAATAATATTTTTAGCAAGGATGAAAATACAACAAAATCTACCATGCAAGAAAAATATAACTTAGGAAATCCAAAACTAATGAATAGGATTCAGAGGGCAATTGATTTCAGAGTGTTAGGTCTGGACCATTCCATGGAGGTGATGTTTGGATTGGGATTATAGAGTTATAGAAAGGGAGAAATGCCATTCAAGGCAGCAGCCTCTGTAGTCTGTATCATTTCATTTTGATGGGATATCACCAAGGTGTAGTTTTGAAACCCAGTATAGCACGATCTTATGTTTGAAATTCTTCCTTCCTTCCTTCCTTCCTTCCTTCCTTCCTTCCTTCCTTCCTTCCTTCCTTCCTTCCCCCCCCTCTCTCTTTCTTTTTCCTTTCCTTTCTTTTTTTTCACTTTTTCTAGACAGGGTTTCTCTGTGTAGTTTTGGTGCCTTACCTGGCTCTTGCTCTGTAGACTGGGCTGGTCTCGAACTCACAGAGATATGCCTGGCTCTACCTCCTGAGTGCTGGGATTAAAGGTGTGTACCACCACTGCCCAGTGAGATAATTTCTTAAGGCATATTGCATAATGTTTTTACTAGCAGAGAAATAATTTTTCTGATAACTTCCTGTTCACTCAGGCTGTTCCCATTCCATTCATTGATTGTTCAACCTATCTGTGTTCACTGAGCACTGATTAGGTGTCTATACTGCTGGACTTACTGTATTGAAGAAACAAAGGTCCCACTTGCATATAGTGTACATTGCATTGTGGGAAATGGAGGATAAAGAAAACAATGATAAAGAAAACAAATACATTGTGTTACAGGGGGATTAACACCAAAGAATGGAAGTCAGAGTAGTAGAAGGAGTCAGCATAAGAGAAGGGAATGCCTGCTGAGGGCTAGGCAGATCTCATTCGCCTATCAGAAAAGAAGAGTGATTCATTCACTCACTTGTCTCAGAGATAGAGCCTTCCAGTCATCAGGAGAGACAGAACAAGAATCCTCTGTCAGGAGTATGCCTGATAGGTTTAAAGAGCGGCAAAAAGTCCACAGTGGACCCAACAAAACGGAATCACCTTGACTTTCTGTGCTCTTGCCTTCCCTAGTTCATGATCAGAGTTACCAGAGGCCTAGAACAAGCAGACAGACACTTGGAACTTTGCATCTAGAAATGTGTACTCTTAACCTCTGTGTGAGTTCACTGAATTCAATCTGCCATTTAATGCTAGCAATCATGAGCAAATGTCCAGATCACTTCCACAGACATTCCATGAACAGTTTTAGAGTTTGATAGTGTTGTATGAGCCCAAGGCCAACATGACACAGCTGTTTCACAATTTCAGTCTTCGTTGATTCTTATATTAGAATCATAAGTAGCGTTAAAAAAATTTAATGATTTTCTCCATTTTTACAATTAAAAATCAATAATGGTTTGGGTAATTTGCTTCAGAAGATATTTACTAAACTGTTGACAGATGCTGAATTTAAATCTAAAACTATTTGAAAATTATGTTTTATTTTTATAATATACAGAATAACATGGGACTTCTATATAAATGTTACTTTTTTTTCCATGAGAGACTTGCTTAGATTTTTTTTTTAGGAAGATAAAATATGTGCCAATTTACATTGGAATTCAAATTTTCACAGAAGGCTGTTCCTAAAATAATCCTTTAGTAATTCTAATTCAGGCAGCTAGAGAGGAAGCCAAGCAGATCCACACCTGCAGGAAACATTAAACAAGGAAGTTTGCAGTCAGGTTCCCACAGAGAGGACAGATTCAACGTTAATCAAATGTTATAGAGGATATTTTTAACATTTATTTTTAAGATAAAAGGGAGAAATAACCAAACTATACAGTATCCACTTGAATTACTTACTAAATTCTTATTTATTGGGTAAAGGGAGTGTCTGAATATTATTAGGAGCAAGAATATGGGTCTTAGAAGAAGAGGCAGGCTTAATGCACATTAACATACCATCTATATAGTTAATAATGCATATGCACAATTAGGAGAATGGAATTTAGATGAATTGTGAAAATCTCATAGCACTTAGCCTGGCCTTGTCTTTACTGAATTTTTTCACAGGGTGTTATTCCTTATCCTTTGATGCTCTGCTCTGCCTCTTACTGATATGTGAGCTTTCCACTGTCATTGCATAGAGCCAGGGAACCAGGGTGGGCTCTCTTTAAGGTGAGGGCTTGCCTTTTAGAAAGTATAAATACAATTACAGGTGATTTAGTAATGGACATTGTATAGAATTTTTGCTTCACATGTCCACCCTTTCAATGTTGAATTTTCTCATTATTTCTGTCAAGTACTACACATTTACACATTGCTTTATTAGTACATAAACTGTTTTAGTAAGAGCTGGTTGTGTCCTGTGGGAAGTGGGTGAGTTCACTGGGATGGGTTTTTACGGTAAGTTTGACCCCTTTGGTTTCTTGCCCATCTACCTTTAGTAGGAGACCATGCAGCCAGAAGGCATGCACCAGATGGAGGCTCCTCAGCCTTGGACTTCATCTTCAGCCTCAATTTTAAGAATTAAATTTGTTTTCAAATGTATTCTGTTATAGCAGCATAAAAGACATGTTTTTCCATCACCTGTCTATGTACTATTTAATGTTGCAACTCATGAGTCTCCCATCACTTATTAATTTCTTGTTTAATGATGAGTCTCTTTTTTCTGCCATTGCACATAATACTGGCACAGAGGTAGCCTTCTACATGTGTCTATCTCTTAAGTTAAAATAGAAACATCCTCTAGTTAGAATTACTGTGTCATAGAACTTAAAGCTTTTTGGTTAATACATTATAGTTTAATCTCCAGATAGAATTACTCTCAGTATAACACAACAAGTAGTGTGGCTTACCTTGTCTCTCCTCACCTTGACATTCGTTTCTTTACAGAGGTACAATTATATTTCTGTAGTGCTCTAATTAATATTTCTTTGCTAACACATTAAAGTATTGGCTGTCTTATGCATTTCCTTTCCTACAGAGACACATGCTACTTATACTGTGTTGTTACCTGCCTTGTAGATGAAGTTATTTTTGTTTTCCCAAATGGAACCTTTTAATGGTATTGAATCAGCTTTGTGGCTTTTCAAGTTCTGTTTTGTACCCACGCCAGTTATTTGTTACAGGCAATCAACGAGCTTGCGACTGCAACTGAGATCTAAATGTTCCTTTCATCTCCTATTGCAGCATCCTTCCATTTAGAGTGGTTTTTTAATTTGTTTGGGCTCCTTATTCCCACCCCTGCTTAACAGCCACCATTTCCCCTTTAACAAATATAAATCAGTACCTTGCAAGCATTACAAAGCCCCAGATATGTCTCTTACTCCAAAGGTGCTTTTTCTCTTCCACTGTATTAGTATCTGCTTCATCAGACTCTGGGAACCCATGAGTAGAGAGCATCCTGAAGGTCACAAGATGTTTGAAAAATGTCTGGTGAAGGCAAGGCATCTGGGATCATAGTGTACCTCTTTAGGGACTTGTCTGTGTACTCATCTTGATCTGATTTTTAGTGGTGAGTGATCCATGATATCAGAGTCTTGGTGTGGCTGTGCCAGCAAATGGCAAGTGATTTTAGTACAGGGCTAAGGACTTAACTAGCCTGGGATGTGTCTAATGAAATTTTTCTGTATAAAGGAACTACTTTTGTCTTCATGATTTCTGGTGAGATTGAATTTCTTGAAGAATCAGACCCTTCATTCTTAGCTAATATACCTGGCCTTTCATCAGTGGAAGTTGTCAGCTAAGCCTTACTGTGTTGAGGCTTCCCAGCTCCCAGCTCCAGCTGCACTATGATTCTCCTTGTGAAGAACTGCCCATGAGCATGTTAGGGCCAGCTGGTTGTTGTTGTTAAAACACATAATACGTGCAGCACAAATCCTGTTTGGTCTTAATAATAAAAATGTGGAGCCAGATATTGGTGTAATTGATGGAAGATCAGAGCAGCCAAGCAGCCAGCCACTATAAAGACTTCTTACCTCTACTGAATCCTCAGCCTGAAAGGCCAAGCTCCTGTCTCCATCCCACCTTATCATTTCCTCTCTCAGCCCAGTCATATTACTTCCTGTTTCTTCCATGCAAGTGCTGGGATTAAAGGTGTGTGCCACCACTGCCTGGCCTCTGTATCTAGCTCTGGACTCTGATCTTTAGGCAAGGTTTATTTGTGAAAGCACAAACAAATATCACCATAAAAACTGATGAACCTCTTTCTGCACATATAACTAGCATCTGGTTATTTTCACTATTAGTTGTAGAATACACACACACACACACACACACACACACACACACACACAAAGTTTTAGGAATCAAGTTTAAAAGGATTCATTTCCAAAATACTTTTATCAGTAGCTTATTAGGAAGTTGAGATGTATTTTCCTGTTTAACATTCTAAGAGTTGGTTTGAATCCCAGGGTCATCCCCTGCTTATACTTACCAACAGAAGTCCAATGATGTAATCATGGTACAGGGCCCAAAGTATGACTACAGCATTTGTTAAGGAAATAAAATCCAGAAGGTGAAATATAAAAACAACTCCAAAGAAACCAGTATTAGCAATGCCTCCCATGGAATAGTTTTCATTTCAAATAAAGATAAACAATATTGTGATAAAGTTACAACAGTCTTTCCCAGGCAACTTCAACTTACATTTGCAACAACAGCTTTGAGCTTGTGAAGGACTCTTTCTTAGTATATTTTATTCTGTCATTAACATGACATCAAAGGACAAATTGACAAATGGGCTCAGATTAGGTCATGTAGATGCTTTGAAAGTAGAACATTCAAGGTAACCTGACTTAGGTAATCATAGAGTCCCAAGAGGCAGACAGCAAAGCTTTATCTGTTCTAACTCATAAAGATATAAAATATGTCAGAGGACACAGTCCACTCTGGGGTTTCCATATGGAGGTAAAAGTCCATGTGTGGGACAAAAAAAATAATGAATACCTCCATAAGCAAATAAAAGTTTCAAATGTATCCATTTATATTTTGTGCAGAAAATACTTTAAGAGAGTAATAGCAAGATTCAGGAAGATATTTTAATTTTAAATCACTAAAAGATGGTTAAATGAAGCATTCGTTCTTAGGGAGAAGAAGAAACTTTACAAGTCTCTAATCTATATTGTTCGATAAAGAGGTTCTAAAAGACAGTGTACCAGTAAAAGATTGGTAATGTTGCCTTTTCATAACTCAGGTATCAGTTCGTCTCATGAGTGATGGGTGATGTAGCTCTGTATGCTGTGCATGTGTGTTTCTCTGATTGGTTGATAAATAAAATACTTATTGGCCAGTAGCCAGGAATTACAGGCAGGATAAGCAGACAAGGAAAATTCTGGGAAGAGGAAGGCTGAGTTAGGAGTCTCTTGCCGGACACAGAGGAAGCAAGATGACAAGGCAGAACTGAGAAAAGGTACCAAGCCACATGGCTAAACATAGATAAGAATTATGGGTTAATTTAAGTGTAAGAGCTAGTCAGTAATAAGCTTGAGCTAATGGCCATACAGTTTGTAAATAATATAAACCTCCATGTGTTTACTTGGGTCCATGCGGCTGTGGGACCAGCAGGTGAGAGAGATTTGTGCTGACCACAGGCCAGGCAGGACACTTCACATGAGTTTTCATCCTAAGAAGTAATTTAAATATTATAGAATTTTCCAGTAAGCAAAGAAGCACAGAGATTTCTGCTGATCTGGTAACTAGATAAATAATACAGTTGTATGTATCCTCTTAAAGTAATAGAGGAAATTAGATACTTCAAACATGATTGCAGATTCATTCTTTCATAAAAAATAAGGGATCAAGGTAGCAGTTGTTTTCCTTATAGTTGTGTTGACATCTACAAGTGATGCCATTGTCTTAATACCTAGATTGCCTTTACTTGATACAAATCTTGACAAATTAATGCATGACATTATTTGATTTTGAAATGCCCATTATTTTCTTAAATTTAGATGTAAACAAAAGTTAATAACTCCAGGCTTCTGAGAGTGACATCTTATTGGAAGGGTCTAGTTGTGACATCAGGATGTGTGTGATTGTTGGTCAAACAGGCCTTAACTTCAGTATGTATAAAATGAGTATTTTTACATAACTATTTTCATCATTAAAATAGGAAAGTCTAAGTAACTATGAAATGTCCAACATTCCAATGTGAGCTCTGGAGTCTAAAGATGGGTGGGCCTGCAATTCTGACATACAAAGGTAGTAGAGAGGCATCTCAGCTCTCAGGAGAAAGGGGATTTTGCCTTCTTGATCTTCTGGAACTGGAGCCAGTTAGTTAAATCTTCCCCACTACACCGCCACAGATGCTAGTGTCCCCCAGAATCCTCACAGCAACAGCGGGAGCAACCCAGCCATGTCAGTCAAAGACCAGAACACCTAGGCATTTCAGCAAAGAGAGGTAGGCCCTGTGACTGTGAAGAATGAATGCAATGACTCAAAATAAGTGGCAGCTTTTCTAGATTCCTGGCACCCATAATTCAGTCCAGCTGACATCCACTCATAATTCAGTCTGGCTGACATCCCAAATTGCCCACCACAGGGGCGATAATGACTCTGACCACCTTGGAAGGATGCAGAGTCAGGATATCCACAGGGAGAGAGACATACCTTTTTAGGGAGTTGGACAGAGGATCCTGAATTAACTTGTTACACGCTGATTTTCCATGTCCTGTGATAGAGTCACAATTAACAAGGACTGAAAGTATCAGGTGAGTTACAGGCTATTGTAAAACAGAGATGGAACTGATTAGAAAAGAGAGAGAGAAGGCCCAATATATATATTGAGCTAGGTTAAAACATTTTCTGTTAGGAACAAGACAGAGCTAGTCCAGGAGAAGGCCTGGGAAGAAAAGATTAATCACCTGTCCCTGGGAGGAGCTATGGCAAGAAGACAGGTCACCTGTAGATACATAAGCTTGCTGATGCTCCTGGTACTCCACCTGCCTCACCTACATGCACCCGTTGGTTAAGACACCTGAGACACAAACACAGCACAAGCCACCAACGATGTGGATCCACAGCAACCAAGGCCTATTTAATAACTTAGATGGACTTAGGGTGAAGTCAACTGCGGCTCCATGCTAAAGAACCGTAGCTAGATGCTTCCTTACATATTGATGGCATCAGGAAACCTATGGAGAATAAGGACAGGAGTGAGATGGCAAATTAAAGAACACAGGACCAGAAGGTGGTACTGAAGAACTGTAGCTACCTAGGATAGATAGCCAGTGTATTCAGTCAAACCTCAAAAGCAAAACAGAGATGAAATGCATGGGTGTGAGAGAGAATCCAGGCCTGGAAGTATACAATGTAGCAGCCCATGGTTGGTGGTGAAACATGCCTTTAATCTCAGCACCCAGGAGGCAGAGGCAGGCAAATCTCTGAGTTGAATACCAGCCTGGTCTACAGAGTGAGTTTCAGGACACCCAGGGCTGCACAGAGAAACCTCGTCTTGAAAACAAAACAAAACAAAAAAGAAGCCAGCACAGAGAACTTCAGGAGTCTCTGTTGGAAGTTGTAATAGAAGGTATCACATCTTTAATGGGGATTTCATGGTTAATTCCCTGTGCGATGCTGGAAAGAAGCCCCCTTAGACTCCGTTGATTTTGGGCCTTAAGACAGAGTAGAAGCTAGAGTGCAGTATTCAATTTAGCTCTGCTGTCAGGATCTGTCCCCAGCTCCTGCTCATCACTCCTGCACTCTGTTCCTTGTTTGTCACAGGCTGTGCTCTGCCTGCCCTGTCTCTGCTGATCCATTAACTTTTCAGCTCTCTGATGATCAAATCTAGACATCACCGGAAGATTTCACCGGGACTGTCTGTTTGACAAGGGTCAAGAGATGATGTTGAAAATCTCCATAGATACCCAGAGGTTGTCTCATTTGAATTAGTTTGGGATTTTTTTTTTCCACACAAAAATGTGTTTGTGTGCTTCATTAAGAAAGGGGGTTCTGTTACATAGGTACTGGGTTTCTGAAATCCCCATTGGCTTGCAGTAATTTTATAGAGCTTTTCGTTTGCCACAGAAGCATTTCTGAGGGTAAATGGGGTGAGAAAGCTCAGTAGGTCAGCATCTGGTCTTTGCATATTAACTTTGCAGCAGCTCGGACTGTGGCGAACCACTGCAGTCACTTAGGGATTGATCTGGGTTTAACATACTGCTTCTGCCCCTAGGTGTACAGTTTTCCTCAGTATAAGGTAATGAAAGCAAGGAGAAAGGTAAAAAAAAAAAAAAAAAAAAAAAAAAAAAAAGAGCTGCAACAGGAACAAATTGGTTTCTTCAATCGGGTGCTTCTCTCTGCTTCTCAGGAGATTTTGCACAGCGATGCTCTGTGTGCCCTGGTTAAATACAATTAGAGGCTGGAGTAAGTGTGAGCCGTGCAGGAATGACACGCTTTGCACAGAGCAGTGCATTTTATACAACAGAATACAGTGCCCTGGTAGGAAGGGACATGCTATCCTGTCAGGTTTTTCTCACCCTTTGATTACTTTACAATCAATACACCTGAGTATGCTTCAGAGCTCTTTCCCTTCTAATCCTGAGCACATTTTAGTACGACAAAGTCTACATCCATCCAGAAGCAATCTGAGCTTCCTGGATTCATCTCTCCCAAAACAATGCATATAAAATGCAAGTCCCGAGCCCAAGATTGTGGATGTTGAATAATGGATGGTGGGAGCTCCAATTCTCTAAAGGCATTAGCTATGTGATATGAATTTCATGTAGTGAAAAGAGTCTCGGGTTTTGGATCGGAAAATGGTTGGATCCTGTTCCTTACTTGCTATTAAAGTAAGTAAATGGTTGCGTAACCTGATCTCTTCGAGCCTCGTGGATGAGGCGGCAGTCATGAGTTCTTTGTTACAGTGGGAGTGTGAACACTAAGTGAGCAGCATGCACTAACAGCACCGCACTGACAGAGGACCTAGCAACTGCAGCTACTCTAGCTGTTCTAGAGAGACCTGTGGTTTTGATAGTAAATCCATCCATCTCCTTATTGCAGAGTTATATGAAACACATCTAACTGGTTTGTTTGTTTGGTTGGCTGGTTTGGTTTGGTTGTTGTGTTTTTCATTTTTAGGGTACTGGAAATAGAGCCAGGTCCTCATTCATGCTAGGCAAGCACTCTACACTGGGCTATACCCCCAGCCCACATAACACAGCTGCTGAAAATTACTATGTCAACCTACCAAAATAGAGAAAACCTGCAGGAACCATCAGAAATCACAGTAAGGGTTCATCATAGGCAAAAAGGGGGAGGTATCCTAAGAAACAGAGAACAAAATGCTAGACCTTGTTAGTGCTTATTCATAGAAACCACCAAACATCCCCCCTGCTGCCTCATGAATTGTCACTCAAAACAACAAAAGGGTCCCCCTTGAACTTCAGCTGAGCAAGTTCTCATTCCTAGAGAGAAAATCCATTAGAATAAAGACAAAAGGTTGGGACATGAAAAGAGGCAGGTGTTAACCTGTGTTCAGTCATTGATAACACAAAAGGCTATTTGTCTACCTTTACTGTGGAGGCTCTGAGGGAGACTGAGAGTCCCCACCTTCTCTGCACTTAGTCCTAACAAGGGAGCCACCCTGGGAAGCCGAACTGCAGCAGTTTACATGGGGAAGGGAAAGAATAGCCACAGGGTTGGGTTTTTAAGTGAAGTGATTCAACACAGAATAAAAAGAGGTGGCAGCTTTGTGTGACAGATGTATTGTAGACAACTGAGATTTATTCAAGGCAAACTGTCCTCAGGAGTATTAATGTAAAACTAATTAATCAATAGACTGTAATATTTATGTTCCAAGTAGAAATGAAATTCACCCAGAAATGTTAACCAGCAGGTGTAGGGGGAACAGTGTTTGGATCTGGAGATATGGAAATGAAACCAAATCTTTTATGTATATGCTATAAGGGAACCGGTTATTGATTTTGCCAATATCTATTATCCTTTTAATGAATTTGTCATATTTCTGAAGAGATTTAATGAGTGGACCCTTCTTAAAAATAAATGCCAGATCCAGACTATAAAGAAATGAATCTTGTCTTTTAGGAGTACATGTATACATTAAAAAGATATGTACTGAATGCTTACTGAGTACCAGGAAGCAGACGATGATCTAGAAAGCCTACAGTGGACACAGATACCACTCCAGCCTATTGGTGATGGTGCAGTGGTCACATTAATGAAATTTGATAGTTGTTGAGGCTATACTATATACTATATGCTCTATGAAAAGTAATAAGATAAGTTACTTTATGTTATCCTGAAAAAAAAAAAACCACCTCATATCTACTATCATTTAACTAGATTTATATTGGGAAACACAGAATTTAAAGAGATTAAATAACCTGTTCAAGGTCACAGAGCTATCAGCTAAGCCAGAATCCAACTGAGAACCATCTCTCCAGTGTCTGTGTTCCTAAATGTACACTCCCCAGATAAGTAGGATATGTTGTGCCCAGATCGTGACCCCCAGAGAGACCACCAAAGACGAGCATGCCGGAATGCAAAAGCAAGGTTTAATTCTGGATATCCAAAAGCAATACAAGCCTAGGCAGGGACTTCGTCCAATACATCCAACGCAGTGGAGGCTGGAGGAAGCGCCCACCTGTCTGCAAGCTCAGTTTTTAAAGGGAAAAGTCACAAGGTTACATCATTTAGGGGTGCTAGTACAGGTACAATTCTGATTGGCTCGCTTGTAGGAATTCCAGAAATCACAATTCAGTTTTCCTTCTAAGGAAGTAGTTGCCCACCACCATTTTTCATTGGCTGCCCTCAGGTGGAGGCATTTCTGTGATCAGTTACCCTGGAAACCAGGGAGAGGACATTCCATAGTCTGGCAGGCATTACCTCGTGACTATCTTGTGGCTCTGTACTTTTACACTTCCTGGTTTCTGGAATCTGAACTGACTGGTCTCAGTAACTTCTGGCCTGTTCCAGTAACTTATGGCCTGTAGCTAAAAGAAGCAGTCTTAGGCCTTTAGTTTTGGGGTGAAAGCATTTTGGTCTTATTTCTAAGATGGCTCATTTTGGTCTCACAGGATACAGTATGTGACTTAAACCAGGTCTCACAGAGAGCATGTGAGGAACAGTTTGTGCAAAGCAGAGGGCTAGTGACTACAGAGAATGTCAGCGGTGCAGTTAAAGCATGCAGTAGCTAGCAGAAACCAAGACTGTACTGTGAAGACCTTATACCTCACCACCAACAAGAAGAGGCCAAACAGAAGGGTCAGGGTGGGATTGTACCAGTGTAGACAAAAGATAGCATTGGCAGTACAGCTAGAGAGGGGGTTTTGAGAGTTAGTTAAAAACAGGTAACGAGTAGGATGCAATGTTCCTTAGTAGATGCAGTAATCCATTGCACACATACATTGATCTCCTGTGAATGGACAAGTTATACTTAATAACATGGGGTTCATAGTAATATACCACTTTTAATGGAACCATAGGAGGTCATCATAATCACTAGGCAATTACTTTTGGGAAGTTGTAACATTTACTCCAGGGTGGGCTTATGAAAATGGCAAGATTTGGATC
Organism: Peromyscus leucopus; assembly: GCF_004664715.2. Lineage (NCBI taxonomy): Eukaryota > Metazoa > Chordata > Mammalia > Rodentia > Cricetidae > Peromyscus > Peromyscus leucopus. The sequence goes on from NC_051067.1 coordinate 140,484,846, forward strand.
ACATTTTAAAAGTCTTTATACCCTATATCTTTAATAAATTAATTCTCATGCCTCCTTTTTCTTCTTTCTCATCAAGTTGGTGAATCTCTAACATATCTGTTTCATAGATTTCTTTTTATTGTAGTCAGAGAGAAATAGGATCATAAAAATGTCCAAGCGAAGGAGATTTTGAAACTGAATGTAAGCACTTACATCTTTCTAACAGGTAGAACTGTGTCATTAGTTCAAAGATTGCTAAAACTAATGGGTCACAAGTACATGTGATGCTCTGGAGTGTGTGAAATCAGGTAATTGGCAATGTCTCACATCTGTTAAAAGAAGCACCTATGTGTCTACCAGAGCAGTTCATATTCTAGTGCCCTGCACCCCATCATTATCTTAGGGATGGGCATTCTTCCCCACAATTTGAATGCTGTGCAGGTAGGTAACTGCTGCTTAAGAAAGCTGCAACAGGAACCCAGGCAATTAGCTTCTTAATAATGTGCTCCCAATAGTCACTTGCACAAAGTGACCCAGCTTTTAATTAAAGGAGAAATAACCAAGACTGCCACTGAAAATGGGGGAAATGATTTCATTTTCTATGTTCTAAATCTGTAAGATTCTAAATATGAATTAAAAGCTACTTAAGACATAATTCATGTGAGGAACTTTTAATCAAAATAATAGGACACCTCAGGGTGTCCTTATCAGATTGTGCCGGGTGCTACACTCTTGGAGAATTTTCTTTCCCTTGTCTCCGTGAGTGAAGGCGGCACCAGGGCTGTGAAGAATGGTGAAAAGAGACTCAGACTGTGGTCATGACATAGACTTCTGCCTCCAGACAAAGCTCACGGATTTCAAATGAACAGGATGATTTTCTTTTGTATTCAGCTAGTTCAAATTAGGCAAGTGAATGCGTGTGAGCATCAGGGTTAGCCAGTTTACACTGAGTGTTTGTTAGGGGGCAACATCTCCAAGCAAGCATGTTCCCAGGGGAGGCTGTTGCTCAACACCTACTCTCTAAAACTCAGAGACTGACAAAAACTTGTAAAGTCCAGATGTCTGTTAACAAATACTCCATTTTTGTAAGTTAATAATCATTTAAATAGCATTCTAATAAGATCATATTTATCCAAGTGATGTCATTTTATAATTAATGCTCAAAATTGTTTAAAAAATACCACATTGCTCAAGTTACTTTTGAATCATCAATACTCATGTGTAAACTCATTGATAATGGATGTTTTAGATTCTGGATATGTAATGTGACACAGAGAAAAGTTTTAAACTAGTGGTCAATCTCACTCATGATTTTCCACATGCGGAAGGGAGAGTAAATACTAAGAAACTCTTAAGAGTTGCATTTTTCCATGTTCATCTTAAAATATTTTTAGATGAACATATACATGATACTATTGTATGACAAACTGTGGCTACAAATCCAGAGATGTTTATCATCAGTCTGGTCTTCGTGTTTTAAATTTGTCATATTGAATTATAACCAGGACCTGGATCAATCAATTTTACCCCCCCGCCTCACACACACCAAGTAACAAAAGCTTCTAACACTGGCCTTGAGAGCAAAGACACCAGGTACCACAACCAGCACTCACACTGGTTCCCCCATCAGTCTTATTCTGTATCCAGCACCATCCCTGTGGTCCAGAGGAGGTACAGCATCTCCCCAGGTGCTTAGTTTAAAGCATCTGCCCCCCCCCCAGATTGGTGCACTAAAATTTAAATCAACATTAAATGAGTCAATAGACCTTGGAAGGTTTGAAGATGTAATTAGAATTAAGCTGCTTTTTCGTTCATTGTAAATGACCAAATGTGCAGAAGGCCCTGAGGCTTTGAGAGGCCTTTTTTTCTTTATTTTTTCATTTTTTTATTAAGAAATTTTCTGCTCACTTCACATAACACCCACAGATCCCCCTCCTCCCTCCTCCTACCCCCTGCCCTCTCTCCCAAGCCAACCCACATCCCCACATCCCCACATCCCCCAAATCAAGGTCTCCCATGGGGAGTCAGCAGAGCCCAGCACACTAAACCTACTAATTTATTATAAGAGTATCATGAAGCATCTTAAATAGGAGGCATATTGCAAAAGCTGCCTCATGGAAAAATGAATGTTCAAAGACCTGAACTTAGTGTGTAGTAGATGGGAGTTAATACAGGGATGAAATACAGCATTTTACATTTAAGCAATTTTGAGAATCTTAGCTTTTCCTCATCAGTGAGACTCAATTGAAGAAAGGCCCAGAATGTCGGCTTATCATTTGGTAACAGTGAGAGGTAGAAGACTGTTCTTGCTGGAATAGTGGAGATGATAGGTTTGAAGTTAAGTGCCTTCTTTAAGAAAAATGAGAAGACAAAAAAGAAATAAAAGTTAATATTTACCAGATATCAGAACAAGAACAAGTCACAAGGGGTAAATGCTAATAAATATAAGCCTTACAAAACTTAGAATATGATATTATTGTGTGACCCCGCTCTGTCCTTTTGTCCCACAATTTTTATGGCACTGCCTTTGACTGCCTAGCAAATTATGATAATTTTGTGATATAATTTTCCTATGAAGAGAATAGAAAATTTGTTCTAGCTTCTAGCATGACTGATTTAATTTGAGTTACTAAGAGTTCAGAAAAACATTTCAGTAGCAAAAGTGTATTACTGCTAATGGCTTGCTCACTTTTCGGTTGTTAATCTAAAACTTTATGAAATTCTGTAGCACACGGACTGAGCCATGCCATTTTGAAAGTTATTACACAGATAGCTTCCAGCGTTGTACATTTCAGGCTTGCTTTCTCTGACCACACACACTTCCAGTCAAGAGGAGCAGGGTGCGGGTGTAATGCATCACAGCCTCTGGTCCTGCATCTGCTTTTCAGTATGGGATGGCTTTGTGCAGTGTGTAAGCAGGAAGGAATGCTCTGGAAGCCATTGCTGTACCAGAGTACCGAAATACCCTAACTCCATGTGGAAGCAACTATGAATCATCTAAATAATCTCAGTCAAGCTATCCTGAATGCATCCTAACCCAGCTTCTGCTAGCTCAGTTCCAGAAATAACCGGCAGCCATTAAAAGTCTACACAAGACTATACATTATGAATGAAGAAGCTGGGAGTGAAGAAAATAGCATTTGGAACCTTTTGCAGTTAACACATTTTACTTTGTGAATTTGAAAAAGAATTTGAATTTGAAACTGAATGTAAGCACTTCTATCTTTTTAACAGGTAGAAATGTGTCATTAGTTCAAAGATTGCTAAAACTAATGGGTCACAAGTACATGTGATGCTCTGGAGTGTGTGAAATCAGGTAATCGGCAATGTCTCACATCTGTTAAAAGAAGCACCCATGTGTCTACCAGAGCAGTTCATATTCTAGTGCCCTACACCCCATCATTATCATGGGGTTGGGCATTCTTCCCCACAATTTGAATGCTGTGCAGGTAGGTAACTGCTGCTTAAGAAAGCTGCAACAGGAACCCAGGCAATTAGCTTCTTAATAATGTGGTGATGTCAATATCCTGGCAGGGCCCCTCTAAGAACCTCAAAAGGATCATTGCAAGCAAGTGAAATGTTATGGAACCACATTTGGTTCTGCTGGCAAGTAATGGTACTTGGTGCAAAGTGGACACACAAAAGTAGCCCAGAATGAATGAATGAAAGGCACTCTTCTGCCTTAGGTGCTGAGAAGATGCTCAGTTGGTAAAGTTCTTGCTGTATGAGCATGAGGACTCAAGTCAACCCCCAGATCACACATAACACTTTGGCTGTTGTGGTATGCACTTGTAATCCCAGTGCTGGGAAGTGGAGACAGGTGGGTCCCTCTGGGTTGTTGGCCAGTTACCAGACCCTAAGCTAGCTCCAGGTGCCAGGGAGAGAATCTATTTGGAAAAAGAACAAGGTGGAAGGCTCTTGAGGATAAACAATTAAGATTGACTGTTAGCATCCACATGAATGCATGTGAACACACACGCACACACACATCTTACACAAAAGACTTCTAAAACAAACTATCCTTCAATGTAAATCAGACCCATTAGCTTTAGTTTATCATTTTACGTGTATATGAAATAGTAATGAGTTGGTTCTGGTTTCAGTGCAGGATGTCTAGAAATGTGTTAGTCATAAGCACAGATATACTGTCCTGTTTTTCTTTCTGTAGAGAACTAGCAATTCTTCTGTGATTTACCACCCCACTAAGTACATGTCCTCACTAGTGTCAGATAGGATATGAATCTGGAATATCTTATTAGTGAGGTAATCTAGGAACTTTATTCACTGTACTTATCTGCCTTTTATGAAGTATTCACATACTACTCTGTGACATTGATAATTTGATTTAAAGTTGCACATTTATATCATGCAATATAAATGTTAAATTACTTTCATGTAAACCAAAGGGGGAAAATAAGTCAAGTTTTTTGTTTTTCTTCTTTCTTGCCTTTTTAATAGCAACTAGAAGGAGATACAAATTTGAAAGACCATATTTGTCTAAGATAGTGCAAAAATATAGATATTTAAAATTTGTCCATTATTGAGAGCAGAAGTTATTCTAGAAAGGAGGTAGTGTAGTCAAGCAAGGAACTTCTTACTGAGTAGGTTTTCCTCAGCTCCTGGGCTCTCGAATGTCCTTTCTTTTGCTCATCTGAGGTTTGAAGCTCAGCCCTTCTCTAATCAAATCACTTGTAAAATCCAATGATGTCTTGTAAAACCTGACAGTGGGTGTGCTTTGTGCTTGCTTTTATTCACGAGGGGAAATCTACATGCCACTTTCAGGAATTGGAGTCTTTTAGATACAAGGAATAAAATGTTGCATTTTACCACCTGGCATTCAGATCGAAAGAGTTGAGAGAAGATAAAGAGTGATGAGGCAAATAATGACCTATCACCCACAGAGCTGGGAGCTCTGTGCTTGGCTTTCCTGTGCATACTGCACTTAGGGTGGTGGAATTCTGGATGTTGTGCATGGAAATATGAGCCTGGAGAAGCCTGGCATCCTGAATTGTAAGCAGGCAGCATTCCTAATGTTTTGTTTCTTTGAAAAAATGTCCTTAAAAATATTTGTTAGTCAATCGTGGGAGTTCATTAAAATACACACAGCATTCTTTTTGATTGGCTGGGGAAAGAAAACATGCATACCTATTTGAAGGTTAATTTTTCTTTAAGTGAGATATCATTGATTTTTTTTAAACAGGTGCCACTCAGCCAGATGTGGTATCCTATGTCTCTGATCCCAGCACTTGGGAGGCTAAGCAAGAGGGTTATTGTGAGTTTTAGACCAGCCTGGGCTACATAGTGAATAGCAGCCAGTGTTAAATAATGATACTCTTTCTTGAAAGACCAGGGGGTTGGGGGGACAGACAAAAGAGATAACTAACACTTCGATGCCCCCTCTTTATATTGTATATATTATTACTATATATATATACATATATACATGTATGTATATATATATTATTGTATATTATTTGCTACATCTATGGCCCAGTTGAACTCAAATATTTTCAAGTCTCTGGCAGGCAGTTTCCTGCTGTGTCACTATTTACAACTTGTAAAATGAGGAATAAGTCAGTGTAAAATGATTAAGAAGGTTGATGACAGAAAACCCCTCACTGTATCTGTGTCCCCAGTAGAAGAGACAAGCCATGCTTTATCAGAAAGTGCAGGAATGTCTCAGGATTAGAAAATGAAATTAATTTTTTTTTTTTTATTTCTTGAGCTTCGTTCAGCTAGTGTAAGGAGCATTATTGATTAAACTGTTAGGGTCAACAGATTTAAAATTGGAGCAGAGGATACCTTATGGAGGACAAAAAGGTTGTAGTCTGTTGAGGAGGCAGGCAGTTAAGTGAAATTGATTTTCTTTTTACATGAACCATCAGATACCCTGGTTGGCCTTTGGTGGCCTGCAGGTGCACGTACAACAGTGCGTGAAACAATTCGAATTGACTCAGACACTAAATACCTGTGAACACTGTGTTAAACTAGATGCTAATTATGTAACTTCAGACCATTGGCATGTGAGCAATCCAGAGGAATTCTTGGCAGTGGTTATGAGGAGGCAACTTCTCGAGTTATTTATTGGGCAGAGGAACTCATCATGTTCTTCCTTAGAGTGATGGGTAATTGTAGAGCCCAACCTTAGCAGGGTCTTTTCTTATTACAAATGGTGCTTTTAAATCCTCTCTTCTTTCTTTAGATAGTCAGTAAAATCTACCAAATGTATTGGAATTATGTACCATAGTCTCATAACTAAGGATGAGTCGGACTTCCTCATATGTGAGCACCTGCATTGTTACTTAGTGTTTCATACAGTCACTAGTGAAAGAAAGTCTTGGACAGATCTAGAAAAATTCCTAGCCCGGTAATTCCATTCCTGAAGAGGCTGAGACAGGGCAATCATGAGTTTGAAGTCACTCTGTGCTAAGTTATGAGACTGTGTCTCTAAAACCCAAACCCCAAATCTATTAACTGCCAATATGTAGAAGTGGATAAATACAAAACTATTTCTTCTAAATTATATGCATTATTAATAAAAGTAAAAATTCTATTTAAAATATGGTTATTCAGTTTCCTATAGTGAAGTTCTCTTTTATACATAGTTCACAATAAGTTCATTTTAAATTTAAAATTTTTTAACATATATCTCCAGTAATGTATGTTTCTCTGTGGCCCCTTTGTAAACAGGAATTCCATGTAGAGGAGTCAATATTGGATTCTGAGCAACATTGAGCTTGACTGGTTTCTGATGACACTGGTAGCTCTGATTTCTCTAGGAATGGATCAGTGGGTCTAACTGTGCTTCCCATTACCTTGGCCCACAGGTGCACCCTAAGTGTGACACTGGAGCAGGCCATCATTCTAGCCAGAAGCCATGGGCTGCCTCCTAGATACATTATGCAGGCCACCGATGTGATGAGAAAGCAGGTAAGTCCCTCTCTCCTGCCTGTCTTAGGGGAGTTGTTTTCTAGGACCTGCTTTGCTGCTGTTCATTTATCTGGTGGCTTATGGGTGCCTGTGTGCGATGGACATTTCTAGGCATGGGACTCTGGGTAAGTCATGGCTGAGAAGCATGTCCAATGAGAAAATAGTACAGACACCTAGTCCAAGTGTGGACACTTGGGAAAAGGATTTCTGTGCTGTGTGACAGCAAAAAGGGAATTGTCGCACAAAACAAGGGTGGACTGGGCTTTTAGCAGTAACACAATAAAGGATGTATGGCACTTCTGGAAATCGTAGATAATTTACTAAACCTGGGAAGTAGATTAGGAGGGGACAGAGGCAAAGAAGAAGAGGAATTGAGAACACTGCTAGTTTCTGTGATCTTCCAAAGTCTTCCAGTCCATGATAAGATGTGTGCACGATGTATGCATCATCCTGAGGATAAAGTGCTTACCTCAGAATTTCCATGTGAGTCTGAATATGATCCTATCAACTCTCTTTCCATCATCAGAGACCAGACTATTTCTGTATTCCCTTTTAAATAAAATGAATTTCCTAAACCCAATAGCATTTGAAGAACCAAGGTAATTTGGTCTTAAATAGTTTAAATTCTTTTTTTTTAAATGCACTGAGTTCTATTGTTCTGATTAGAAAATAGAATTGAGCTAGTCCAAAAGACGTTTAAGCAGTAATAGGAAAAATAAAAGTCATCAATTCTACATTTTTCTGTCTCTATCCTTGACCTGCTGCAGTAAAAGTTGACTTGCCTTGAGTTGTTCAGCGACAGTGACTTCATTAGATATGTTCCTGTTATTACACCACTTTATTCATTAAAACTTGACTCAGGCAAGCATAAGCATTGTCAACCCCCACCCCCAGGATTGTTTCCAAGATTTCACTATAGAATTTTAAGCTAGCCAGTGAAGAAATGGACTGAAGAAGCCAACAGTGGGCTAACATCTGCAGTGTGGATCACAGGTCCAGTGAGTGTGCGTGCCTTGGCACTTCTGCTTTAGGTATCCTGGGTTAGCAGTTGACTGAATGCAACTTAGAAGGTCACACAGGGATTCGTTAAGTTTAGACCCACCAGGAGAGTGTGACATACTGTTGTCCAGGTGGCAAGTGACAAACACAGATGCAAACTGCCATGAGGTTTAGGAAGGACTTGGGGAAGTACATGCACAAGTTCTTCTTTAAAAAAACAAAAAGGTAAATGTTCACATCAGAGGTAGGATTTAGGTCAGAAACAAGAACAAAAGGGTGAATGAAGTCTTCTTTGCTTTTCTTGTGTTACTCTTAGAGATCGTGCATGGGAAACTTTGGAAAAGCTCTCCCAAAATTACACCTTATGAGGAGAAGGAGCTAGAGTGAGCCTTTCATGAACATTCCACTGAAGAGTTTATTTTGAGTTGGTTCCATATGCATTTCTACCTGTGGGTTTGAGTGACCACGATCCTCTGTAATATCTTCAATCATGAAAACAAAATGGACATAGAGAAAATAGAGATAAAGAGAAGTTGATATACATATGTCTGACATAACTGCTACAAAGTTCATTACAAGCATGATATACATATTTGTGTATACATGATATACATATCTATATATGTATATCAGAAAGACCAAAAAGCCAGGTAGAATCTAAACTGCACATATTGTGTTTATCACTCTTTCATCTGAGAATCATATAGATGAATAGAAAATATGCCAATAGTTGTTTCCAATTATACCAGTTATATGAAAAGCTTTCTATCAATTATTTAATGAAATAATATGAAATGACACAGAGAATTATACATGAATATTGTACCTAGTTAAAAAACATTTTTCATGCAGGTATGACCTAGACATTCTAAAACTAATTCTTGTAAACATTAGGACTGAACTCACTAGCAATGCTAATCTAAGCAAGAAAAGATGGGTTGTCACTGACAGAGAAATAAGTTACAAATAAGTAAGAAAGAAAAGGCTGGAGTCACTAATGAGCCCTGTGGTACTTTAGTATCAATATGACCTAATAGACATGCACTCACACACACACACACACACACACACACACACACACACACACACACACGTGTATACACACAATATGTGCATACACAGATTAAGTATAGATGTAGAAATAGTGTCTGAGCATGTTTGTCAGTAAACTAACCCTGTCTGCTAAAAGGTCTAGAAGCAGCTTTTCGCCAGCAGTATCAAGGACATAGAGTATCCAGGTCTTGGCTTCTAAACAGGATTTGGAAGGAAGGAAGAAAGGGAAGGAGGGAAGAAGTGTTGTGTCCAAGGAAAAATGGTGACTTACTTGCTGAGATGAAAAGATGGGCCTTTGGGTACTGGGCAAAAGCAGGTGCTGACACATGATGAAGGTGGATCAAGGTGTACAAGAAGCAACCAGAAAGAACTCCCAGTACTCAAAACCAGAGCAATTTGAGAGGAAAATTTTAAGAGATTCATATTGTACCTCAGAATGAAATTAATCATTACCTGTGAGTTCCTGCTGAGTTAAATATATACTTGAATAAAGGATTTGGTAAATTAAAACTCATCTTGATAGAAAATTCCATTCCATCACAATGTCATCAGTGGGGCCTGAAATGGTGAGCAGAAGTTTGAAGGGGAGACTCACTATTCACAGTCTCATAGTCATAACTTCTTTGTAAAGCCTACAGAGAGGTGGTGACTTTACTGTAGATGTCCCATTAGAAAAGAGATCAAGTAATTTCACAAGTGCTAAGATACAAGGACAGCATGTATCTCCTAATATCATCCACAGAGAATGCCCCAATATTACTTCCTTGATTTTCTTGTTTTAAAAAAAATGCATCTCCTCTCTCTAATTATAAGAACACACCAGACAAATCCAAACTGAGACTGGTGGTTTAAAAGAAAATGGCCCCTGAAGGGAGTGGCACTATTAGGAGGTGTGGCCTTGTTGGAGGAAGTGTTTAACTGTGGACGCAGGCTTTGAGATCTCATATATGCTCAAGATACTGCCCAGTGTTTTAGACCACTTCCTTTTGCCTGCAAGATGTAGAATTCTCAGCTACCTCTCTAGCACCATGTCCACCTACATGCTACCATGTCCCACCATGATGATAATGAACTAAACACCTGAAACTGTAAGTCACCACCTCAATTAAAGAGTTGCTGTGGTCGTGGTCTCTTCATAGCAATAGAAATCCTAAATAAGACAGAGACATTCTACATAATAATGGCTGGTACCCATCAAAGTATGAAGGTCATCAAGAACAGGTTCTGAGTAGCTGTCCTAGAAGCATGGACCTTGTTCACAAAATGCAGCATGAAATTCTACTCTGGAGGATCCTGGACCAGAAAAGGAGCCTTCTTGGAGCAAGTGGTAGGATCTGAACACAATGTACTATAATTAATAGCATCATATTGTGCTGACTCCTGGTTTTGATAAACTACAGCTAATGGAAATTTTAATAAGAAGGGAAGCTTGGTGAAATGTGTAGAAATCTATTTTGCTCTTGCAGATATTCTCCTAAGTATTCAATGTCTTCAAAAGAAATAAGACTGGTTACTATTCTTTAATTCCTTCTTGTGTGTCCTTTTTGCCTGTTAATCTTTCCAGATCTGCTTTCATTTCTTAGTTTTATTTTGAGAGAATCTATCCTTTAGGGTTTATCTTCATTTACTGTCAACTTTATTAGGGTAGTATTGGATGTGCAGTGGGTACTTGGAGCATTTCAGAGTTTTGTTTTAGTCACTCTCCTTTCTCTGTTCCCAGCAGCAAACACTCATAGTTGGGTCAAAATGTAATTAGCTTCCATTAGGAACTAAAAAGCGGTTGTAATTTAATTCATGAAACTGACAGGTCACAGGGTCCTTTTTATTGCTGAAGAAGATTGTCTTTATATCACCAACTTTGAGGCAAAACTCTTAGATTGCATAAATCCACATTTATATGTATAGAAATTCTTTAGAACTATTTAGAAGATGTTTTCTTATAAAAAACACTATTACATTTAAAACAACTGTCCATCTGAAGAGATGCAGGTGTGACTCCTGTTCTGTGAAAGTATTGGGGACTAGCATGTGTTTATAGCATTGATCATGTCCTGTTCTCAATGTTTTAAGTTATTAATTGCATCTGAGGATAAAGATTAAGGTGTGGGAATAAACGGGAATCTGTTAAACTGGCTTTTGGATGAGTCTGATGCTACAGGATAAATAGTATTTAGAACCATATAATTTAACTCATAAGAGCACTCACAAAATGTTCATATAGTGGTTTCTGTTGTATTTCTTATTACTGTCCCTTGATGTTGAACAGTGTTAGAATAATGCCTCAACTCATGTTTATATGAATTAACTCAGAACATTATTGAGCTGAAATGATTTCCCTGACTTTCAGGGTGCAAGAGTTCAGAACACAGCTAAGAACTTGGGGGTTAGAGACCGGACTCCTCAGTCAGCTCCAAGGTAAGCATACCCCATCTACCACTGACCTGAGGGCTTGCTGGCCTCTGGTAGTGTCAGTCACGGCAAAGGTATCTGCTCTAGTCCATGCTCAGTGTCATACTGACACTAATTGTAAGAGGTTCAATTGAGCCGGGCTGTGGTGGCACACGCCTTTAAATCCCAGAACTCGGGAGGTAGAGGCAGGCAGATCTCTGTGAGTTCAAGGCCAGCCTGGTCTACAAAGCAAGTTCAAGGAAAGATGCAAAGCTACACAGAGAAACCCTGTCTCAAAAAACAAAACAACAAAAAAAAAGATGTTCAATTGGTGAATTCAGTGGTGCAATTTGGTGAGGGGCTAATGAATGCTTTCCAAAATAAACAGACCTTTTTATTTTGAAAGTGAATTCAAAAGGAAGGGTCTATGCAAATGCAACTCAAAATGTAACTACCAGTCTACCATTTCCATTGCCCCTCTGTGACTATCTACCCTTTCCATTGCCCCTCTGTGACTGTCTACCCTTTCCATTGCCCCTCTGTGACTGTCTACTGTTTCCATTGCCCCTCTGCGATCGTCTACCATTTCCATTGCCCCTCTGCGATCGTCTACCATTTCCATTGCCCCTCTGTGACTGTCTACTGTTTCCATTGCCCCTCTGCGATCGTCTACCATTTCCATTGCCCCTCTGTGATCATCTACCCTTTCCATTGCCCCTCTGTGACTATCTACCCTTTCCATTGCCCCTCTGTGACTATCTACCCTTTCCATTGCCCCTCTGTGACTGTCTACCCTTTCCATTGCCCCTCTGTGACTGTCTACCCTTTCCATTGCCCCTCTGTGATCGTCTACCGTTTCCATTGTCCCTCTGTGACTGTCTACCGTTTCCATTGCCCCTCTGTGACTGTCTACTGTTTGCATTGCCCCTCTGTGATCGTCTACCATTTCCATTGCCCCTCTGTGACTGTCCCTTTCCATTGCCCCTCTGTGACTGTCTACCGTTTCCATTGCCCCTCTGTGATTGCCATGCTCTTCCCTCTGCTGTGATTGGAGAACTCCTATTTAACTCACAAATGCCAGTTTGGATGTTATTCCTGCTTTGAGTTTTGCTCGAGTGCTGTTTTATCAGGCTTCCTGGTATCCTGCGTATCACATTATGCCTCTTTTTATGTCATGTTGCCATAATAATTAGAGGTTTCTCTGCCCAACCCAAATATGAGTTCTCAGAAAACAGAGAATATACTTTTATTTTATCAGTGACTACATAAGACATCAAATATTTACATTTATTTCAAGACCAAGTGAATGAATAAATGAGCTGAATGAACCAGTGAACTTTCTGTTGGTTATATCAAATGTTCACAGTTCACCAATTATCGTATGAAAGGACTCTCAGTGAATGAACATAGAGAAATGTTTTCTATTTGATTTCCCATGATTAGGGTAAGCAGGCATCCGTATTGAAGTGGAGCAATGTTAAATAATTACTCTTACATTTGATCATTATTATGTTTATATTTTAACAAAACGTAGGCATCTCCAGAGCCTGACTTAGGCAAGATGTTCTTTGTTTCTGTTTACAACACCATTACCAGAGAGAGGATAGCGACCACAGCCATTTACAGAGTTATACTTCATTTTGATAAACGATTTGGGTGGTGAGAGTACTTTCAAGAGGGAAAACATATTTCCCCCCTGAAAATGGATGGGACTCTCCTGTTCTTGCTGCATTCATTTTTAGTGCTGACTCCCAACTCGATGTAGTCTTCCAGTCTTGCTAATGTTATCCTTCATGGGTGATTAAATTGGAGTCTTAAGCTTTCTATTGCTAAAGAATCATTACACATGAAACGTTCTCTCTAGCACCGTGAGCAGATGTGGTATATTTGTATAATAGACCCATTGAAGTGTTAAAATTCCAATAAGAAAACAAGATAATAGCTTTACAAGGTATTCTCAGCTAGAGCTTTTGAACAGTAATAAACAGTGGGGTTGGGATAAGGCTTCAGCACCCCGATCAATAAACCAATACTCCAGCTGAACACAAGAAGACAAACTGATGAACTCAGGCCTTTTCTCTATTGGATTATCTTTAAACATTTGGAGATGAAACATAATAAAATGAACCAGCTATAAAATTGACACGTTGTACAAGGGAATAACAGCCTTAAGACAGAAATGAAAATCATTTCACATTTTTATTTACTATTTCACTCATTCTGCAGCTATTTAATGAGGAAATACAGTGCGTGTTACTGTTGCCCCAGGGAGGACAGAAGCCCAGGACAGAAGTGACTGTGGTCCTGAAGGAGCTTCCACTTAAAGAAATGAAGTGTGGGACTGGGGACCTAACTCAGTGGTAGAGCACTAGCAAGTCTGCCTGGACTGCACAAGGGCCAGGATTTGATCCCCAGAAAGGAAGAGACAGGAAAGAGGGGAGGGAGGAAAGGAAGGGAAAGGGGAAGGGGAAAGAGGGAAGGGATGGAGGAGAGGAGGGGAGGGGAGAAGAGGGGATGAGCCACAGTCTTTGGAGATGCTGAGAATATAGAGACTCATATCAGCCTAGGCTTCCTCCTAACAGGAACCAGCACTTTCCTCAAGGACAGTTAGCTGGAGGACACACTTAGTTCTCAGGGCCAAACTACCCATTGGCAAAGCTGGCAAAAGATTTCTAAAAAGTTCATTCTTGGAGGTCCAGTGAGCTCTCTCTATGTGAGGTTTTATTTGGTTCAAATCTCCCAGCCAGCCTCCATCATGGTATTCCTAACATCCACTTTCCTTATTATTGTTACCTTTCACTTGGCAAACATATACTGACATATATGGACTTTCTGTTATGTGTCTGGGAGGGGCAGGCCTTTCGGTGAAAGCAGGGTGAAAAGAGGTAGCACACATCATTGCTTAAAGGAGAGAGAAGAGAAAAACAAGTTCTGAGTCCCAACTCGTGTGTGTGTGTGTGTGTGTGTGTGTGTGTGTGTGTGTGTGTGTGTGTGTGTGTGTATTTCTCTCTGAGATTCCAACTTCTCATCTGTTAGATGGGCAATTGCTGAGACACCTTATATTTTAACTATAGAAGAGGCATTTGCTCTGTAGCCCTGTTAGCACACGTAGGAGGGTAAAGGGCATGGTGTAGACACTGAAGTTTGGGGACTCTGCTCAATGCAGAAATATAAGCCCAACAAGGCAGAAGAGGAAGCGGGGCCAGGACAGCCCTCGCTCATGCAGGACCTCTGGTACCCATGTGTAGGATAATAGCTTCCTATGCTGGGCCAGCAGAAGTCCCCACCGCCACACACACACACCAATAATTTAGATGCCAAAAGTAGAAGCCACGTTGCAACATTAGAGTCCAGCTCCTTACCTATTACATTTCACTCCCCAAATTCACCTGCCTGTGCTACACTCCCAGAGCTGTACAATTTCCATTACAAGTGTGTCTGAACTCAGATAACCCCGAGTCACTTCCAAGAAGCCTCACAGAAGCCGAAGCTTTCCAGCTCTGCAGTAGACAGAGCTATTATTGCATTTGGTGACTACAGGGAGTAGCCTTTGCTCCAATTTGCAAGGCAGACATTTCCAAGACTCATCTCTCTGCTACCATTGATCATATTGGGCACAAGCATGCAGAGCAAGGTAATAGAGTATGATCAGTAGGACGTTCTCCACCAGCCCTCCCATCTCCATTACCTGCTTCAGGCCTCTGTACTTCGTTACACACTAGGCAGAACTCCCATGGAAACAGGAGGCTAGAAACTGAGAAAGAAAAGAACCTTCTCATTGTTCTGTTTTCCCAGCCCCAGGAGGCAATTTGAAGCAGCATCTTGTCCTTCAGCTGCAGAAGAATCTTCCAACTACTTCAGCTCAATTTAATGTGTTCTTTTCTCTGGGAAGGACAAAACACGCATTTCAAAATTCTCCTTCTCTGTGGAGATAACCTACGGGGCAAAAGCCACCTTTCAGGCATGAAGTACCTTTTGCAAACCTCCAAAGACATAACTTCTGGCTTCCAGACTGATAAAGTTCATTTTATTAACCAGACTTACAAATTGGTATTAAATCATCCCCATTTTTCTCCACTGGTTTAGAATTAGCATGGTTTTGTATGTCACAGGGAGAGGAAGTTTATAGTTTTCTAAAGTGACTAACAATGCTTGTAAGTTCTGTTCAATTTACTGTGCAAAAAGGAGTAAATTTCCTTGGCGACCCTGGTCTGAATCACTTTCAAAAAGCTGTAAGATTGGGTTGTTGAGACTGGGAGTGCAGCTTAGTGGTGGAGCATGTGCTTAACAAGTATGAAAGCCCTGGGTTCAATCCTTAGTACCCATACACACCCCTGACCACACACACACACACACACACACACACACACACCCCTGACCACACACACACACACACACACCCCTGACCACACACACACACACACAGACACAAGAAATGTTTCAAAATTGAGTTCCACATTTGAGATACTAGAGTAATGTACAAAGTAGGGTATGTGTACCTTTAATTCTTAAGGAGAACAGGTACAATCCAACATCCAAGCACTTTTGTTCAGCCGCTAGGTCAGTTGTTCGCAAACCTGTGGGTCACGAGCCTTTTGGGGGGGGGGTGTCACATATCAGATGTACTGCATATCAGATATTTACATTGCAATTCATAACAGTAGCAAAATTACAGTTATAATGTAGCAATGAAATAATTGTATGGTTGGGGGGGTCACCACAACATGAGGGACTGTATTAAAGGGTCACAGTATTAGGAAAGTTGAGAACCACTGCTCTGGATGTACTGTAAGTAATGCATGTGGCCTTGAGGTCATTAGCATTATCTGGCAGCATTTTGTTCCCTTTTGCTTTGGTTCTAGAGTTAGCTTTTAGCCACCCTGACCAACTTGTATAGAACTAATGAGTTCTCCTGAGCTGTGTGCTGCTGCAGTATGGTCTCAAACAACTAGGCCTGGCTATGAAGGAGCATGCCCCAGCTTCTCCACAGGTGACATGAATTCCTTGAACCTGGAGATAGATCCTACTGACAGGTGATTGATGGCTGGCTATAGCCAGTTGTAGATCCTTAGAACAAGCCAAGTAACTAACTGTGTCTTGAGATTCAGGCTTCAGGAAGCTGCCACATCAGCCCATCCACAGCCAGCCTCTGCTCCACAGGGATAGTGCAAAATGAGGGAAATTTGTAGTAGGTGTAAGAAAATTTGTAGGTCCCCATGAGATAGAGACCACATCACTGCGAGATATCTGTGGTAGACAGGGTGCTAACTATCATAATAACACTGCCTCCTGGCATTCAGGGGATAGATTTTACTATCAGCAAAGGAAACAGACAGACTCAAGCAGAGCAGCAGCTTCTAAAACAGTGGTTCTCAACCAGTGGGTCACAACCCCTTTGGGGAGGTCACACCAGATAGCCTGTGTATCAGATATTTACATTACAGTTCATAACAGGGAATGTTGTTTAATGAGCAGCCTTTTAAATGTGCTCAAAGAAATAGAAGTATTTCTAAATCACAGGTCCAAAATTTTGAATCAAGCTGATTCATATGCTATTTTTCATAGAATAGTCAATGTGGTGAATGGCTGAGGGAGCCAAGAAATTATCTAATGTATTTGTTCTGCCACTCTGGTTAGGGTGGTATATTAAATGATTGTCATACTGTCCTGTGTCTTTTCTAGGCTGTACAAGCTGTGTGAGCCACCACCTCCCGTTGGAGAAGAATAAGGATTCCCAAGAGTCAGGCAAGCAGAAGCTTCCAAATGCTGACCAAGTTCCACGTTCTCCTCTGAAGATACCGAGATGCATATTTAAGATGTAACCCTTTCTCCTGGTGTAAATAACTAATGTCTGGTTTCCCTTTGGATATTTATGTTGGAACTAGCAACTCATTCAGACAGTTCAGCATCACACTCTATGTATTGACATTAAAGATTTGTATTAGGGCAAAATTCACTGCTGGAATTTATAGGAAAAATATACAGAGATGAAGGATTAACTATTTTGCTTCCTTTCTCATTCATTAATTATATTGTATTTGTTTTTAACTTCCCCAATGGACACGTGTAATACTTGGTAGTTTTTCTTGAAGAAGTCTGTCACTAAAAATGATGGCCACACTCTGGAAGCCATCATACAGAAATGTCAGGGACAGTGTAGATTGGGAGGCACAGGTGTTCATCTCCCCCATGAACCACACAGAAGTGTATATGTGGGAGGTAGAAAAATACACGCCTCTATTTTGTCTAAGGCTTCTTTTTAGTGAAGAAATTTGTGAGATTCTGGGAAGACTTCTTCACTGTTGTCAAGTATGTTCTCTGTCTGTGTAAACATTCCAGCAGGAAGATGCTTCTGTTGATCTCTGCAATGAGCCATGAATACTGGGTGATGGACCATTGATGACTGTGGATAAGGAGTTGCCAGGATTGGGGAAGTGAGAGGAGGAAGTGAGGAAGAAAAAAGCCTATTTGAAAACTCAACCTTGAACTGAGAAAGACAAATGTAATTTTATGAAGTCTTCTTGTGAGATGTCAGACCCTTAAAATAATATACCATCATGGATATTTTTCTATAAAGTTGTATGTATAAGATGTGAAAATAGATTTATTTGTTGTACTTTAAAGGGCCATTAGGGAAGAACCTTGATAATTTATATAACCAAGGTATAGACTTATTCATTTTAAAGTATATGCAGTGTTTATATCACTTCTGTGTTGATACACTAACATTGTTTTTAACACCGCGAATAGATTAATATTGGTTTTAAATATATAATTTTAAAAATAATTAAAACATCATCACTGTGATTCTGGTAGAGTTGTACTTTGCTTACTAAGAGGAATAAATTGTGCCTTTAGGTGATATTATCATTATACAAATGTCACGGGATACACTTACACAAGCAGAAATGACTACGGCCTTATTAGATGATAGGGCCTATGGAACCATCTCCTAGAGGCTGCCCATCACTGACCCAAAGGCCACTGTGCAGCACAGGACTGTGTATGGATGTAGGCTAAGCAAGTGAAATCCTTACCTTAACTACAGTTTGGGCAAACTGTTTTACTTTATAAATTTCATAATGACTTTTAGACCATCATTAAAAGCTGTCTCAATTGCCAGTGGTATATTTAATTTAAAAATGTGTTCCAAAGGTATGGGGTACATGTATCCTACTAGTTAAGGTAAAAATTATTAGGCACTCACAGAGCACCTGATGTTTTTTTCCAATAAATCTGTATGTGATTAATTGTGGGGAAACCAACATCAGTTGCTGAATAAAAGCCTTAGTGTTTTGAATCTAATTAAGATAGGGCCTGCACTTGCATATTTATTTATATGACATACATCCACAACTTTTGGGAAATTAGCATTCTTGCTCCCGTCAGCATACAGCTCTGATGCTCTGGTAATTCAGACTATCATCTGCTGAAAGTTGTAAGAGTGCGAACTGACGGACTCACAGGCCCTTCATGTTGCTTCACTGTTCCTCACTCATCCTGGAAGTAAGCCTCCACAGAGCACAAAGGCCTATGAAGCATGGTTATAGCTCATCAAGCGTATTATTGGCTTTGGCAGTATTTATAAATTACTCTATTCTAAGGATCCACTCTATATAACAGAATGTGATCAATGTGATTTTTTGAGTTAAACATATTATCTTTGTACACAGCACTTACTAACATGAAAATTTTTCTAGTGGTTTATAGTAACATCAATCAATCACTGTAAATTTTTAGTGTAATAAAATTATAGCCTCCATGGTTTAGTGTGTACTAAATGGCACCTCTGGTTGCCCAGCCCAAATTTTGCTATTCCTTTTTTACATAACCTTGTAGCAGTGATGAAATATGACCTTGTTTTATTGCCCACACTCCATAGCTAAGCTAAAGCAAAGACTAACCCAGTGACTTGGACAAGTTCACATGGTAAACATGGTGGAGTCAGAGTTTAACCTGGGAAACCTACTTTCTTTATGCATTGTGCTACTTTTCTTTATTAATGTGAGAGCCACTATAATATTAATAATTATTTTCTTACTAAAGTTGGAGCTTTGTGATATGTATTGTCATTTAATTATATAAATTATGTTGCAAAATCAAGTGGGAATATGCAAAATGTCTTTAATGTATGAGAACTATAGGGTCTTTTGGGTATTTCCCATTCATAATTGAAGAGGTTACACGTGTATTGCAAGCCAGGAGTAGGACATCATATAAAACTTGGCTGATGAGAAAACTGATAAAAATCTGATAGATGAGTAATCATTTTTCACTACCATAATATATACCTCCTTTTGACACTGGGTCTTTAGCAGGTCTTGAAATTTTAGGGCACACTTGCTTTACTGTTGCATTCTCCTCTGTAACCAGTGTTTATTGACAAACTACTGAGAAAGCCTGTTTACTATTCTTCCAACTTCTGTATGCAGACATAGGCTACTGTCTACCCGTCGAGAGATTTCAGATCTTATCATGGGACCTGAATCCTTTATACTATCTTACAGGTTTTTCTCATTGGTTTCTAGCATTACAAAGTTTAATTTTGTCAAAATATGAAGATTTGAGGGCTAACAATATATCTACTTCTTATTTAGAGAGACAGACAGAGGGTGAGAATTTCTGTTGCAGATTTGCTTAACAAGATGTGTAGTGCTGAGTTTCTAGTAGCTGCACGCTCCCCTCTAAACCAGCATCCCATCTGGAGGCTGCTGCTGCTTTCTTTCCCTTTAACACACTTTTCTCTAGTGTCTTCAATCCCTTGTGTAGTCAGTGGCTACCCTTCTCGCAGCAAGATGTTCAATTAAAAAGGAAGACAACAC
Source organism: Peromyscus leucopus (assembly GCF_004664715.2). Taxonomy (NCBI): domain Eukaryota; kingdom Metazoa; phylum Chordata; class Mammalia; order Rodentia; family Cricetidae; genus Peromyscus; species Peromyscus leucopus. The sequence continues at coordinate 140,505,017 of NC_051067.1, forward strand.
CATGGCTATGAATGTGGGGCCATGGTTGAGCTCTTGCCGAGCACATGAGAAGCCATATGTTGAACTGTGTTGGCTCCCCTTTAAGCTACAACCGAAACGTCAGTATGCAGAAGAGAATGATGCAGTAGAATTGCCAGAAGTTGTAGGCCAGCCTGAGCTAGGGAGTGAGTGTGAGACCAATGTTAACTACAGTGTGAGACACTGCCTAAGACAGACTAAGATGCTATAGTGCATGTTACATGGGAATGGCACTATTGCTGACTGTATTGATTTTAACTTTGAGTAGTTCAATTCAGAATGACATGAAGTTGATCTTATGCTAACTTTAACAGTGAAGAAAATCAATGAGAAACAAATCCCAGAGTAGGTATTAGCTAACTTTAAGCAAACAAAATCTCAGAGGAGGTATTAACAAGTATAGGCAAAGTATGTATTTAATTTTTCTGGGAAGCTTTAGGTTGAGAGTAAACTATTGTAATTAAAGCAAATACATTTCTATTTCAAACAGTCAAGTGTTCTTACACGAGTCCAAGCTGCTGTAGTGTGCAACATGATTCAGCATAGCTGAGCAGGTGTTTTCTTATTCATTTGTGTTTTTATAAAATCATAATATTAAAATTTCAAATGAATAACCTTGCTTTAAGTCATTTGTCCTTTGGAAAATTTTTGAAGTAATTCCAGACTTTTCACACTAGTGGTATTAAAACTAAACTACCAAAATTTAGTATTTGACAAAATTGCTTCTGAATTTTGGGAAACTAGTCTTTAAACTAGTCTTTATTTTTATGTAAATTTTCCTGCTAGCCTCTTCCTTAGCCAGTTATGATTTCATTAACATCCATATGTATTTGTATATATACATATATTAACTAGTTTTCAGAAATAATCCACTTGTAAGAGCAAAAGATTCTGAAATGGCTTAAGATGACCTAAATTTCAAATAAATAAAACACACTATACTTTTGTGTCTTTGGAGTTTAAGGAAGAATCTTAGGAAAATATTTACTCTGAAGAAGAAGGGGAAATGTAAGAGGCATATTTACTAAGAATGACCCCAACATAGTAATTTTACAAATGGCCACCATTTTCCTAGGTATTGAAATTGTATGCTGGCCATAGTGGTTAATCTTTGGTTTCAGAATCCTTTGCTACTCTAATGATTTGCCATTGTTGGTGTTGTTAGCATTCACATTGCGAAGTACCACCTGGCATGCATAGAGGTCTGTTAAAATATAGTCTGTGCATCTCTTGGTTGTGACCTAGTGGGAAGCCTGCTTCACTCAGGATAGTTTCTCCTCTCACAGGAATAGATTCCTAAAGTATACTAAGTCTGCTAAATGATATACAGATACATGTATGCATATGTCCTTATATATCATTTATCAACTATGTTTTATTTTGTGAAAATTAATTACAAAAATTAGACTTGGATGTCTTATTTGTATGAAAACATGAGACAGAGTTTGTGAATAGACAGTATGATGTGTGCTGCAGACACCAGTGCTGACTAGGCGTTAGGTGTACCTGGTGAGGTATCTTCGTTTGGTTCACTGTGTTCGCTCTTTGTGTGAGCCAGCTTTTCTTCTTTTTCTTTCATTTGTTTTTTCTTTTGTGGTGATCACTGTGACAAATTATCTGAGATAATTAGCTTACAAAGAGGAATGGTTTAATTTGGCTCCGAGTGTTGGAGATTCTAGTCTACAGTCAAATGAAGCCTGAGTAGTTGGGCCTGTAATAAGTAGCATCTCGTGGCAGGAGAGGATAGCAGAACAAAGCTCTCTTGTTCATTAACCAAATCACAATGATGAGAAAGAGATTTGGTCCCCAGTCTTTGAAAGGAAGGCTTCCACAGACACAGGGACCTCCCCAATTGCCTCCAACTTCCAAGAGCACCATGAAGCGAGCCCTTAACCCAGGGACCTTTGGGAGACATGCCAGGGTCCAAACTGAATTACTATCCTGTCAATCTTAAATCTACTTACCTAGTTTACCATTAAGAAATAGCTTAATGGACATAATTGTTAAATTGTTAAATGATAGTTACTATAAATATTGGTAGTACCAGAAACAACAAAAGTTTGGGTAGTTAATTTTAGGCACAAACAACAATTACTATCATCCACTCATGTAGTCATCCAACAAATGTTTTGAAAATTTACTTAATAAAAGGTGCAACCAGAGTTGAGTGTATTGGATGTATTTAATTTTAAAAAATCTTCACAGGATCCCTGTATCCATATGTATACAAGGGTTACTTGGATCTTTACTTAAAATTATGTTATTCATTGATAAATCTATTCTAATACCATGTGTGTATTATATACTATACAGTCAAGAACACTAAGTTGTTGAAATATTTAGAAAGCATACATTTGAATTTAAGTATCTAATGCCTCAAGCAAGTTTATTAGTTTCAGAGGAATATATATTTTTGTAACTGCAAGTATATGAGTAGATTATAGCTTTTGCTTAAAAATATTTTTGTAAGCACTCATGTACACAGTATTCATTTTAATAATAAAATATCAAACTGGTTCTCTAAAAGTAACCGACTATGTCTATATTTAATATTATATAACATCCAAAATTCAATGATAAATTTTATCTAAATGTATTATTAGCCTGTTTTTTCCTTTGTAAAATACCCATGTAACATAGTTTTGATCATTCCATATTTTGTGTATGGTTAAATTTGTTAAAGTTCATTATGTATTTTATGTCATTTATTTTGCCCACATAAAAGATTGGAATAGTAATATTGTATGATAAATGTCAATAATAAAGTGAATTATAGTATGAGCTTAAATTTGACTAATTCCTATTATATTCTTACATGTTTGGAAGGCAGAAAAATGAAACTAAAATGTTCACCCTTTAAAAGTTGACAAGCTGGGGAGAAAAAACTTGACCCAGGTATGACACAAATGGGAACTGCTGGGAAGGAGGCAGATGGAGAGGTTTAATATGGCTCACAATGTAGGAAAGCTCTATTAGAAAGAAAGGCTTGTGAGGTCTCTGAAACCAGCCAATCTCTCCAGGTTTCCACTTAGTATGCATGAGCTGTGGTCGTCCCTGTTGCTAAGAGTGTTATACATGCAGTGATCTCAAAAGTCATAGGAGGTGATTTATTCAGTACACAAGCCAGGGAGCTATCTATTAACAAAAGAAGTGCACAACAGTGCAAAGCGAACAGTGTGAGAAGCTTGGACTGTGTAAGTTCAAGGAGTTTAGATTCAATCAACTTCAATTTATGGGCTGCCTACAGATCGCTTGCCCACTATTGACTGAACTGGACCTTAGTAGTTTGACTCACATAGATGACTACTGGCTTTACAGCGTTCTTGGTCTCAGGAGAGGAAACATTGGTGTCAAAAATTTGAAGAGAGAAGGTGAGGTAAGGAAAGGTGGTGAGCTTGCAGGTTGAGTAAGAGGAGCAACAGAAGCAGCCACCTAACAGAAGCAGGTTCCCTGCTCGGTGATGGAGACACACCAGGCAGGTTTCTGGGATGGTGAATGGCAGAGACCAGATAGGGTAAAGGTTTGTGGATGTGATTAGAAAGAGGTATAGACAGAGATTTAAGTTGGCTCTGGGCACGTGGGTCTGATTGCCATGGTAAATCTCCTAGACAGTGCCAGGCCATTGTGAGTTGAATAGCTAGATACATAGTTGATGACTGATGTGAAATTATGAAAGCCAAGTGGCAAGTTTGAAGAGCACATATGCTACTGATCCTGTTGGCTGGCTCAGAAATGTCAAAATCAAAATAATGAGAGGAAAGAAATCAATAACTGGACTTGTAGTGTTTGGTTACTGCTGCTGTACACATTTAATATAGTTTTAAGAGTTAAGAAAATAGAAGCAGCAAACATAGGCTGTTTGTTTTGGAACAAGATGAAAAAATATCTGTGTTCCAAAAGCGAGCTACTAGCATGCTTTCCTCCCTTCTTTCCCTTCTCCTTTCACCCTTTTTCATATGTATACACACACACACACACACACACACACACACACGCACACGCACACGCACACGCACACACAGACACACAGACACACACACACACACACACACACGCACACGCACACGCACACACAGACACACAGACACACACACACACACACACACACCTTATAACGGTAATAGGTTTAAGAAACAGATTTGCTGTGGGCCTTGGGCCACGCCTCTTATCTCAGTGTTTGGGAGGTTGAGACAGGAATCTAGTGTGGTCAAGGTCACCCTGGGCTTCATAGTGAGTTCCAGGCCAACTCGGGACACACAGTGAGACAGACATTCACTCGAAAACAAAAGAACTACAGAGTAAGGCATGTTTTTAAAGAGAGATAAGAGAACAAAGGAAGGGGAAAGAAAGAGCAAGTGAATCGGGTTTCCTTACAACACTCCCGAACACTTTCACCAACAGCAACTGTGACTGAAAAGAAATGCTCTGTGCAGTGTTTCCCATAAGAGAAGACAGGCCATATTCATGGAAGAGTTGTTCATTGTTCCTTGGGATACAAATATTCATCAAAACAATGTGGGAGAAATAGTCCAGAAACTTCATACACTGAAGTGAACACATGGTCAGGAAACGGTGGCATCTTAACGGAAGGATCTAGGAATATAGAAATATAAAATTGTAAACCTAAAAAAAAAAATAAATAAAAGCCCACAGTCATCAGCTCCAAAGGTTAACTTCTAGCAGTGGCTCTCTGCTTACAGCCAGCTCCTTAATTAAAAGATTAACTTTTAATCCCCCTTATCCCTTATAGCCAACAACTGCCTGGATCAAAGTTAAATTTTAATAGATGTTTCTCTGTGACTTCTAGCATGCATCCCATGCCTGATGCTTTCCCCCTTACTATAAAAAGGGGGCCAGAACCTGCTCCAACTCTGGCTGTGGTCTTAGCTAGCTGATAAGCTTTTGTGCCCTGGGGTGATATTTTTTTTCTGGAATAAAATTTGCTTCTGGTTTAATAGACTTTGGTGGTCTGTCCCCCATTATTATGTGACCCCAGACCCAACATTAACCTTCTGGGATGTTGTTCATACCCAAAGAAGGAGATGACAAGTACCCCCAGAAGTGACAATGACAGTGCTGTTACTAAAAGTGAGCTATGACCTTCTCATCCTCTCCATCTTCATCTATGTCTAGGCAGGTATGGCCAGAAAGAGCTAGTCAATGGAGCAAGGAAAATGTCTTTACCCATTTGGGGTCACATCAGCTTCATAGTATGAGAACATGTTGGATTTGAGACACTTTAATGTGTAAAAACTTGGGTCCAGTCTGCCAAGATTTCCATACTCATTATGCCTTGTTTGATGCCTATGACCAGGGTACCATGAGTTAAAAGCTTTGAAGGAAAAAGACCAATTTTTCTCTTATAAATAGTATTCAGAAGATGTTTGCTCAGTGTGGGGTTCTCTGGTCTGCCATTGTGGGCCATTTAAGCAAGAGTTGAATATGGTGGTATAAAATGACCCCCTTCACCATTAATTGAATAAAGTACATGGAAGAAAGTCTCAGTTCCAGACGGTGCAAACTCGCAGTCCTGAACTTCACAGTCTTGGCCCTTGATTTGCCACATTGCTCCCTTTTAGTAGAAGTCTGTAAATTCTTTGTCAGAAAAGTGATAAAATATATCATCTGGGAGCTGTGGGCTCCAAGGAAAGGCAGCGGTCACCACATGATATAATAGAGTGTTCTGTTGAGGACACTTTAATCCTCAGCAATGCAGACAGAGTATAAATAATGGCCACTGAATGACTAAAGGCTGTGGGATGGATTGCCGAGAAACATCAGGCCTGCCAAGAACTGCTGCTGTCCAGATCTTGCCTCACTGTTGAAATTGTTTGCCCAGAGGTTAGACACATGAGGGTATATTACCTGGCTTTAGCAATAAGGGATCTGGAAGCTGGAGGCAAACAGAAGACAGAGTTTGATACATTCTTTGAAATATGGATATGAATTGTATAAAACATTCATTGGAAGCTTAGCTGGGGTATGGTTTTCCTCATTCTTTTATTGAGATGAAATTCCAAACACACACATTTTAAAAACATCAAATTAGGTGGATTTAATACATTCACAGCATTGTGTCATCATCATTTTTATCTAGTTCCCCCAAATTCACCTCACCCTGAAAAGGGCTGGGTTTTGTGATGGTTATTGTTAAATTTACTTGGAGACAATTGTGTATTCACACTTTTAATAAAAGCACAAAGCTACTTCTATTAAAGAGGGATAGTCTTTTCCTATAGTGGAGATGATGGGGCAATTAAATATCTATAGGTACAGAAGTGAACTTCTAGACATTGCATCTGACACACATAGATTATAAACTAACATAAAACTTTCAGGAAAATAAATCATAAAAGAAATTTTGCAGTATCTTTGGCCAGACAGTTTTCAGACTTGACACAAAATTCATACTCCATTAAAAAAAAGAAAAGTTAATCAACAGGATCTTATTACAATTTAGATATTTTCCTATTTTAAAGCCTATATGAAGACATGGGAAAAAGAAATAGCTGCAAACTACTGATCTCACAAGTTACTAATGCCTGCCTTAGGCCATGTAAAGAATCTAAAAGTGATGCAGGAGGTTGGTACTGGAAGATTCCATTTGTATGGCAATCCTCAACTGTCAACATTCAGAGAGAAAGAACATGGGTCAGATGAGGGGATCGTTTGTGGCCACGTGAGAATGATGAAGTGTTCCTCATGGTGATGCTGATAGCCTGGACAGCCCTGTCAGTCCTCTGTCTGTGAAACTGCACCTTTTAGAGAAAATAGCAGTGTGCAGGAGCTCGCTGCTCATCTCTCACAGCTGCACAGTGAGATACAATTGGCTCAAAACAATTTCAGATAAAAATACACAATGTAGGGTTGGCAGTCTAGTTCAGTAATAGGACATGGTTAGTACACTCACACAAACACTCACGCACATGTGAAACACAAAGAATAATGAGTTTGAAAAGCCTCTCAAAATATGCACTTTAAAGACAGATTTATTAATAAGGGAGTAATGCCCTAAAGATAAATATAACATTTTGAGGATGAATAGAATCAAGCAAACATTGTAGTTGATTTTAAAATTTTTTTTCTGCTTACCAACATTGATGCATTGTGAGTCATTTGCTCACATTGAGTACCCACTATATGAAAGACTTGTTGGGGTTTATTAGCCTGTTGGGTCCCGGGGGACTCATATTTCAGACAGGACCATGCACAATCATATTATGGCCTAATTAAGAATCCCAGTCCAGAGTGAATAGCACTGTAGAGTGGGAAATTTCATTTTTTCAGCTTCAGATTTCCTGAGCTGTAAAATTATACTAATAATCCACTTCCTTTGTTGAGCTATAACATGCATTATGTAAGATAATAGAGACAAAAATTTAAGACTAAGCCTGGCAGCTATATGGGCCATATAGTGTTCACAAGATATAAAAAAAAAAAACCTAAATGTTACTGAGAGGTTGAAGTAAATTAGGAGAATGATATCCTACTCTCCAGAGGTATTTTCTTCAGTCTGAAAGCTTATTTAAGACACTGTGAGACTTGAGTTTGGAAGCATGAGATGCCGTAAGAAGCTGTAGGTTATCCTGGAGGCAGGATACACCTTTGCAAATGAGGCCAGCAAACAAATGAAATTATCAGATTGGGTATATTCACTGCAGTTAAGGCTAAGGCAAGAAACAGAAGAGCATTGCTTAAAATGGGATTCTCAGACCAACTTCATCAAAATCCATTCAAGAATTACCCTCAAGGATTTTATTTTATATTTTCCAGATGCATTATGTGATCTTCTAGAAAAATCATATCATTCTAGTGTGGTGGTAATCTAATTGTACTGAAATGTGATTTTGATTGTATGTTAATAAATAAAGTTGCCCGGGGATCAGAGCTATTAGAGCCATAGCAAGAGTGTGGTGGTAGTGGTACACGCCTTTAATCCCATAGATATCTGTGTGTTCAGGGATATAGCCAGCATTGGAGACATATGCCTTTAAGACCTAGGGGGCTGTACATTCAGACAGTGACGAGGCAGTCACGTGTTTGGGTTTGCAACCAATGAGGAGGCAGAACAAAATACTTTAAATAGACGAACCGACAGGAAATAGAGTCTCCTTCGGGAAGCTGGGACACCGCAGGCGGAAGGGTGAGATTTTAGCTCTGAGCTCTGACCTCTCGGCTTTCTCCTTTGCATTATTTCTGTGTTTCTTATTTAATAAGACGGTTGGTTACATCTATATTCTAGTGCTTGTGAATTGCTTATCTAAAACATAAAACTCTTATTCGAATTTTTAAAGTATCTGAGAGAATAAAGGATGAGAAAATGTTTTGACAAAGATTTGCGAGATACATTAACAAGATCTAATCTACAGGATGTGAAAAAGTGAATTATAGGGAAAAACTCAGGATGTTGCAAAGTGGCTCGGATTGTTGGTCCCATAATGAGGGAAGCAGGATTAATTGTAAAGACAACACATCTGTGGCTTGGCTGCATGTGAATTTGAATATATCCAGATAAAACTAGCCATAAGTCCTAAGGAAAAATACTCTGGATTTTAAGTAAAAACGAGAACTTAAGCACTAAGACGTGTTTGAGAACAGTTGAAGCATTGATGAGAGGCACTTGGAGTTAGAATGCTATAGAGCTGAAGACATGACCCAGAGGCACTAACATTTAGACATAAGAAAAGACCATGAATAAAATGCAGAACAAGTGTTTGAAGAGAAGGGGAGGAGAGATGGTCAATTGTATCAATTTGAAAGTTGAGAAAGTAGAGTTCAAAGGGGGGATCAAATTATTAACTAGATTGTTAAGGAGATAGGGAAGGGAAAATGATGTTCAGCCCTTGAACTATTCACTCACTTTACTCATTTATGTACTTTGAGGATTTTTTCATTTTAGTTGCAAATTTTTACCTGAGTGTTTTAGGATAAAATACGTTTATTTTTAGTTTTCACTGTGCCTATTCATTGTGCTGGCATTATGTTATATAAAACATTTTCACACAAGAATAAATGAAATAAAAAGTTGGTTCTTGGAAGAGATAAACAAGATCAACAAACCCTTAGCTGAACACCCAAAAAGAAAATAAGGAAGGATCTACATTGGTGAAGTAAAGCTGAAAAGGAAGCCATTTCCACAGACACAATGAAACTTGGTAATGCCTTGGGATGTGTCTTAAAGAAAGTTGAACTAAACAGAAAAATCTGGATGAAATGGACAAATTTAAGACCTGCCAAAATTAACCCAAATGAGATAAACAATTTGAACAGATCTATAGCAAGCAAGAAGACTGTAGTAATAAAAACTCTCCCAACTAAAAAAAGATTAGGCCCAGATGGATTCTCTGCTCAATTCAACCAGAATTTTAAGAGCAACTAACAAACTATTTCATAAAATAGGAAAGGTTGCTATAAAGTACTGTTCACAAAACTCAATTCATCCTAACATCTAAATAAGATAATATAATAGAAAACTATGGACGAATCTCCATGATGAACTTTCATGCAAAAATTCTCTATAAAATGACTGCAAATCAAATTTAAGAACACACCGAAATGATCATTTATCATGATCTGTTTGGCCTCCTTCCAGAGAAGCAGGGATGTTTCAACATATACAAATCTATAAATGCAATACATCCTATAAATGAACTCAAGGACAGAAATCACACATTCGTCTCAACGGAAGATGGAATGGCCTTTGACAAAAATCTGCATCTCATTATAATAAAAGTCTTCAAGAAAATACAAATGACACAGCACAACATGATCAGGGCTATGGCAACCTATAGTCAATGTCACACTAAATGGGGGAAAACATATTTCCACTAAAATTAGGAAGAAGATAGGGAATCTACTTTCTCCACTGTTATTTAATGTAGTGTCTGAAACTTTTGCTAGAGAATTAAAGCAATAGAAGTAAAGGTGATACAGATAGGAAAGGAAGAGGTAAAAACATCCTTATTTTCAGATGAAGTGATTCTATATAAAGAGATACTAAAGATTACACCAGAAAACTCTTCTAGCTGATAAATACTTCAGAAAAGTGGCAAAACACAAAAGTGACACAAAAACCAGTCACATTTTTATGTACAAATAATGAGTGCAGCAAGAAAGAAATCATGGAAACTGTCCAATTCACAGCTGCCTCAAAATTAGGTAAATAAAATACCTTCTAATAAATCTAGCCAAAGAAATGAGAGATCTCTTCAATGACAGATTTAAGAAATTGAAGAAGATACTAGAAGGCAGAGAGCCTTCTCATGCTCACAGTTGAAGACTACTTGGAAAGAAGTTTTGTTACCAAATGTAAATCTATAGGTCCAATGCACTTACCATTAAGTTTCCAGTGATGTTCTTCAGCAAAATAGAATACAGCTTTAGAATTCTTAGAAAGCACAAAAGAGCCCAGATAGTCAAAGCAATCCTAAGAAAAAGAACAACACTGGAGGTGTCGCCATACTTGATTTCAAGTACACTCCAGAGCCATAACACCATAAACAGCATGCTACTGACACAAAAAGACATGTACAATGATTGAATGAAATAAAGGACCTAGCTGTGAGCAGCTACAGCCATTAGTTTTTTTGATATAGATATAAGAAATATACATCAGAGAAAAGACAGCCTTTTCAACAAATTCTGCCAGCAAAACTGGATAGCCACATGTAACAGAATGAAACTTGATTCCTATCTCTTATCCTTTGCAAAGGAACCATTTTCCTTCTAAAACTTTACAATATATTGTCTTACTAGAGTGTGTCTGATAGGTAAACAGCGCGGGTGGTGGCACTGGTTACCGGTGGAAAAGTCATGGGCCATAGGGCCATGACTACCAGAGTTACAGAGAGCTTTATTAGAAGGAAGGAAAGGATAGGAGGGAGGAGAGCCAGGCCTGGAGAGAAAGATGGCAGGAGCAGAGGAGAGCAGAATACAGAGAGAGAGAGAGCAGAGAGAGAACAGAGAGAGAGGGTGGGGGTCCACATCTGGCTTTCTAAGGTGGGTATATAATCGTCATCGCCCGCTGATGATGTAAGAACTAAGACCCCAAGATGCACATGTATGAGAGTGAAGGCAGGATCCTAATAGTGTCTACAGACAATATCCCTAAGTACTGTCTGATTACCATGTCTGCAGCACATGCGATAGAAAGAAATCAAAGCATGATTGGCATGAACAACCTAACTAGAATTTTTGTTTGTTTGTTGTAGATTTTATTTATTTTTATTTTATTTGTATGGGTGTTTTGCCTTGCATGTATGTCTATATTCCACTTGCATTCATTGTTTGTAGAGGCCAGAAGAGTGTACTGGCCCCCCTTGGACTGTAGTTAGTCACAATTGTGAGCTACCATGTGGAAGTTGGGTTTTGAACCTAAGTTTTTTTTTTTTGGATAACAGCTGTTGACCATTGATACATCTTCCCCATTACCAAAGATGTAGTGACTGTAGTTCCTGGACAATGGAGGCCTCATGGGTAAAATGGGGCCATCGGGAATTTCTCACCTCTTCATTATGCTTCACTCCACCTACTTTGTCTCTTTCTTAGACCAGCTCCTGGTTTTGTTTTTTTATTCATTTTACATACCAACCACAGACCCCCTCTCATCTCTCCTCTTGCTCCTTCCCCCATCAACCGACCCCCCATCCCATCCTCTAAAAGGGTAAGGCCTCCCATGGGAAGTCAGAAAAGTCTGGTACATTCAGTTGAGGCAGGACTAAGCACCTCTTCCCTACATCAAGTCTGAGGAAGGCATCCAACCATAGGTAATGGGCTCCAGAAAGCCAGCTCATGCACTAGGGATAGATCCTGATCACACTGCCAGGGACCCCTCAAACATACCAAGCTACACAACTGTTACCCTTATACAAAGGGTCTAGTCTGATCCCATGCAGGTTCCACAGCTGTCAGTCTCAAGTCGTGAGTTCCTACAAGCTTGGTTTAGTTGTCTCTGTAGATTTCCCCATCATGATCTTGACCCCTCTTGCTCATATAATCCCTCTTTCCTCTCTTTCACTGGACTCCTGGAGCTTGGCATGGTGCTTGGCTGTGGATCTCTGTATCTGCTTCTATTACTTACTAGATGAAGGCTCTATGATGGCAGTTAGGTATTTACCAATCTGATTACTAGGGTAGACCAGTTCAGGCATCCTCTCCACTATTGCTAGTAGTCTAATCTGGAGTTATACTTGTGGATTCCTGGGAAATTCCCTAGCACCAGGTTTCTCCCTAACCCATAATGTCTCCCTCTATCAAGATATCTTTCATTGCTCTCCCACTCAATCCCTCCCCTAGCTTGACCATTCTGTGCCCTTATGTTCCCATCCCCCATCCCCTCCCATCTATTGCCCCCCCCTCAACCCTCAGTTTACTCATGAAGATCTCATTTGTTTCACCTTCCCAAGGCAATCCATGTGTCCCTTTTAGGGTCCTCCTTGTTTCCTAGCTTCTCTGTAGCTATGGGTTGTAGTCTGGTTATCCTTTGCTTTACATTTAGTATCCACTTATGAGTGAGTAAATATCATGTTTGTTTTTCTGAGTCTGGGTTACCTCACTCAGGATGATATTTTCTAGTTCCATCCATTTTTCTGCAAATTTCATGATGTCATTGTTTTTTTTTACAGCTGAATAATACTCCATTGTGTATATGTACCACAATTTCTTTATCCATTCTTCCTTTGAGGGGCATTTAGGTTGTTTCCAGGTTCTAGATATTACTAATAATTCTCTTATGAATATAATTGAGCAAGTATCCTTATGGTATGATGGAGCATCCCATCTCTATATGCCCAAGAGTGTTAGCATTGGGTCTTGAGGTAGATTGATTTCCAATTTTCTGAGACATCGCCATGCTGATTTCCAAAGTGGCTGTACAAGTTTGCACTCCCACAAACAGTGGAGGAGAGTTTCCCTTGTTCCACATCCTCTCCAAAATAAGCTGTCATCAGTGTTTTTGATCTTAGCCATTCTAACAAGTGTAAGATGGTATCTCAGAGTCATTTTGATTTGCATTTCCCTGATAACTAATATTGTTGAGCAATTCCTTAAATGTCTTTCATCCATTTGAGATTCTTCTGTTGATAATTCTCTGTTTTGCTCTGTAGCCCATTTCTTAGTTGGATTGTTTGTATTTTGTTGTCTTGTTTTTTGAGTTATTACATATTTTTGAGATCAGCCTTCTGTCAAATGTGGGGTTATTGAAGATTTTTTTCCCATTCTACAGGCTATCATTTTGTCTTACTTACATGTCCTTTGCCTTACAGAAGCTTCTGAGTTTCAGGAGGTCCTATTTTAATTGTTGCTTTCAGTGTCTGTGCTGCTGGTGTTATATTTAGGAAGCACTCTAGTGTGCCAGTGTGTTCTAGGCTACTTCTCACTTTCTCTTCTATCAGGTTCAGTGTAGCTGGATTTCTGTTGAAGTCGTTGATCCATTTGGACTTGAGTTTTGTGTATGGTGATAGATACAGATCTATTTGAAATCTTCCACATGTTGATATCCAGCTATGCCAGCACCATTTCTTTTTTCCTTTGTACAGTTTTGGCTTCTTTGTCAAAAATCAGGTGTTCACATGTGCATGGATTAATGTCAGGGTCTTTGATTCAATTCCATTGGTCCATATGTTGATTTTCATGCCAGTACCAAGCTGGTTTTTTTATTACTATATCTCTATAATAGAACTTGAAGTCAGGGATCATGATGCCTCCAAAAGTTGCTTTATTGTACAAGATTTTTTTAGCTATCCTAGATTTTTTTGTTTTTCTATATGAAGGTTAATATTGTTATTTCAAGGTCTGTGAAGAATTGGGTTGGCATTTTGATGGGGATTTCATTGACTCTGGAGATTACTTTTGGTAAGATGGCCATTTTTATTATGTTGGTTCTACCTACTAAAGAGTATGGGAGATCTTTCCATTTTCTAATATCTTCTTTAATTTCTTTCTCCAAGGACTTAAAGTTCTTGTCATACAGGTCTTTCACTTGTTTTGTTAGCATTACCTCGAGGCATTTTATATTATTTGTGGCTATTATAATGGGTGATGATTCTCTGATTTCTTTCTTGGTCCATTTATTATTTGTATACAGGAGGGCTACTAAGAATTTTTTTTAGTTAATCTTGTATCCTGCCACATTACTGAAAGTGTTTATCAGCTGTAGGAGTTCCATGGTAGAATTTTTGGGGTCACTTATGTATACTATCATATCATCTGCAAATAGTGAAGGTTTGACTTCTTCCTTTCCATTTTGTAGCCCCTTGATCTCCTTTTGTTGTCTTTTTGCTCCAGCTAGAACTTCAAGTACTATATTGAATAGATATGAGAGAGTGGACAGCCTTGTCTTATTCCTAATCTCAGTGGATCACTTTGAGGTTCTCTCCATTTACTTTGATATTGGCTGTTGGCTTGCTGCAAATTGTCTTTATTATGTTTAGGTATGTTCCTTGTATTCCTGATTTTTCCAAGGCCTTTATCATGAAGGGGTGTTGGCTTTTGTCAAAGGCTTTTTCAGCATCTAATGAGATGATCATGTGGGGTTTTTTCCTTTAATTTGTTTATATGATGGATTACTTTGACAGGTTTTTGTATGTTGAACTATCCCTGTATCACTGGGATGAAGCCTATTTGAACATGGTGATTGACTGATTTTTTTAAATGTGTTCTTGGATTCAGTTTGCCAGTGTTTTATTGAGTATTTTTGCATCAATGTTCATGAGGGAAATTAGTCTGTAATTCTCTTTCTTTGTTGCATCTTTGTGTGGTTTGGTTATCAGGGTAACTGTAGCCACATATAAAGAGTTTGGTAGTGTTCCTTCTGTTTCTATTGTGTGGAACAATTTGAGGAGTATTGGCAGTAGCTCTTCTTTGAAATTCTGGTAGAATTCTGCACTAAAACCATCTGGCCATGGCATTTTTTTTGGTTGGGAAACTTTTAATGACTGCTTCTATTTCCATAGGGGTTATAGGTCTATTTAAATTGCTTATTTGGTCTTGACTTAATTTGGGTATGTGGCACCTATCCAGAAAATTGTCCATTGCCTTTAGATTTTCCAACTTTGTTGGAGTACAGGCTTTTTAAGTATGACCTGATGATTCTCTTGATTTACTTGCTGTCTGTTGTTTTGTCTCCCTTTCCTTTTCTGATTTTGTTAATTTGGATGTTCTTTCTCCACTTTTTGGTTAGTTTGGATAAGGATTTATTTTTCTATATTATAAGAAAAAACTCTTTGTTTTACTAATTCTTTGTATTGTTCTCTTTATTTCTATCTTATTGATTTCAGCTCTCAATTTGATTGTTTCCTGGTATTTGCTTTTCCTGGGTGAGTTTGCTTCTTTTTGTTCTAGAGCTTTCAGGTGTGCTATTAAGTCACTAGTGTGAGATTTCTTCAACTTCTTTATGTAGGCATTTAGAGCTATGAACTTTCCTCTTAGTACTGCTTTCATATTGTCCCATAAGTTTGGGTATATTGTACATTCATTTCCATTAGATTCTAGGAAGTCTTTAGTTTCTTTATTTCTTCCTTGACCCAGTAGTGATTCAGTTGAGCATTATTCAGTTTCCATGAGTTTGTAGATTTTCTGTGATATGTATTATTGTTGAATTCTAACTTTAAGCCATGGTACTCTGATAAAATACAGAGGTTATTCCAATTTTTTTTTTTGTGTGTGTGTGTGTGTGTGTGTGTGTGTCTGTTGAGATTTGCTTTGTGACCGAGTATGTGGTCAAATTTAGAGAAGGTTCCATGGGGTTCTGAGAAGAAGGTATATTCTTTTGTGTTTGGGTGGAATGTTCTGTAGATATCGATTAAGTCTATTTGAGTCATAACATCTATTAGTTCTCTCATTTCTCTGTTAAGTTTCTGTCTGGCAGACCTGTCCATTGGTGACAGTGGGGTGTTGAAGTCTCCCACTATTAATGTGTGGGGTTTTATATGTGATTTAAGCTTTCGTAATGTTTCTTTTACATATGTGAGTGCCCTTGTATTTGGGGCATAAATATTCAGAATTGAGACTTCATCTTGATGTATTTTTCCTGTGATGAATATGTAATGTCCTTCTCAATCTCTTTTGATTAATTTTAGTTTGAAGTCTATTTTGTTAGATATTAGGGTATCTACACCAGCTTGCTTTTTAAGTCCATTTGATTGGAAAGTCTTTTCCCAATCCTTTACTGTGAGGTAGTGTCTGTCTTTGAAGCTGGGGTGTGTTTCTTGTATGTAGCAGAAGGATAGATCCTGTTTTCATAACCATTCTGTTAGACTGTCTTTTTATAGGTGAATTGAGTTCATTGATATTAAGGGATGTTATTGACCAGTGATTGTTAATTCCTGAAATTTCTGATGGTAGTATGTGTGTGTTTCCCTTCTTTGGGATTTGTTGTTGTGGGGTTATCTGTTGCCTGTGTTTTCATGGGTGCATCCTTAGGTTGGATTTTTCCTTCTAGTGTTTTCTGTAGGGCTGGATTTGTGAATAGGTATTGCTCAAATCTTTATGTTTGTTTTTTTTTCCATGGGATACCTTGTTTACTCCGTCTATGGTGATTGAAAGTTTTGCTTGGTATAGTAGTCTTGGATGGCATCCATGGTCTCTTAGTGTCTGCATAATATCTGTCCAGGACCTTCTGACTTCCAAGTGTCCATTGAGAAGTTGGATGTTTTTATGATGGGTCTCTCTTTATATGTTACTTGGCTTTTTTCCTTTGCAGCTAATATTCTTTCTTTATTCTGTATGTTTAGTGGTTTGATTATGATGTGTCAAGGGACTTTTTTTGAGGAGGTCCAGTCTATTTGGTGTTCTGTAAGCTTCTTGTATCTTCATAGGCATTTCCTTCTTTAGGTTGGGAAAGTTTTCTTCTATGATTTTGTTGAATATATTTTCTGTGCCTTTGAGCTGGTATTCTTCTCCTTCTTCTATCCCTATTATTCTTAGCTTTGGTCTTTTCATGCTGTTACATATTTCCTGGATGTTTGTGTTATGACTTTGTTGGCTTTAATGTTTTCTTTGACCGACAAATCTATTTCCTCTATTGTATCTTCAATGCCAGAGATTCTCTCTTCCATGTCTTGCAGTCTGTTGTTTATCCTTGCATCTGTGATTTCTGTTCATTTACTCAGATTTTCCATTTCCAGCATTCCCTCTGTTTGTGTCTTCTTTATCACCTCTATTTCAATTTTCAAGTCTTGAACCGTTTCCTTCCTCTGTTTGATTGCTTTTTCTTGACTTTTTTAAAGGGATTTATTGATTTCTTCCAATTTTTTTGTCTCTTTTCTTTGATTTCTTTAAGGGAATTTTTCATTTCCTCTTTAAAGGCCTCTATCATCTTCATAAAGTCATTTTTAAGGTCATTTTCTTCTGCTTCTTCTACATTGGAATGGTCAGGTCTTGCTGTTGTAGAACTGATAGGTTCTGGTGGTGCCATATTGCTCTTTATGTTGTTGAGTGTATTCTTGCACTGGCATCTACCCATCTCTTCCTCCAGTTGGTGCAAATAGTGTCTGTTTCTCAGGCAGCCACTCTTGGTCCATGGGCAGTGGTGGTGTTTGTGTCTTGCGGTTGTTGGGATCTTGTGGGGGATGGGTAGGTTTGGGTGACAGAGTAAGACTTGTAGATTGTAGGGTCCAATGGGGGGTAGTGGTGGGAAGGCCTACCCACAGGAATCTTGCCTGCTGACCTGAAACTGGGGCTGCAATGTTTGGAAGTGTGGGGGCATGGGTTGTACCTCTGGCGCTAAGGCCTAGGGGCTGGGGTGACTGGCTAGGAGATCAGTCCCCTCTTGATCCAATTGGAGCTGGCAGGGTCTGTGTCTCAGGAAGCAGCAGTGGTCTTGGGGAATGGGTGGGTTTTGGGGACAGAGAGGGGGTTATAGATTGCAAGGTCTGATGGAGGGTGGTGGTGGTCAGGCCTACGTTCAGGAGTCTTGCCGGTTATCCTGCAGCTGGGGCTGCAATGCTCCTGTGGTTTTTAATCTATGTTGTTCTATTTACCAATTAAAGACTCAAGAGTCAGAGGTTGGGGTGAAAACCTGCTAGATCAGAGAAGCCTAGAAGCAACCTGCTAACCTTCCTTTTCAGCCAGACACCCACCCAGCAAGAGTTTGTCTCTGCACAGGCCCTCAAATCTCTAAGTCCCTCCCTACTCCTTCCTCTGCATCTCTCCATCTGCCTTCCCAGGTCCTCTGTACTCTCTATGGCTAATTTTTGTTAACTAGTCTCTGGCTCCACTCCCTGATCCAAGCTTAATTTTATTAACACAGTCTAGATTTTCACAGTGGGATCAAATATCCCACAACAAGCACTCCCTCGGTGACAACAAATTGGCTAACTGCACCACTAACTCACAGCTCACACACCAAACCCAATAGTGGATAATATTTTCCACAAAATAAAAGCCTGAAGTGCTTGCACATGGTCTAGACTGAATCACATGCTTTTGTCTAAAGCAGTTACTAGACCAAGCAGAATAGCATTGGCTGGACCTGGGCTGCACTAGACACCCCTTGATTAAGAGCAGAACTGTTAGAGATTGGGCATATAGAGAATCAAGGCTGTCTTCTCGGAAGCAGGAATGGGTTGTGGGCAGGCTTAAACATGATGGCTGGGAGAGCAGCACTGGGATGATCCCGGGCCAGGCTTAACTGAGAGCATGACCTTGCACTGGAGTGCCAGTCAGCCATGTGAAATTATCTAAAGTCTGTGGGTTTCCTTGCTTCTTAACAAACCACAGTTGTCTTTAGACAGCTCCTTGGTGGAAAAGCCAGGTTACCAGGACTCTAAGGTGAACAAGAGGAGACAGGCCAAGTACATTTTACTGTAAAGTTGCTGGGGAAAAAAGAGTGCTGCAGCCATTATTTGAGTGGCATGAGGGGGAAAGGCTCTTTTCTTTTTTCCTTTTGGCTTAAGATTTATTTATTTTTTTTTTTACTAAGAATGAAAATATTGATTTCCATGTAGCTACTAGGCAAAATGGTTTTCATGATAAAGACACATAAACATTCCTGTCTTGAGTCTCTTTTCCCACCCACTGCTTTTGACCCTTAAAGGTCCACTCTTCAATTGCCACTTTCCAGGGTGATGTTAACCTCGGTAGACATCATGCTTAGTGGCAAACAGGTTTAAGAGTCCTCGTACATATTTGGCATATTGATGAACCAAACATGAGCTTCATAGTATATATAATCATTTGCCAAGAATTGAAAGGCCTGAATGATGACAGTTTCTTGTGTCACATGCTAAGGTATATATGAGAGCTTTGTGCTTTAAAACTAAGCAAAGCTCGAGGGATTCTTATACTAGGAATCTAAATGCTGGATCTAAATGCTAGGTAGAACGTGGATCACCAGCTCCCCCCTTTTAAAAGGGTTCCTCTGTGAGAGATGAGAACATAAGGAAATGAGAGGGTAGAGCTGGAACAGGGACAGAGTGGGAGGGCAGGGAGGGAGATACCATGATAGATGAGGACATCGTGGGAATAGGAAGAGGCAGGATGCTGGGAAGGCTCTCAGGAATCCACAAGGATGACCCCACCTTGAACTGCTGGCAGTGGTCCAGAGGGTGCCTGGACTAGTCTTCTCTGGTGATCAGTCTAGTGACTACCCTAACTGTCATCATAGAGCCTTTGTCCAGTGACTGATGGAGGCAGATGCAGAGATCCATGGCCAGGCACCAGGCTGAGCTCCAGGAATCCAGTTGATGAGAGAGAGGAGGGATTCTGCAGGGGGGCACACCGAGGTCATGATGGGAAGACATGCAGAGATAGATGGCCACACTAGTGGAAGCCTACGAACTGTAGACTAGTGGCTGTGGAGCCCCCATGGGACTGGACTAGGCCCTCTGGATACAGAAGATGGTTGTTTGGCTCAAACTATTTGGAGGGCACCCAGGCAGGGGCATCAGGATCCATCCCTGGTGCATGGGCAGGATTTTTGGGAGTCTGGTGCCTGTGGTGCAGTGGGAAGGGCCTTGGACCTGCCTAGGCTCAGTGTGCCGGGCCCTGCTGACCCCCATGGGAGACCTTGATTTGGGGGGTGTAGGGATGTGGGGTGGCTTGGGAGGGAGGGCGGGCTGGGGTGTGGGAGGAAGGAGGAGGTGGGATTTGTGGGTGGTATGTAGAGTGAGTAGAAAATTTCTTAATTAAGAAAAATGGAAAAAAATAAAAGGGTTCCTATGAGGAGGAGAGAGAGAGAGATAAGAAACTTTTAGATAGAAAGATAGCAAAGAAGAGAAAAACAGAAATATAGGATAGCTTTGGGAGGACCTGGATCAAAACCCACCAGCCCCTTCTGCTTCTTCAAAAGGGATTTTTATAACAATGCCAAGGAGAAAAGCATACCACACAGCCAAGTGTAGACCCTTCCAAACAACTGGTGACCATGCCCATGGTCAAATCATCCCCTTATTCAGCCCTGCTGGGTAAAGCAAGCTCATATTCTCTGACCTTGAGTAAGTTTTCACTAGGAAACCTTTGTGAGTCTCTACAGTAGAATGTCTACTTCTGAACTCCTGATCATATGTTCTGACATACAATGAAAAATCTGAGGAAGAAGAACTAGATGATTATTACCTAAGTGGTAATTATTGTATGAGTTTATATATATGTATATATATATATATGTATATATATGTATGTATATATATATATGGCTTTGAATGTCAATTTTAAAATGGTGATTCAAAATGAAGGATGCATCATGTTAGTCTGAGCAAAAGGCATTTACAGGAATGTATTATGCACACTTTTCATGCTCTTATAAGTCCTGAAAAACATTGCTGTAGGCCTTGTCTGTGGCTTTTCTTGGGCTTCTAGGATACAGTTCAGGCATATTTTGGAGTGCATTTGACCACTGTCACTGCATTCCTCAGCAGAGATTCAAGTGAAGGGCTGTGATTTCTTCATTCCCTCCAGGACTATCACATCAAAGTTAGGGACACCAACTGAGTGGTTTAGGTCTGGCCTGATAAGCAGGCTGTCCTGGGTTACAAGGGACACCGAGTTTGCAGCCTGAAAAGTTAGCTGATACATCTGTTTAAAAATTAAGATAGATTCAGAGAGGGCACTTTAAAGACAGAACTCCGATTACAGCCCCTTGTGAAAACCACAGCATCTGAAATATCACAGTTGAATGACATCTCTGTTTTCAGAGTCAGAGTTATCATTATGTTAAATGTAGAGAGAGCAGAGCACTGTGGGCCAGAGAAGAGGCAATGATAGTAAGAAGATGTGTTTTCATCACATGGGCAGGACCGATCTGAGGATGGATAGGAGAGATACTTCAGATTTTGGTAGAGTGTGGTGGACCCATAAGGGCTCTCTTAACTATTTCATTTGCTGCTAGCCCTCTATAGTTTTAACTGTCTTAACATTCTCAGCGGTAGGACATCCCACACAGTGTGCATCTCATACGCAAACCAACCAACCGGGGTGGTCTTACACCCAGAGCTAACTTCTCTATGGGGCTCCTCACTCTTTCTTTGGTCACCTGCCCTGATTACCACAGTGTCAGGGACCAGACAGCAAAGGACAGCCAAATGACCTGGAGCCCGCTGAGACGATTACACTTCACCCCATCTTAACCCTGCTTGGACCTGGCCCCATACTTCTCTCAGAACCTTCAACAAAGTTTGGGTTCCCATGTCAGTCTTGCTACCTGTCACTCTGTGCCTCTGCACATGGTCCCTCCTGCTGTGTGGTGCTCTTTACTCTTGAGGTCCAGGAACATAAGTGACTAGGTATTCAGGGGCAGCTGCTGCTTAACTAGTAGGCCTCTCGCTATCTGAATAACAAAACCCGTGTTTAATGTAGAATAGAATATGGAGGAATTGGCTATAGAATTCTTGAATATCTGAGAATTGAACAGAAAACTCCATGGGTGCTTCGATTGTATCTGAAGCCGTTTGGTGCAGTCCCAAGCAGAGAGTCCCATTCAAGTGGGTAGGGAGTAACTTTTAGTTGCTTGCTCTATTAGTTTGATGGCAATCTGATCACAGCTTTGAGGCCGACTTTTTTCACAGAGGGAAGGATCTGTTTTCTCTTTAAATCCTGGAGTGGGATAGTCTGACCAGGGGATCAGAGTCAACTGTGGCTTATTCAGAATTACCCCAGGAATCAAAAGGGAGACAGTGTGTTTTCTCCAGTTGTACTAAGTGGTTGCAGTTGGAAAATTCCACGAGTTATACCTTATTAGACTAGCCCCTCTTCAAGTTTGATGTACCAAGGAGTCCCTGAGATGTTTGTCAAACCTCAGGGCATCTGGGGGGAGCCTGTGATTATGAATCTAACAGGATCCCAGAGGCAATAACCACATGGTGCATAGTTTGTCTTGCATACATATCACCTGGGAGCCTTGTTTAAAAATAAATAGTCTGGGAAGTTGCCTGGAGATTCTGTTCAGCAGGCTAGGCTGTACCTGGGAACCATTCCAGGTAATTTTACTATCAGGCAATCTTGAAATCTCCAAGACTACAGAAAATATCTGCATATCATACAATGATGATGATAACAATAGGTCTAAACTGCTCACATACATATTAGCTTCTATTCTGTGCCAGCATTGTTCCAGACTATGGAGCCACCATGATAAATGACAATAGAATTTCTTGATTTCACTGTGGAGAAAGCAAAAATAGCAAGGCTTATGGACTTTTAAACTACACATATTACCATCTTGTTTTTTTTTTTTTTTTTTTTTTTTTTTTTTTTTTTTTTTTTTTTTTTTTTTTTTTTTTTTTTTAGAAACAAGGTTTCTCTGTGTAATAGCCTTGGCTGTCCTGGAACCCACTTTGTAGACCAGGCTTGCCTTGAACTCACAAAGATATGCCTGCCTCTGCCTGCTGAGTGCTGGAATTAAATGTATGTGTCACCACTGCCTGGCCATCTTGACCATTTATGAGTGCACATACACTTCACTGATGCTAAGTACACTCATCTCAATGTATTTTCATTTTGCAAAAACTAACTTTATGTGTATCAAACAACAGCTCTTTATTACTTCCTGTTCCCAAGCCAACACCACTGATTCTCCAATTATATGTAGAATCTAAAACAATCAAACACATGGCAGCAGAGCACAGAATGGCCGTTACAGAAACTGGGTTGGGGCATGGAGAGATGATGGTCAGTGAGTACAAATATCTGAGGAGAAATAAGTTTTCTTGAGTATGAGATTCTATTGCACAGTATTGAATATAATCAATGATAGCATATTGTAAACTTCAACACTATTAGCAATAAAGTTCAAATGTTTTCACCAGAAAAAAATGTTAATCAGGGCTGGGAATGTGGCTCCCTGACAAAGCATTTGACTACCATGTGCAAGCACCTGGGTTCAATCCCCAACATTGGAAAAATAACCTCCCATTGTTCTAGGTATGGAGGAACACACCTGTAATCCCATGATCAGAAGGCTGAGGCAAGGGGATTTCGAGTTCAAGGCCAGACTGGGCTACACAGGGAGGGAGACTCTGTTTTAAAACATCAGAAGCTCTTGCCCAGCATGTGTAAAGGTTTCAACTCAAACTCGGATAACGAAAATAAAATTCAACAAGAGCAACAACAAAAAAGTGAAATGAAGCAGAAGACAAAATGCAGGCTATCTTTGAAGGAACGTGTAGCAGGCTTTCTCCTGGCTACCAACCAGCTCCCAAATCATGACGTGGAGACTATTAGTTATGAATGCTCGGCCTTAGCTTAGCTCTTATTTTAATCTGTTTCTCTTTATCTACATTTTGCCTTGGGGCTTTTTACCTTTGTTTCTTTATATTTTACTTTTCTGCTGCCTTCATGTCCGGCGAGTAGCTGCTTGGCTTCTGGCTCTGGGTGTGTCCCCCACTTTTCCCCTTATTTCTCCTTCTCTCTTCTGTTCCTCTATGTATTCTCTCTGCCCTCCAGCCCCACCTACTTCTCTACTGCCTAGCTATTGGTCATTCAGTGTTTCATTAGACTAATCAGGTGCCTTATGCAGACAAGGTGAAACAGTAACACATCTTTACATAATTAAACAAATGCAGCACAAACAAACATAACACATCTTTGCCTAATTAAGATAATATTCCACAACAAGGATGGAAGTTAATTAGTTCTATTTACGTATTTCACATTGTATCCATAAATAATAGCATCAATTAGACTCCATAAATATATCCAACTACAAATAGTCAACTTACTACATTTTCAATTATAAATAAAATAAAATACTTTCACTTATTGTAAAAAAAAACAAAAACAAAAACAAAAACTTGGATTTTTTTCAGTTGAACAAGAACTTTCATTTTGGCAGAGTTTTCCAATCCCCATAATATTTGATTATTTGCCACTCATCACGAGCACTTTATAATCCTCTGTCATTTACAAATTGAACCATGCAAAAGCATACAGACCATAGAACCTAGAAGCTCCAAAGGTAGAACTCGCTGTATGGAATTATGTTGACTCCTGATGGTTTTCTAAGCAAGGTTCTCTAGATGAACAGAATGTTAGAATGAACATATGTTACAAGGGGGATTTATCAGATTGGCTTCCACAATAGGGTCTGGGTAGTACAACCAAAGCCATGTGCACACTGGAGCATCTCAAAACCTACGAGCTGCTCAGTGTACCACCCCAGGGGCCTCAGCAGTTCCACTCTGGTGCTGAGGCCTGCATGCTCCCTGGAGAGTCCTCTGAATCTGCTTCAGCAGAGATAGGCATATCTCTACATGTGTAGGGATAGACACACTTGCTCAGAAGGAAGATCAGATGGCAGTCACCACCGCCGTCTCCTGAAATTTCTCTGGGCTGCGGTTTGGAAGGTGCTATGCACTCCGAGAGCAGGTATCTTCTGAGTTCATCTTCTCTGGAAATGACCTCTTTAGATTCATCTTCCAGGCCGTTCTAATCCAGCAAGTTGACAATCATGACCAACCAACCATGACAGGATGGTATGGCACTCCACTGGCACCCAGCTTTGTTCCATATCTCCTCAACTGGTGTTACAGTCCATATAAACCCAGTGGATCCAGGAAAGATGCTGGAAGCACAATTACTAAGATGGAGCCTTGCCACGGCTAATTTGAGTCCAAGGTCTGAAGAGAACACCAAACTCCAGTCTTTTCTCAGATTCAGTTCTTGTTCCCTACATCAATGATGAATTAATTTCTAAGTTTCCATTAAAAAGTGCTGCAAGATTGATGCTTAATGTAACAGAAGTGCCCACTCCAGACTCTCTCTGGTGGACCAAAGTAGGAAATGAGCACACTGGCATAGATGTGCTCCCTCCAAAAGAGATGCTTTTGGTTGATTATCGGGGCGTGTGATAGTTGCTGAATGATTCCATCTCTGCTGCATTGTAGTTCTTTCCCAGACTTAGGAGTAATTTTCAAATAAAAATTTTATATACTTAATGTATATATTATGCTGTTTTGATTTATATTAGGATGTGATTATCACAATCAAGCAAATTAACATACTGTTGCCTCTAAACTTTTTACTTATTTAGAAATTTCAAGCATAAAATGCATCATAATTAATATAGTTTTCATTTGAGGATTCCAAAACTTACTCATTTATGACTGAAGTTGATAGTATTTATTCACCAGTTCATCTTTTGTGCTTTGAACAGTAGTGCTGTAACTATAAAGCAATATCAAAGGCAATGTTATTACCACTCTAAACTAATGATGATCAATTGTCATACTTCCTCGTGGTGGGGGACAAACATGGCCGACTTACACTGTCAATTTGTTGCTTTCCTTGATATTGTCTGCTTGAATCTTCACTCAGACAGTCTGGAGGAGAGAAAATGACATTTACACTTACCTGCAAGAAGTGCTGTTGGCTAGTATCTGTACAAACAGACGCCAGCCAGGCACTTTGACCAAGTCACCCACTTTCACAGTACATGTTAAGTAAATGGTAGGAAGTGAAAAAGAACCCTTCCTGGCACATAGCAGCATTTTTATGCTGTTTTCTCTGACCCACTTTCCTTTTCCTTTTCCCACATGGCTTTATTATTCCTCTCAACTTCTGAAAAATAACCTTTATCCTTGCCTGTTTGAATCTTAAGAGTAGAGTTTTAGTTTGTTTTGGTTGCTGTTTCTGTTTTTGAAATCATTTTTTAAGTTGTTGTAGCCCAAGTTTGTTCTAATGTTAGCTAGTTGCTAACTTCATGATTTTTAGAAATGTCCAGATTATCAAATATTCCTACCCCAGAATACTGATTTCACAGCACTGACATATTTTTTTTTCCATTTTTTTTCCACTTAGTGTTTTGGGAGAAGCAAAACTAGATTCCACGCATCTCAGAAAACATCTGCATACTCACACTGTTCCTGCTCTGAAGGTCCATCCATCTCTCAGGATCCAGCAGTTGGAGAAATCATTCCTAACAGTTCTGAGTAAGACTCCTGAGCTGACTGTGAACTTGACTAGACTTTGAAAGATGAATGTGAATATGCAAGTTGGAGTTAATAATGAAGATCAGGCAGGACTGGTGTTAAGACGACCAGAAAATACAAAACTAAGCCTTGCCAGGACAGTGACGTGGGAACTATTTATTGTTGCTCTGCTCTCCTGGGTAACATAATGGGCTCTAAGTCCATCTTTGCTACTAACAGTGCCTTGATAGGGAAACACATGGACAAGTTAAGACAAAAGCTGAGCAGACAGCAGGACAGGAATGGGAATGAACAAAGCAGCGTAGTGCCCAAGAAATACATTGCCCCAGGAACGCCTTTCAACCTTTGCTAAACCCTTCCTCCACAAAGACTGAAAGCTCTGCTTCCATTTTCAAAACGATTTCAGCTCTAAGTTCAAATTAGAGCTCAGAAAAGCCTCTCCTTAGAGATTACTATCATCATGATGTATTTACCTTAAAAGTGCCTTATGAAAAAGAAACTAGAGTCTGGGTGAATATGTCCAGCTCATATTCATGAAGATGAGAATGTCTCCATATGTTATGCTCATTAATGAAAAAGAATCTCACTGTATACATTTCTGGTTTATGGTGTCCTAACTGACAAACTAACACATTACATGTAAATAGTGAATACTTTCTAGAGAGTTGGACGGCACTGTTTAGATGGTAACGGTCCTCTGCTGTTGTTGGATGTGCTAGCATAATGAGACACCAGCTGAGTTAGAGCACTCAGTGGCGAAGCTCACCTTCCACCTTCAGAAGGTGGTGCTGTGCCTTGGACAGAGCACAAGAGATCTAACTCTAGACTTAGGTCTCCATCTAGTAGAGTCAGATGATTTGAAGCTCAGCCTTTTGTGTGCTGAATCAGAGAGTTGGACCAATCAAGTCATTCCTAAGACACTTTCACATACCTCATACTTTAGAGGCCACACACCCAGCATGTAGTATTGGAGAAATTATTTTGGCTACTCCACGTAGTTAAAAGGATATTTATTTAATGGCGTAACTCACAAATTAAGTGAAAGGTAGGTTACAGGGTCTGGGGAAGGTGTATTGCAGTCCAGCGGTGTTCTCCGGAGCTCTGCACAGTCCACCTTCACCGTTCAGCATCCCGGCACAGAGAATGCACAGAGAGAGCGCTGGCCCATCCAGCTCTCGAGTCTCCAGGCACCTCCCCTTGCCCCGCCTCGCAGGCGTGACAGTTGCCAAAGTCTCAATGGGGGTTGGAACTTCCAGATCCAAGCTGGAATGGCTACCCACTACAATGTAGGATTTAGGCTCTAGGGGATCAGTACACTTTGGGGCTAAAAGGAGTAAAGTTGAAATATGTGATGCCCTGTAGGAAAGAACAAGTGCCTTAGTTTGGCTAGACAGGAAGACTATGTGGACACTGTTGGGATGTGATGATTGGAAGCAACCTTATTTGGCTAATGTTCATTGCATTCTCTGGGTGGGAGATACAACCCAAGTACAAATGGTACAGAGGATACCACAGGTGATGTTTCCTTAGGAAGCATTTTTTTTAAAAAAGCAGAGTTGCTGTTGTAGTTAGTCATTAGCATGGAGAATATGAAATGGGAAGAGCTAATCAAGTTTGGCAGTGGGTTGTCCTTGAAGAGATTCTGCTTCAGTGGAAATCAGAAGGTTGAATGTATGTCAGCCAGGCACCACTGGAAGGCTCTTCCAAGTCCCTGCCTCCCTAATCCTCTGTGTCCTCCATGGTGGCCCAGCTGTGTTCTGTGCCCTTCACAGAAGAGTTCCCCACACTCAAAGTAACTGAAAAAGATGTTTTCTATTCCTGCCCCAGGAGATTATATGCCAGACGTATCATGACATTTCTTCAGTTTTAAACATAGATAAATACTGTCTAAGAAGCATCTGCAAAATTCAATAAACAAAGCAACAGCTTGTTCATTCAAACCCAACCAATATTTGTAGAATTAATTCATTTTCAAAATGATAAAGTGGCTTCCAATTGTGTGTTCAGTGCTTGCTGACAGACTATGGTGAGGAAGGTATTCTTTTAAGTTGTGGCATTCTGTAGCAAAGTTTACCTGTTATGGTAAAATGGTTGTAGCTGCAGGCTATCCTATTAAGTGAATTAAGTCAGAGACAGAAAAACAAATACTGAAGTTTTTTTCCGCTAATTTGTTAAACCTGTGCATATTACATGAAAGAAAGTCTAGAAGAACAAGGAGCACTAACAGAAGAAGGAGAGAAAGATGATTTGGGGTATGCAAGAAAACACTGTCAAAGGATATTATATACTTGTATTAATATGTCCGTATGAAACTCAGTACTAAGTATAATTAATATACACCAATAAAAAGGACTTACCAGTTTGAATATATAATGAGAAAAATTTAATGTTTTACAAGCAGAATAGAAATGATGAGAATCATCAGAAGAGGTCTGGGCTATATGGGAAAAGATACATGGTAAGAGCAGGAGAATTCCTGAGAGCCCTAGGAACTGATGTGATGAGTATGTTGAAGTCATGTTGGAGAGAGAAGAGGATGGCAGGCAAACCTCAGCATAAAGGTGCCTAGAGTGTGGGAAAGTGATATTAAAGCATCTTAAAGATAAAAGCTCTGGAGGATGGCAAGTTTTTGGGTATGGTCATGGGAATGGGAAACTAGAAGAAACTGTGGGGTGGTAAGTTTGATTAAATTCTGACAAGCATGCCTAAGTCATCACGCATGATGACATGAATAGATGTGGTGTGAAATCTTTAAGCTATGCATGAATATTTTAAAAAATGTAGAACCAAATAACAAGCAAACCTCAGTAATAGGGACCATGGAAGGATCAGATGTAGGCTACCATTAAGGCAAGGTCATGTGAAGATGGGATGAAGGGTGTGAAAGTGTGAGATAAAATGAAATAGAATTGAATGGAAAGAAATGACTAGGGGCTGAGAAGAACAAAGACAGATTTGGAAATCCAGGGACTAGAATGAGAACATGGAGATAACAAAGAATCACATGCAGGTAATGTCTAAGGAAGAGGATGATTAATAACCAGAGGAAAGGGTCTTGGTCTTAGTTTATTTTAAAATACTCTGTAACTTGGATATAAAGTCATTTCCCTCTTAACACAGACAGCACTCAGTTATGTCTGAAGTCTGATAATAATCTCTGTGGATGACTTGCTGTCTTAAAGGATATGCTCTCTTATGGGGAAAGATGGCAGAGACAGGCAGGAGTCATGGAGACACACTCAGAAATCTTCTATGGATACCCAAACAGGCTGTGGGCAGAGGAATGACATCTTACTTAAGGATTGCCAGCAGAGTCACCATTGAGAGTAACTAGATTTGTTGAAATTAACAGATGTGTAGTCAGGTTTCCATCACTGTGATGAAATGCTGAGATAATACACTTAACAAAAGGAAAGGTCTAATTTGGCTCACAGTTCCAGAGGTGTCAGTCTGTAGTTGCTTTTCAGGTCTAACATGCACTATACTATAGGGACAGTATGTAGCGTAGGAAGTCTGCTCATCATGGATGCCAGAAAGCAACGAGAGAGACAGAGTTCTAATACCCTTTCTGTGGCATGTCTTCAGTGGAAAAACCCCTTCCAATAGGTACCACCTCTAAAAGGTTTTGTTAACTCTTCACTCAACATAGGCTGGCAGCTAATCTTTGAACACATGGACATTTGATGTACACTCATCCAGACTATGACAGATTTACCTGGCTAGGATTCAGAAGTGACAGCATTTGTAACTTGGAGCCGGAATGACATCTAAATGGGTCAGTCACTGCTTCATGGCTAGTTTGGGAAGTGTGTTAGAAGTAAAAGATAAATGGCCACACACTTAGCTGTGTACATAAGACACTTGAATCTCTCATCCTGGCTCTTTTGTCGAGAATATCTAAAACTCTTTCAAGTGTAGCCTCTTTTGATTTAATGATAGGGTAACAAAGAGGAGCATGAACAGATATATCTGCAGCTATGAACACATTGAGAACCAAGTGTTCATTAGGTGCCAGCCTGTTAGAGTTAACTTACTAAATATTATATGTATCTTGGGGAAAAACTATCTTGCCTCTGGTAGAACATGAAACCTGAAGTGGACGCACTACATCTTCCTCCAGACTGCTTTTGACAGTACTCTGAACAGTCTGGTGTAAACAGGGTGAATGGCAGCCATGTCCTAAAGCAGATAAATACATGTGCATGTTAAAGGCTTTCATTATAGAAATGAGCAGACCACAAAAGAGTTGTATTTATAAGGCATCATTTGTGTTCAGTAATTATTATTTGTGCTCAGTGTATCTTTCAGAGAATGAAAATTTCAGAGTAAAACAAGCTAAGAAAACATATTTAGTGGGCTGAAGATAAGGGAAGGAGAATAAGGAAAAACCTGAGATCACAATCGACCTTTTAAACCCAATAAAAGTCATTGTGCTAAGTAAAGGCTGAATAATAATGATGCCCTTCCAGAGGCCAATGACATCATACCATCAACAATGCATACAACAGACTAGGGGCACAGGTCAGGCTTGCTCTGTGCCCAGTAATTTTCTGTTGGCGATCCTCATGGAAGATAGTGTCATAATTTTATTTCTCAGTTGTAGATTTTCTGCGTGAATTATTTAATACAATGATCTACTCAGTTCCCTCTGTAAGCTAATCAGTCCTTTACATAATACAATGGTAATATGTGGTAACAGAACATTAATATATAAAATATTATCAAAATAAAACTAATATTTCTTAATTAGGGATAAATTTACAGCCTTTCAGCTTCCTTTCAAATTATAGTTTTGTGAGGTTTATCTGTTCAAACAATAATAACTATATACAGTACATTATCCTTTATTCATTAAGAGGCACATAGAGTGGGCTGAATGGAAAACCCCTTAAGAGAGATATCATTTCTCAGTCCCTTTTTCTCATCAGGGACCTTCCC
The DNA here is from genome assembly GCF_004664715.2 of Peromyscus leucopus. Lineage (NCBI taxonomy): Eukaryota > Metazoa > Chordata > Mammalia > Rodentia > Cricetidae > Peromyscus > Peromyscus leucopus. The sequence goes on from NC_051067.1 coordinate 140,536,333, forward strand.
TCCCAGGTTTTAAGTCAAACTCTTCCAAGGTCAAGCTAGAATAACTTGAAGTAAAATGAAGATCTGTGTCAGGAGAGGCCCTTGGCCTTCCTGCAATAAGGTGAATATGTGGCATCCAATGTTTCAGTTTTGTTCAAAAAAACTCCCCCAACATGGTAAGAATAGTAGTTATTTTTTTCCATTGCTATAACAAAATACCTGAGACTAGGGTACTTGTATAGTGAAGGGGTTTATTTAGCGAGCAGTTTTAGAGATAGAAAGTCCTAGATTGGCAAGTATGACCCATGTGACCTCTAATGAGGTCCTCATTAGGTAGATCATAATGATATCATCACACCATGTGGAGAATTACACAGCAAAACAGGAAGACAGCTAGTGTTTAGGGGATACTTGTATAGCATTCACATTTGTGGGATGTAACTAATAACTACCCACAATAGCTATCATAATAATTACCTTAATATCTACACAGTGTCCTAACCACTACTCACTAGGTCCCACCTTCTAAGAATTTTACCTCCTTAATATGGTCATTGGAGACCAAGCCTTTAATACATGTAATCTTTGGGGATCAATCCTATTCTAAACTGTGGCACAACCTCAACTCCTTATCTGTATTAAAACAATTCTATGGAAATATTTATTTATAGATAAAAAATTTCCCATGTATTTAATTTGTATATTCCTTTCCCTCTTTCTTAATTAATCACTTAACACATCCTTCTAGATGTAAATAAAGCCCATTTCCTCAACCTTGGAATTTAGCAAAAGAGGGTGGCTAAAGATATTTCCATCCTAGGCTTTGTGTCTCTCAGTTTTTTATCAGCTTCTTGATAATTTGGGTAAAAACTCAAGTGGAAAAACCTAGCAAACATGGAAGATTATAGTGAAAAAACCTTAGGTTTTTCTTTGATGCATTACTAATCTTTGATTTTGCAGCTGTGTTAGCCTAATGACTTTATAATGAAAATCTCTTCCAGTTTCTATCAGATCTTAACAATGCTGGTAGTTTTTATGGTTCACAGAAGATAGTGCCATTTCCTACACAAGCTGGAGTATAATTGATTCTCACCAATCATTTTGATACTAAAGACAAAACTCATTGACTTCATCTCCTTCCACCCCACCCCTGCCACCCGTCTTAAGTTGCTATTTATTTTAAAGTCTTTGGTAAATCCAAGAAACCTGTTTTTTTAGGCAGGAACTCTAATATGTATATTAGGTTGGTGTATTTTAGGAAGATGAATAATTCTTCACTAAACTATGGTTTTTATCCAAGAGTTATTTCTCCATGAAACAAATGACCATTTAATACTTTTTTTATTAAAAAAAAAACTTCCTGTAATATATCAGGACCTTTAATATGGTTTATTACTGCAGAAAAGGGTCATTTAAGCCCAGTTTAAAAAAATCTTCATTTAACCTCCTGTAGCTGGAGGGCTTCTCGAGCCCCACGTTGGGCGCCATTTGTAGCTGGAGGGCTTCTCTCCAGGTTCCCCAAGCCCCTTAGTCCCACAATCCACTTATAAAATAATCACTCAGACGCTTATATCACTTATAAACTGTATGGCCATGGCAGGCTTCCTGCTAACTGTTCTTTTATCTTAAATTAACCCATTTCTATAAATCTATACCTTGCCACATGGCTGGTGGCTTCCCGGCGTCTTCACATGCTGTTTCTCCTGGCGGTGGCTGCAGTGTCTCTCCCCAGCCTTCCGCTTCCCAGAATTCTCCTCTCTCCTTGTCCCACCTACCTCCTGCCTGGTCATTGGCCATCAGTGTTTTATTTATATAGAATGATATCCACAGCAACCTCCTTCTGAATATTAAATTATACAATATATTTCTTCCTTTGAACTTAAAAATGACTGCAGAGATGAGTAAAGGCATGCGTTTGGTTAAGAGCTTGAGTTTTTCATTCATAAGATGCAATCTGTCTACATTCTCTACACGGTCTCATCTTGGAAAGTGGGTAATACTGGGCACCCAACAGGCTTATGAGGGAGGAATCCATAAAGTAGATTTCTAGAGACCATGAGGTCCCTAAGGGCCAAGATGTATTAAATACTCAGCTCATCAGTGCACAAGGCCTTCCACAGACGTTAACTCTGTATTGGTTGAGACCTTTTACTTGGTAGCTGAAATATTTGCTTTTACTTTTCCATGTTTAGCTTCATGTATAAAATTAGCATGAGGGCTGGGGAAGATGGGCTCAGAGGGAAGACATGCTTGTAGGCAGGGCTGATGACATGAAAGACATCCTCAGATCCCATAAGGCGGCACATGAGAACCAGCTCCTAAGAATTGTCCTCTTATCTCCACAGAGGCACTGTGGAGATATTTTACATCAATGTATTTTTGTTGAATTTACTACCCAATGGTTTCTCATAAGTTAACTGGTATTAATTAGGTGAAGTTTCCAGTTCATAACCCATATGTTGCAACATTTAACATTTCCTAGACACAAAATTTGCAATACCATCAGAAGTTTCCCTTTGTTTCTCTTCCACTCTGCTTGGAGGCTGTGGTGGGAACAGCAAAACTGTGGTTCCACGGTGGCCATGGTGCTGTCGAAGTGTCCCAAGAAACATTTTACTGAGAAGAGTGTTCACTAAGCATTCTAGAGGAAGGCGGTCCCAACACCACTCTCCATGCGGACCCCGTCACTTCATTTCAGGGGCCAAGGAGAACAAATGCTCTGTCTTAAGGTCTAGCTTTCCTGATAAGGCTGCCCAGTCAGACTCTGCAGTCACTTGTTGAGGCAAGTAACAATTTGTTCATAACCCAAAGAAGTCAGAGCCCAAGCCACGTCAATTTGATGAAGGCTTTGTTTACTTTGTTTTCATTTTCTCATTCAGGAAGGAAGCAAAAGAGTCCACAGCTCAAAGCGTTTGCTGGGTGTGGTGGTACATGTCTGTAATTTCAGCATTGTAAAAGTAGAGGCTGGAAGATCATTGTCACATGTTTGATGAAAACCTGCTCTGTGTAGCAAGCTCCAGGCTAGCCAGTACTACAACCGTGAGCCCATGTCAAAAACAGAAATCTAAAAGTGATAAGCAGCCCTGAAACTGAGTGGCGGCTTTCATGAATGAATGAATATACAGAATGGGCTTATTTCAAATCATCAAGTTATATTTCCTAAGAATGCAAACCGAAACTGTCCAAAATTACCCTCTGCAGCTGGTTTTCAGGGAGCCTGTAGCAATGTTCTGAGAAACAGAAAATACTTTCATTTGACTTCAGAAATGAGGACAATTGAACTAAAACTTGCCCATGCTTTGGTACCCAAGACACTTAGGCCACCACAATGAACCCATCTATCAAGGGTCCATCTACAAATGACAAGATGGAACCTTCCAACACAAGGTTCAAGACAACTTCTGGTGGCTGCTTTGAGTCTTCTGTTGCTGGAAGACAGCCAGTTCCCTTGAGTATTACCCTGAGAGACCAGGAATTAAGAGTCTGTTTCTCTACAAAGCAGGGAGTGTTTGTCATTGACTTAAAGCAGCACTCCAAATTCAAAGCCAAATGTTTGCTGAACTATTGTAAATAAGAGCAGAATGGCAGCATCCCTGTGTGCTACCAGATTAACATAGAGGAACACCAAGAGTGAGGATGTTCCTAGGGCAGCAAACTCTGGGCAGTTTGAATGGAGGCAAAACCCTGCAAAAAACTGGAAATGACTCTGTTGTTGGGGCGGGGGTGGGGGGGGTGGGGGGGAGGGCGGCGGAGAAAGTCAACCACTGCTGAAACCAGTTAAAGTTTGTGCAGCTGTGGAGACCAGAATCCCTGGCTGCTGGGTGGTGGTGGCCCACGCCTTTAATCCCAGCACTCGGGACGCAGAGGCAGGCGGATCTCTGTGAGTTCGAGGTCAGCCTGGGCTACCAAGTGAGTTCCAGGAAAGGCGCAAAGCTACACAGAGAAACCCTGTCTCAAAAAACCAAAAAAAAAAAAAAAAAAAAAAAAAAAAAAAAAAAAAAAAAAAAAAAAAAAAAAAAAAAAGATGGAGGCTAATCAGAAATCCCTTATATCCAATAAGTAGTCAATCCATGCTGATTCTGCACCCAAGGCTGATTTCATCACTGTCCTGACTCTGTGCCTTACCTGAATCAAGCTTTAACTCCTCGCTTGACTTACTGCTTCTAACTGAGCGAAGCTGGCTTAGAGGCTGGCTTAAAATTGAGTCTACACCTGAATGCTTGATGGATACTTCTGAAATATCTCATTTACTTTCCTGATAAAACTCATTTTGAGTGTGTTCTTCAACTGTGATGAAATGAACCCAAATTCTTTAGTGCCTAATTTTAAAACAGAGAGGCATATCTGTTCCTCACACAGTGCAATGAAAGTTCCCAGAGAAGCCAAGGGAGGGAATGGATAGATGGGGTGAAAGCAGAGCTGCCTCCCAGTCTACCTGCAGTGCATGAACTTGCTGGCTTCAAACCAACATTGATGTGGAACTGTGGGAAAATTTTGAAGGAGACACTAATGGCATTCTTCCTCTGCAGCTTCTACAGCGTCCTTTCTGGTCTGAAATAACATATTTGTAGGAAACTTCTGTCATCGTAGGAAAGCAAATTTTGTAATAGATGCAAATACTTCTAACTGCTCTACAAAACTCCAGTGACAAATTGGACATCCATCCCTTTTCAATTTGTTTAGACTTTGTCATCAATGACTCTTTTATTTTCTTAATTTTTAAATTTTAATTAAAATATAATTACACCATTTTCTGCCTCTCTTTTCCTCCCTAATAACCATTCTTATTCCCTCTTTACTCCCACTAAGATTCAAGGCTTTTCTTTGTTTATTACACACACACACACACACACACACACACACACACACACACACACACACACACCATGCTGAGCCTGTTTAGTGTTGGTTGTATATGCATGATTTCAGGGTTGAACCCTTGCTATTACATAACCAATTAGAGGACTCATCTATTGGAAAGACTAATTCCTTCTCCCTCAGAAGTCATCAGTTGCCTGTAGACTAGGGTTGGAGTTTCTTGAGATTTTCCCCCTCCATGTTAGCATGTCTATTAGTGTTTTCAAAACAAGTTTGGGTCTTGTTTTGGCACCCTTATTGTTGCAGCATCTGGGGAAATCTTCCCTGTCATTTCTAGGAGAAAAATCTCAAGGCACACTTCCCAGTTCTTGGGATCTTACAATCTTCCTAGCCCGAGCCTTAGGTGCAGAAGTTGCTCTGTAGATGGGCACCGTGGGAGTCAGTTGTTCTCTGTAGTTTGATCATTTGTACTTTCTCCAGTGGTCTCTGTCTGCTGCAAAGAGAAACTTCTCACTGTATTTCAAATAGAGTTGGGATTTTGCAAAAAGTTCCACCATTTTGTACACACACATTTCCATTATTTAAGAGCTCTGGAGCTAGTAGAGAACCTGAATCCCAACCCCGACTCTTCTCTTTTGCAGCTTGGGAACATCAGTGAATATTTAAGTCTTAATTTTCTCCTTTTAAGAAAACCAGAAACACAAATTGGCACATATATTGAGGATCAAAGAGGATTTTATATGAAAGCACTAGAACGCATAACGTTTGTTTCTGAGTCAGATGATTAATCAAGTGTGGGATTGTAGCAGATGCTCTGCAGAAACGAACCGTACCATATCTTCCGTGATCTACAAACAAATGTGGACTTTTCAATATCCTAAATCTCAGAGAGTCATTTGTCTTTACCAAGAACAAGGACAAATTCAGAAATACTTGATAAGGGAATTTCAGCTTTATTAAAAATGTTTGCTAATACTATAAGTCAATGGTCTGTGTGTTCTTGCTACAGTTTCTGTTACCAGTAGAAGTAATGCTTGTTTCTGAACTTTCAGAAAGGTAATTTTCTCTATTAAAAATGTTTCAAATACAACTGGGCTAAGTGGTATAGACTCTAATCTCAGCTACTTACATACAAAGCTGGAGCAGGAGGATGGCAAATTCAAGGTCTTCCCAGGCAATTTAGTAAGACCTGACTCAAAAAAAGGAAGGGGTGGGTTGAGGAGGGGAGGCTTTCAACTTTTGTTTAATTGTCTTATAAGTAGTTTTCATTAATAAAAACTATACTGCTTCTAGTAGATGTACAATTCAAACATTTAATTAATTTGAAGATCTTTGAAACTTTAACAATTTAAAGTGAAGAAGTATTAGGCATCTTTGGCTGGAAATACACTTGATGATTATAGTTAGTACAAGTTAATTTGATTAAAAATATTGCTAACTTGCCTAGGGTCTTTGTACTTAAGTTATAATCAAGGCAAATGATACTCAGTTTTTATAATAAGAATGTAGCCCAAGTGGAACTTTTTCCATTATTATTTTAAAATTATGTTTAATTTGCTCACAGCACCGGTGTGGAAGACATTCCCTGTATGCTTCAGCCTGGTGATTTGTGATGTTGTACTACTGTCTTTTCTGTTTTTTTTTTTATATGTCTGTCTGTCTATCTGTCTGTCTGTCCTCATCAACTGAGGAACCACACCGATTGCTGTTATCTAGGTTCTAAAACACTCAGTGTTGCTCTCAGCTGGGCATCAAAAGGCAAGAGATATCGTGGCCCTCAGGAACAACCTGGATACAAAGCAAGGTGTCACCACAAGAACAGAACTGACGCCCAGCCCCAGGTCCTAGGATGCTCTTTCCCACCACAGACCCTGCCTCCCTTTTCTGAAGTGTCACTCTGTCCCCGTCACTCTATCAGCCTGTCACAGTATTTGTTTTCCTGATCTCTCAGGTTTGAAGTTGTGGGGTAGCCTCCTTTTTGACATGACTTTAAAGTTGACAAGGGTGTCGACTCTTTCAACTTTTGCCTAAGAGGAAATCTTGAACTGTGTCCCCCGAAGCGATTCCTCACTAGTCTTCGTCTACTTGCTTCCTTTCCTTATCAAGCCCAGCTCTCCCAGCATAAGAATAGGTTCAAGAGTTCCCTTATGGCTGCAATTTGGTTTCCTGTGGTTTTAGTTATGTACAGTCAGCCATGGTCTGAAAATATTACATGGAAAATATAGAAAAAAGATAATTCATAAATTTTAAAGTGTGCAATTGTAAGCAGTACAATAAAGCCTCATATAGCCACCTTTTTCCATCCAGTAGGCAAATTATCTCTTTGCACAGGTCTTCACTCTGTATGAGCAGCACAGAGCTGTGTAGTAATTAGATAGACTGTCACAGTATCGCAGTGTGCACTGACTATTATGCCTGTAGCATCCTAACTCCACATTACAGTGTCTACATCATTCTCACTTCTCTTTACCGTGTAGGGTTTGTCTCATCTTCCATCCACACAAGAAAGAGGGTGAGGCATTCCAACTAGATATTTTGAGAAAAACAATGTATTCAAATGATTTTACTATAATATACTGTTATAATCATTCTACTTTGTCATTAGGTAATCTTTTACTGCACCTACTTTATAAAATAAACTTTGCCATAGATATTATGTACAGGCACAATATGTACAGGCATAAACTTAGTATACATAGGGTTTAATACTTTCCTTGGCTTCAGGCATCCCCTGGGGATCTTAGGAATGTGTCTCTGGATGACAGAAATTCACTGTGCATAACTACACACTTTTTACAGAGCCAGATACTTCTCTATGTTTCTGTCTCTATAGACAGTATTTCACTCAATACTGAGGCTTGATATCTTGTAGTAACATCGTATGTAGATGTAGACAGATTCCAACTACCTATGTTTTTCTTATGTCCTCTCTTGGTGCCTTATATAATGACTTCATGATTTTCCATTTGAGTATTTAAAATATCCACTCTGAAGTCATTTTCTTCAAATTTATTCTAAATCCTATAATTAAAACTCTCTCTTTAAAACATAAAGATTCACTTGCAGGTCTCTGAAGAAAAAAATAATAATGTCTTTTCATTGCCTTTTGAATTAGAGTGTTTTCATTCATAAGCAAGACCTTTATTTTACTCATGTATGCTAAGCAAGCATTCTGCCACTGACCTACATCTGCAGCCCAATGCCTTCAGTCTCTAACCTTCCACTGGTTTTGCTAGCACCCTAAACCCAAATCAATGTCAACAGTGTCCTTTGATGGACAGGCTCTATGTTTCCCCATTCTTATTCATTTAAGCACTGGTGTTTCTCACCTCTACCTGATAAAACACTTGTCCAATGAGAGTCTCCATGAAGCCTTCTTATTGGGTTTTTCCTTCTTCCAAATCCCTGTAGCTTTGGGTTTGAGGCTCATGGCATCAAGTCTGTACCTCTCTTAGCTGTATGGGCTCATATACCCTGCTAACACTACAGCATCCCAGTAATCCCAGGAGCATCACCGTGACTTCTCCAGACACTTCTATCAGGCCCTGATACCCTAGCATGCACCAGACCAGTGGTTCTCAACTGTGAGTCATGACCCCTTTAAGGGTAAAAACAACACTTTCACAAAGGTCACCGAAGACCCTTGAAAAACACAGATAGTTACATTATAACAGTAGCAAAACTGAAGTCACAAAGTAGCAAGGAAAGTAATTTTATGGTTCATAGTTACCTCAATATATGGGACTATATTATAGGGTCACAGCAGCAGGAAGATTGAGAACCACTGGACTAGACATTTGTTCATGAAACCAACTTCTACCGCATCCTTTACTGCAACAGGGTGTTAATTTTTGAGGCTTCATTTTATTTATGTTAAATAGTGCCTTGTTTGCTAGTCAAAGGTAAATAATTCTAGCCATTCACTTAGGGGAGGGAATGGACTCCAGAAGCAAACCAAGGAGAAGATGGAGAGCTCGGCATCTGAGACACAAAGCAGAGTTCTGTGGGACTCATGAGTACCTCGAGATCCAACCCAGAGACAAGTCCCACAGTTTAATACCATGATCCTTGGTCTTAGGCATGTGTCATTAAATGAGACCAGAGTTCGTTGTAAGGTTTATCCTGGATATGAACTTCTTGCACTCAGAAAATGATGCCTCAGGTATGGAAGTTTGTCACGCTGAAAACTTGGACGGGAAACCAAAAGGGCCAATAAAAAGCCTTGGCACCAAGGCCCCTGCCCTCCAGCTCTTCTGCTCTCATGACTCATTTTCCTCCAAAGCAAGTCACAGAGACCACAATTCCTCATCCCTACAACAAATCACAGAAACTAGAACCCTTTTCGTCTAGTAAGCTACCGAGACTACCACATTCCTTTAGCCTTTCCTTGACCTTCTGAGTTGCAGCCAGCCACAAAGAACCTCCTCAACCCACCATGTCTGATCACAAGTCTCTCCTTCCAGAAGGTGCACCGCTCCAGCCTGAGAGGAAGGGGTAATAGAAAGAAAGGTCTAGAAGATTTTGCAACAATTGGCCTTGTTAAATGTGTGTCATACTAGATCTAATCTATGTCCAATTTCAAAGCCTAAGCATAAAAACCAGACAGTGTGTGGAGCATGGGAGATGGCTCAGCAGTTAAGAGCACTTGGCGCTCCTTCAGAGGACCTGAGTTTGGTTCCTAGCATCACACGGTGCTCAAAATCATCTGAAACTTCAGCTCTAGTGCGACTGATACCCTCTTCTGAGCCCTGTGGGCACCAGGTATGTATGTGGTGTAGATACATACATGCAGGCAAAATACTCATACACATAAGATAAAATAAATACATGGTTTAAAAGGAGTAGACAGTTTCCTCTGATTCTTCATCCTGTTTCTCATAAAACAGGGCTCACAAAAATTCACTGTACATATTTTGTTGCTTTTGACTTGTCTTCTGTTCCCCGTGACCATCATGAAGGTCAAAGAAAGGCATTGCAGCTTGCCATTCTAAACTTTTACCCGGACAGTGAAAAAACTGGGCGTCTCATCAGAGGCCATAGGGAGAGTTAACTCCCTGATGAACATGCTTTCACTTGTACAGAGGGAAAGAACTGGAATGGATAGGCTGATTTTGAAGAGCCCAGTGCCATACAGACCTTCCCAACATAATCTTTCACAAATAAATTGTATGCTTTAGGTGATTTCCTTCTGTGAGCCAACTTCAATCTGCCATAATAATTTTAGATACAGCAATGCATTTTAAGCTTTGCAAATTTCTTTAGTCTGCATGCCAGTCTCATCCTCTAAGTGATGAGACTGAACCTCAGGGAGACAAAGTAACTAATGAGGTGTAGTGATGAGGGTCTGGAACTTCAGAGAGAACTCTGAAGTACAGTGGAGTGTGGTGAGTTCGAGGCCAGCCTGGTTTACAAAGTGAGTTCCAGGAAAGGTGCAAAGCTACACAGAGTAACCCTGTCTCAAAAAAACAAACAAACAAACAAAAAAAGCCAGGCATGGTGACTCACACCTTTAATCCCACAAAGTGAGCCTTTAATCCCAGGGAGTGATGGCAGAAAACAGAAAGATATATAAGGCATGAGGACCAGGAACTAGAAGCATTTGGCTGGTTAAGCTTTTAGGCTTTGAGCAGCACAGTTCAGCTAAGATCCATTTGGATGAGGACTCAGAGGCTTCCAGTCTGAGGAAACAGGATCAGCTGAGGAATTGGCAAGGTGGGGTGGCTGTGGTTTGTTCTGCTTCTCTTATTTTCCAGCATTCACCCCAATACCTGACTTCAGGTTTGATTTTATTAAAAAGACCAGTTAAGATTCCTGCTACAGTGGAGTCAAGTGTGGGTGTACTTTGTTCAGCACTGTGAAATGGGCAATGTACCAATAGTGATAGCTTGGTAGATAGCCACAGATGAACAAGAGACTTTGAGTGCAACTTGGCTCAAATCCAATGAGGTCTCTCTCTATAAATAATATTTAGAGTTGTTCTTTTGTCTTTGCTGTCAAAAACCATTTTCAAACACACATATAAAAGCAGCATTCTTAACTGTTGGGGAATGGAGAAGTGCCTCAAAGATTTGAAGACTCAAGGTAAAGTCAACTTTTGGTAAGCCTTAGTTTAGCTGGTGGTCAGTCAGCTGTAGCTGGGGCTATCTCCTGGCCCTGCCTGGCCCACAGTCAGGACAAATCTCTCTCATCCGCCAATCCCACAGCTGCTCAGATCCAAATAAACACACAGATGCTTATATTATTTATAAACTGTACAGCCATGTGGCTCAGGCTTCTTGCTTTCTAGTTCTTATATCTTAAATTAACCCATTTCTATTCATGTATAAGTTGCCACATGGCTTGTGGCTTACCAGTACTTTACATCTTCTCATGACCTTTGTGGCTGGCAGTGTCTCCTAACTCAGCCTTCCACCTCCCAGAATTCTCCTCTCTCCTTATCCTTCCTACACTATATTTCCTGCCTGGCTACTGGTCAATCAGCGTTTTATTTATCAATCAATCAGAGCAACACATTCACAGCATCCCCAGCAGTCAACAGGTAACATATGACAGTCTTATATGAGGACACTTTTAACTTTTTTCCCTTTATGACTACTTCATGTGAAAAATATCTCAGTCTGTAGAAAAATTATGTAATTCTCTGATTTATTACTTCAGTTGAACAATATAAACCTTTTTGAAAAACCAACAATATTCTGTCCAACCAACACAAAAGATTCATATATCTGTGATCATTTAATTACTATAGGGCATGTGGATAAATTCTACATACAAGGCATAAAATTTTAGTGTTGTTAAACCAAAAGGGTTTAAAATGTAGTTGGCACTAAAATATTCTCTGAAATATAATTATCTTTTATTATTTATAAAAACAAATCATGGGAAACTAAATGTCAACCAGATTTTGTCGCTATGAAAATATAAATTCCTTATTAAGAAAGTGCAAAATCCTTTTATGTGTTTAATGATTTAGCTGTAATGAAACTGGACTGAATAAATCGCCCGTGGTTTTATGTTTTCTTGTGAAAATGGTTTCATGAAGAACAGTTAAGATGTACTGTGTGGAGATGTGATCAGAAATGTTTACGAATTTAAACAAAATAAAACACTTCTGTATTTGAGTTCTCATTTCCAATTTTAAATTCTTTAGAAAAACATTGCACTCTGTCTTAACCTTGCATCTTACAACTATCTTTTTTGTTACAATATCAGTTTTTTATTGGGCTTATTAGAGATTTGAAGTCTGAAATTTTCTGAGCATCAATTTCAAAGTGGCATTCAAATTATATTGCAAGCTTCTGCCTGTCTCTTCCTGCTGCTGTCGTTGGCTTTCATTCTATTATCTTGCTACTTGCATGCATATAGTCTCATCTATTCTTCACTTAATATCATTTCTTCCTTTGTGGCCTCTTTAGGGTTGGTGAATAGCTCCTAGTATTGGAATTTTTTCCCTTTTGCAGTTTTATGATTTAAATAAATTTTTACTATATGTAGCTGGAGTTTTTCTGGTCATGATTCCACATGGACTATGGTAAAGCCATGAAGCTGATTAACACCATAGAAAGATCTGCTTTGGACTACAAACTACTCAGGACAATTTTGAGATGGCTAGCTGAGATGATCCAGCCTGACAGACTACTTGAACAAGGACTTAAGACAAGCCTTACACTTTCCCATTATGCAGAGATTGGACAAATGAGATAACTAACTCTCTCAGGACTTGACAATTAACCCCAAAATTTTCTTTTCAGGATCCCCTAAAGATGTCTTCACCCCCAGAAAGCAGGAAGTAATTTTAAGAAAATGATACCCACATTCCCAAGAGGTGGGATGAGAGGTTTTTGGTTGTTTAATGAATTTTGGATATTGTCATTGTTTACAATGACTGGTTACAAGTTGTTAATTGTTAATGGTCAGGAAAAAAGCTGAACATGGAGATTAAATTCAAAGGTTTTGTTTAAAAAAAAGATAATAAGATAAATGGATAAATAAATGAATCTACACTAAAAAGAAAAAGGGGAAGATATAAAAATGATAAAAGGTAGCTTATTGAAAATTTTATGAAAAGGAAAAAGAGAGAATATGAATATGATAAGATAAAAAGGTCAATTTTTGAATCTACTTTTAAAAAGGAACTACTTGTTTTAAATAAGATAAATAATGAAATTTTTTGTCTGAGTTTATCAAATATTACTGGACATTGTTAATATATAGTGGAGTTTTTTGTTTGAATCTGTTAAATGTTAATGGACTAGACATTGTTAATATAATTCTTGACTGTATATATTGTATATATTTATTGGATAGTTTTTCTTGTATTAGTTATAAGCTTTTTTAATTTTAGACAAAAAAGAGGAAATGTGGTGTTATTGTGTTCTCCCAAATATTGTGCACACTAATAAACTTATCTGGGGTCAGAGAAGAGAACAGCCACAATATTAAACATAGAGGATAGGCAGTGGTAGCACACAACTTTAATCCTAGCATTCCAGAGGCAGAAATCCCTCTGGTTCTCTGTGAGTTCAAGGCCACATTGGAAACAGCCAGGTATGGTGACTCATGCCTTTAATCCCATAAAGTGAGCCTTTAATCCCAGAGAGTGATGGCAGAAAGCAGAAAGATATATAAGGTGTGAAGACCAGGAACTAGAAACATCTAGAAACAGGAACTAGAAAGTTAAGCTTTCAGGCTTTGGAGCAGCAGTTCAGCTGAGATTTTGGATGAGGACTCAGAAGCTTCCAGTCTGAGGAAAGAGAATCAGCTGAGGAATTGGTGAGGTGAGGTGGCTCTGGCTTGTTTTGCTTCTCTGATCTTCCAGTATTCATCCCAATAACTGGCCTTAGGTTTGATTTTACTAATAAGACCTTCTAAGATTCCTGCTATGACTATATATGTGAGTATTTTGTTTGCATGTATGTCTTTGTACCACATGTGTGTCCGGTGTCCTCAGAAGCCAGAAGAGGGCTTTGAATGTCCTGGAACTGGACTTACAGACAGTTGAGCCCTATGTGTGCTGGGAACAGAACCCAGGTCCTCAGTAAGAGCAGCCAGTGATCTTAACCACAGAACTTTCTCTCCGGTCCCCTTTTTGTTCTTGTTTGATGTTTTTGTTTTTCATTTCTCAGTAGTTTGCAGCACTCATTTTAGCATGCATCTGAAATTTTTTGTTCGTTTTTGTTTTTGTTTTTCTTTTCTTTTTTTTTTGGTTTTTCGAGACAGGGTTTCTCTGTGTAGCTTTGCGCCTTTCCTGGAGCTCACTTGGTAGCCCAGGCTGGCCTCGAACTCACAGAGATCCGCCTGGCTCTGCCTCCCGAGTGCTGGGATTAAAGGCGTGCGCCACCAACGCCCGGCTGCATCTGAAATTTTTTGAACAGTGCCTAAAAATACTTGTACTAATTCCTGAGTGGAAACAGTAGTCTTATAAAAGCCTCTCTCCATTTGCGTTCTTCCCAAATTCACACACCTGACAAGGTACACTGCTGGCAAACACACTGAGGGAACTGGCATAACATTGGCTACATTCTTTTTAAAAAATTTTATTTTATAATTTAATTTAATTTTAAATATCAGCCACGGATTCCCTTGTTCTCCCCCCTGCCCCACCCCTCCCTTCCCCCCAGCCCCCTCATTCCCATCTCCATGGCAAAGACTTCCCTGAAGATTGAGTTCAACTTGGTAGATTCAGTCCAGGCAGGTCCAGTCTCCTCCTCCCAGGCTGAGCCAAGTGTCCCTGTATAAGTTCCAGGTTCCAAACAGCCAGCACATGCACCAAGGACAGGACCCAGTCCCACTGCCTGGATGTCTTCCAAACAGATCAAGCTAATCAACTGTCTCACTTATCCAGAGGGCCTGATCCAGTTGGGGGCTCCTCAGCTATTGGTTCTGTGTTTCCATTCGTCTGGCTATTTGTCCCTTTGCTTTTTTCCAATCTTGGTCTCAAGATGACTAGACTGCTACTCACAACTCCAGGGAGGCTGCCTAGAAAACAGGACCCCAAGAAAGACACAGGGATCGCCCAATGACAGAGAAATGGATGAGATCTGCATGAACAGCCTGGATGTGAGTGGGGGTAATGAAGGGCAACGGTCAGGAGAAAGAGAGCTTAGGGGAGTGGGAGATCCCAGCTGGATCAAGAACAGAGTGGGAGAACAAGGAATAAGAGACCATGATAAAAAATTGGCTACATTCTAACTGCACAACTTTTGGCAAGTAAATTAAATTTCATGCCTAGTCTTACCTCTGAACCAGGAAAAATATGAACAAATGATATTAAACTTATGAGAGTGATGAAAACTTAAAACACCCCAGAGCACAAAACCCTCCTGGCATGTTAATCACCTAATAAAGGGTAGTGATTGATTTCCCCTGGAGTGTTTTTCATAAGCAGATGATTGCCTTAGCCAATGTTGATCTTTTGCATTGTCAAGAGCCTCCTGGCGCTCATCGGTAGAAACGTGTTATTTCATTAGTTTGTTTGAGGGCTTTTAGTCTGTACTCTCAACCAACCCTTATACAGCATGCCCAGGGTGCCACTGTCCTGCTCCAAGTCTTCACAGATGGACTGTCATTCAGGAAGAAAGTCTCGAGTAAATAGCCTGACTTCACATTGGTCAGACAAGCATGGAATATTTTCCTAATCCCAGGAAAAGATGAAGTTCAAGGACTGTCATTTCTAAGAAGGGTGGGCTCTTCACTACCCAATCAAGTGACAATTCAGGTGAAACATGGGTAGTTCCTGAGCTCATCAGTTTATTGCAGTACACTCAAAATCAGATGAAGACAAAAATAAATTAGGAAAATGAAAGTGTTGGCAAAATAAAATTACTGGAGAGCAGCGTAGAACAAAACCAGATGGTCCATGGTCACCAAAGAACTCATCCAGATTAACCCGGTCTCCCTCCAAGGAGACCCACAGATATCTATAACACTCTCAAGTTGTCTTCCATGAAACAAAGGACTGTTCATTCAAGCAGAACCCCTGGCAGCCAGTGTCACTGAGGAGAATGCTCAGCTTGCATGGTAGGAGACCCTGTAGGCTGTAACTCCAATGACAGTGTGAAGGTACCTGTATTTATATACCAGAGGGCTATTATCCTGTCATAAGGCAATTTTTAGAGGGACATGAGCTATTTTATTTTCATATTGGTGCACACTTGCCAGAGTTGTTCTTGGTCAGCTACTTGGCTAAGTTACAGCATGCGTTTCAAGAGAAAGTTCAAAATGGAGTCAGCGCTGGTAGAAAAAAAAACCACTGCATTCATAACTAAAAGACCAGTTTACTTTAATTGGTAAACATCATCACACAGCAAAACACACACCAAAGTAGCTAGAAAGAATCATCCTGCTGGTCCACCAGCACAGCGTAAAGAACTCATGATTTAAAATCTAGTCAGTTGTTCAGGTGCCTTGAGAGCTCCTACTCACCCCTCAGACACATCCCAGCTCTACTACTTAGGTTTCTCTTGTCTTTAAAAATTAGCTAAGCGTTCCTTTTTCTATGCTCTCATATCACTTGTTACGTATAGGCTGGACTGAAAACAAGGTAATTAGGTATTTTGAGAGTTAAGTAAACAGATGAAATCGACATGCCAAACACACCCTAAGATATATATTACCAGAAGTAAGAAGGGTTATGACATCCACAGGGTTGTGGCTGACCTCCTAAGCAGGGCATTTAAGAAATATATGGTGTTTTCTTATAACCTGATGGAAGGTTCAACCATTTCCACTATAATGCTGATTTTTCAACCTGTGAGTTTGTTTTACAACAATGAGTAGATTAAAGAGCACTCTCAGCATAAATAAATTTTGAACTTGTTCTTTACAAAATTGTATCCACCAGCAACATTGATGCATAAAACAGCAGTCTGAAGAATCTGCTTATGAAGAATTCATAAAATGCCATAACACAGCTTTTTTATATTTCAGATATTGGGACCACTGTATTAATTAGCCTGTAGGCTTATATTTTATGACTCTTTTACATTTTTAAATTTTATATTTAAACCACAAAATAGCTCCGAAACATCTCTAATCAATTTAAAGAAACCTTATCCAAAGCACAAAGTGGTGTTTTTAAAGAGAAAAGTCCTCTCTAGTTACACAGACCTTATGGAAATAATCAAATATTCCTTTTGGCATCAATAATGTCACTCTTAGTGGTTTCATTAAAGATAAACACAATTTCCAAAGCCTGCAGATACTGAGCAATGTTCCCAGTGAAGATCAGAGAGGTGGAAGGGGACCCCCAGTCATGACACTGAGGTTAATTGGAGAAAACCAAACAAATAAATACTACCCATTAGATCAAACTCTCAACTTGGATGAAAGAGGTTTTTCCATCATCTTTATCTTAAACATCTCCCAAAGGACTGTGTGTACAAAGTTTGTTCCCAACAATGGTTCCAATGGGAAGAGGTGGAGCCTTCCAGGAGCAGGGCCTTCGGGGAAGTCATTAAGTCTCTGAGCACATACCCTCCCTCACATTCATTCCCTCCTTGGCCATTCTGTGAGTGACTTGTGCTACTGTGTGTTTCTGCTGTGGTGCTTCAACATAGGTCCATAGCTACAGCAGCAACTCACCATGGACAGAAGCCTCCAAACTGAGCAAACACTGTTTTCTTTGTATGTCAATCACCTCCAGTACTTGTTACAGTGACAGAGAATTGACTAACATAGTTTTGCTGTTTGTTTGTTTTGGGAACATGTGCTCCATAGATCCTGCCTTGGATGGAAAACATGCATGCTTGAGGGTTTCATTATTGCTCCTTTCATCTCATTTTCCTAGGTCAAGCCGCAAATTTTCTCCCTTTGTCTTTTGAGAAGCCCTCACATGCCAGACAAGCACTCCACCTCTGAAATATACCCTAAGCCCACACTGTGGTTTTTAATTGCACAAATTTGCACCGTGGGAATGTTCTTTTTAGGAGTGTGTATGTCACATTAAAGTTGACCTTACTACTGATATCTAAGGAGTAGGTACCAGGATTGTTATACACTTGCCTGAGAAGGGAAAAAACTGAGGATTGTCTTGTATTGGAAATGACACCACTTTTCCTGTTGGCATAAATTTAAATTAAACCTCTTTATTATTACCAAGCATAAATCCCTACTCACTTTTCTATATAAACTCAAGATGTTTTTGAACACTTTAAATTTAAATACATGCTGAATTTTTAAAGAAATGTCATTACTATGTAAATTGAGTGAGTATGCATATATCTCTATCTATATATCCCACCCCAAATTGTAGAGAAAGCAGTTTCTTGATTGCAATGCTAATAAGGATATTCAAATCCCCAAAACAGATTAGGGTTGTGAGGAGGGGGACAACAAAACCAACCAAAACAATATCCTTCCCTACCAGCCAGAGCCTGTGTCTTATCTCGTGCTATATGTGTAGTTTAATTGTATCTCATTAGACAAAGATTTACTTCACAGTATCCTGTGGAGTGGCATGGGAACACCTACATAGAGAAATCAAGTTCTCTTCATAAATGTAGGTTTGATGTTGTACTAAACATGTCTTTCACTTGCTGCAGTTGAATACTGTGGTAATTTGTTGACCCTGGAGGGGCTTCTCTTCCCAGAATTAATCAGTTTTTAGAAAGTACACACTTCACCTGTGAGTACATTTTTCAATTTAAAATAACCAACCAATAGCCCACAGACCATTGGATAGGCTTTCTGCCTGTGCTTGCCAGAATTACTCAAGTTAGCCAGTCTCAGGTCTGCTTACCTGGCCTTGCCAACGCCTTCCAATGGGAGCCTCTATAAGGGCAGTCCTCCTTCCTCTGCTGTCTGAGCCATCCTGCACCACACTTTATAGACCCACATCTGTGCTATATTGTGCAGGATTTGGGGGGGGGGAACTTTCAGTAATGGGCCGTATCATCCAGTGGCAATAGTCTCCTTACCTTTTGGTCTTATACTTGGACCTTTCCATAACGTAAGCCATATTTTTAAGCTATGGATTAAAAGACTTGTTTACTTTAAAATATAAATATGGTTTGACCTAACTTTCTTTGCATGTCCTGATTGTTGAGGGCTGTTACAAAATGTCTGTTGTGAAAAGTTATTGTTGGATTTCCTAAGATTGAAGATGACTGATCTTGAACTTGACCACATTATGGAGACTGTTAGAAGTTCTAGAGGCTTTCTGCTTTGAGTTCAGACAAATGACACACATTTTTTTTTTTCTTAAACTGACTCTGCCCTGACTCCATGATCAAACTTACAGTAGTCTACTAATTTGATCTCGAATGCAGTGTTTCAACAAGGAGAGACTGTGATTAACAAGGAATCTGAAGTTCTTATTGTCTTAGGAATTAAATTTTTCAAATAAAGTTACAACTCCTAGTCTTGAAGATTTAGTTAGTGTGTCTTGACTACAAACCAGATAATCAATGTCCAAAACAAACTCTGCCAGTTGAGAGTCAACACTGAGCCTCATTAAATGAGGTACCTGGTTGAACATTCTGCATTAGCATTTCAGTCTAACATTTTTTTCTTCCAATCTTTCACAATACTTCATTTCTTTTAAGCCATTCAGTTCTGTTGTTAGGCATTTCATTCATTTGTTCTTTATATATTCTTTTTAACATCTTTTTGGTTTATTTGGAGCAACTGTGTCATATTATCTCTTCTTAGAATTATAGATAATAACCTCAGTAGAATTGTTAGTGATTTATAATAACTTTATTGACATATGTAATTACACTTTAAACAGACCTTAAAAACATCCCCATGCAGAAAGGGCAGAAAAGTTGCAGGAGCCAGAGGATTAGGGAGTTTGCTGTAAGCTACACCCATAAAGTCTCAACAGCAGAGCTGCTTAAACATGAACTGAATAAGGACAATAGAGATACCAAAGTGGAGTATGTGTGAATGGGGAAACACCATGAAGCCTCAACCTTACCCAAAGAACTACTGGAAGCTGAGGAAAGTTGAGAGTGCGAGAAACAGTCTTCTCCAGTGAAGAGCACACCAATTGATTATCCAATACCAATGGTCAGCCCTGAAAACATATACAAATATCAATATACAGACCAAGAAGCTTATATTTAGGAATTTATGTGTATATACATATACATATATGTATCTAATAACAATTAATGTAAAAGAGACAGCAAATTTGCAAAAGAGCAAGGAGAGGTATATGGAAGGGTTTGGAGGAAGGAAAAAAATGCAAGAAATGATGTTTTTAATTAGAAAATAAAAGTATCAATAAAGATGTAAGAACACAGAACACACACAAAATATTTCTATTTGAAATTACATGTTATTTTATTTTACATATATGTGATTTTCTGCTATAAAATACTTGTATATAAAATACACATGTTGTTTTATACTATACTGTTTATTGCATGTTGATATATATAAGTATATAATGGTAAATATTTAATACACATTTTAGAATATATAGTTTGGAAAATTCAGCATGCAATATAATATTTATTTTTCTAAAATTCTAGAATAGCAAAATATATTTGGAAAAGCAAACATTTTTATCAACTCAATTTCAAAAGCTTTTTGAGTATTCACCCCTAGACTAAATGCTGCAAGGGAATATAAAATAATTTCATTTTAGGCTGAGAAATTGCAAAGTTTCAAGCATGAACAGTTGCAACCTTGTCTATAGAAATGCACAAAACCATATGTTCATGTCTAATTATAAATTCTGAAAAATCAGACTTGGGATATTAATAAAAGCATATCAAATTTTCCTGTTAAAAGACTGAGAATGAGTAGGCTGCACATGCAGACAAGTGAAACGAGGTGAGGAAGCCTAGTGCAGTGGGAAATCATCAGGCACCCACTTTTCCACCTGGATAGGACAGGCACTTTTAATCTTTAGCAACAAAAAGCTACAATAGTTCAACAAGCTATGCTGATATAAAGGTAAGTGTTGAAAACCAACAGTACCTGAAAATATTTGCTAATATCCTTAGGAAAATAGAACTGAACCTGTATACCTGAAGAGAATGCAGTCCTCCAGTCTCCATGTTTCAGATTCCCAAAGTAGAGTGCTGACTTGCTCATGCTGGCCAGTGTGGTTCTGGCCTCTAACAAAGTCCTGAATTTTTAAGGATCAGCATGAAGCAGGCAGTTCCTAAAGAGGGAATCTAGCGGTAGCTAGCAGAGCTCACATTCCTGGAAAAGATTAAATGTAAAAAGGGGTAGAAAGATGATACCTCACTCTCAGGAAACCAGAGGACCTGTCAACTCTACAGCAGACCCCTGGGTGCAAAAGAAGCAGAAATTATGAGGGAAGATGGGGAGTATAGATTCAGGTTTCAATTCAGGAAGGGATCTTTCAGTGTGATTTTTGAGAAAGTGACTCTACCCCTCTAAGGTTACCTTTTGGTACAATGTGGGAAATCAGAACATATACTTTGTAAATTTTTTGATAATAAAATCTTTAGATAATTTAATATAGTTCTTGGCATGTAATAAACTTCATCAAACAGACGGCATTTTAAAAATTGCACTTGGCCTAACTTTGAGCTATTAGACTCAAAGTGAAGGTAGAAGATAAAGTTTTGTGCAGAGGCCAGTGAGACAAGGGAGGCAGGTTAGTGTTAAGAGTGCAAAAGATGAAAGATGCTGAACCAACAAGACAAGATTCATTGACAGCAAGGCCGAGAATGACTTGATGAAGGAGACACAAGGTTCTGGGAATCTCTACAAATCATTCATTATTACAATCAATTCATTACTCTTGAATGGATGGCTGTATCTGATACCTATCACTGTCACCCCAAAGGAAAATACAAGTAAGTTAGTGTTGGTTTCCCAGAAGAATGCAGACACAAAGGGGAAATGTTTGATAGTAGAGGTGGTTCATTTCTCCCTCTTCAGCCTTGCTGAAATTTCATTATGCAGAACTGTTCCCTAGTCCACAGGCTGCTGTACCCCATCAGAGCCAATGCTTCTTGACACCATAAATGGGGGTGTCGGTCTCCACTGCTGAGGTGAAATAAACAGTCATCTGATGAAGGAGTGATGGGAATGAGAAGACTTACACTAGCAACTGCAGAGAAAAGATGGTCTGAGAATTCACATCTGTGATTTCACACTGCAGCAATGATGCTACTGAAAGTTTCATACACATTTAAATTACTTTGATTCATGAGCAAATAACACTCTTGGCTCCCAAGGCTTCTTTAAGGGGCTGGATAAGAGCATATGTTACTCTTGCAGTGGACCCAGGTTCAGTTTCCAGCATGTACGTGGTGGCTCACAACTGCCTGTAACTCCAGGTCCAGGGGATCCAATGCCTCCTTCTGTTCTTAGTGGGCACCAGGTACACACGTGGTGCATAGATTTCCTTTTAAAGGGCTACTTTCATTTGCCATACTCACACATGGGTCTTATGTTATTTCAAGGGGTTGTCAGATAGAGGCCCCAATAATTATTGAGTGCCTTGTGGGAAATATGGATATCAAAATTTAAAAAGTACAGATATAGTGACTTCATTTGATAGTGAAAGAAGCATGGTTCTTGTATTTCGTATCACAAGTTATAATTCGTGACTAGTTTTGTTTTTGTTTTTTGTGTGTTTGAAACTGCTGATGTTAGAAAGTTTTGAGTCTTACTTCAATGTTTTATTTTAACAGCAACCATCCTACTCAGGGCTGTGGTTCTGGTGGTAGTTTAATGTTCCCAGACTCTGTGGTCTTGTTTTTATGTGCTTATTTGGTAACCCCAGAACTCCTAATTGGTCTTCCTGGCATTATCAGTCAGGTAGAGTGGATCACCTAAGACCTGCATGCCCAGACTCTGTGCAGAAGTGGATATCAGGTCATTGACAATGAACTTCATTGCTGGGTTAATATTCTTTCTGTGGCATCTCTCTTCTAGGGGCCTTTACTGACTGAGATAAGAAGGGGAGTCTTAGCTCTGTGGGAACAAAGGGGCTTTCAGGGCCATTTCACTGCTCGTGGTGGGGTTTTCTTGCAAGTGACACCTTACTGGGCCATATTTTTCAATGAGAAAGAGAAATCTCATGCCTGTCAAGAAAGGAGAGACTTGCCCAATTTATATTAGCAACATTGCAGGTAGAAGCCCCTTGGCCCTAGAGACGGCTGTGCCTATTTTTGTTGTGGAGATTCTTTCTTAGTTCAGGAGGGAACAACACTATCCAGGCTATCTATTGCCATATTATCTATCAGAAAACATCCACTCGAAGTTACTTTCTTTTGTTGAGGGTAAGAGAATAAAATGCAACTGTGTCTTTCCTTTAGTTCTTAGATCACAAGTCAGCATTCCACTCTGGCTGCCCATTACATTATTACTGTACTCATCTGAGGAAAACAAAAACAGAGAAAAAAGGTCTGTATCATCTTGTGTTGTTCAGAAGTGACAAGCCAACAGAAAGCTTGCTTTTATACCTAAGGATGCATCTCCTTCACAATCAGATGACTCTTTGCTATGCCTGCTTCTATTTATGAATCCATTCTGCTTCCTGACTCTGTTTTGATTAACTATACTTGCCTGTGATCTTCATACCTGTAAGCCAGACCTCTGCTCTACAAAATAACAAGTTACAGTTTAAATTTATTTCCTCTGCTGCTGTGGCTGCTACTTGTCTATATTCATTCAGCTGATATGTGCCTGAGCAAATTAAATTGTCTACTGGCTCATTTTTCCATCTGTAAAAATAGGAAGACTCGCTGAGAAATCTGTCTCTCAAATCTGTTACTAAGTAAACCACTGATGACATGAAGAATAAAACCCAGCAAATGAGGGAGATGGTTTGGCCAAGATTCTCCTGAGATTCAAATCAGAGATTTCTTCAAGTTAATCAAGTCAATGAGTCCTCATAATATCTTACCATGTGATTTTTAAATTTAACCCTTCAAATTCTGTTAACCTCTATGCATTATATTAGGTGAAAACAAATGCTTGAAATACAGTGACAGACACAAAATACACCGAGTGCATGTGTGTGTGTGTGTGTGTGTGTGTGTGTGTGTGTGTGTGTGTGAGAGAGAGAGAGAGAGAGAGAGAGAGAGAGAGAGAGAGAGAGAGAGAGAGAGACCTTCTAAGGCATATCATTAGATCATTAGAATAAAATCATGGCCAAAGACATAAGCATACAAACCCCAGAAGTGCTAATGCTACATTGATTTTTATATACTATGTTACATCCAGTGTCTAAAGTGGAAGCTCAATGTATATGGTGAATTCATAACAAGTGACATCAGTGAAAATTTAAAAGTTGTATTTTCTATGACATGAATTCTAATTAATGGGAATGTATAGCTAGCCAATGAGAAAAGAAGCTGACTGGTGTGCTAACACTCTCTGTACAGCATACATAATATATACACATAGACACATACACATACTCACACACACACATATAAATATACATTGTATATATAATATATTACTGTATATAATATATGGTACTATATGTAATACTGTATATGTAATATATAATATACATATACACTTATAGTGGCTGGTTTTGTGTGGCAACTTGGCACAAGCTAGAGTCATCATAGAGAAAGGAGCCTCAATTGAGGAAATCCTCCATGAGATCCAGCTGTGGGGCATTTTCTCAATTAGGGATTAATGAGGATGGACACAACCCACGGTGGGTGATGCCATCCCTGGGATGGTGGTCTTGGGTTCTATAAAAAAAACAGGCTGAGTAAGCCAGTAAGCAACACCCCTCCATGGCCTCTGAATCAGGTCCTGCCTCTGGGATCCTGCCCTATTTGAGTTCCTGTCCTGACTTCCTTCAGTGATGAACAGCAATGGTGAATTGTAAGTCAAATAAACCCTTTGCACCCCAACTTTCTGTTTGGTCAAGGTGTTTCGTCTTATCAATACAAACCCCAACCAAGACAGCAGTATACACAGTATCTGTAAATGGAAGGAGAGGTTGCTGGGTGACTGAACCATGGTTGACTTGTGAATTTCAGATGGAAGTGAGGGAGGATTTTATTAGAGGAATTATTTGATAAAAGCACACAGAAGTTTTAGGAATACTAACCACAACCCCCTGGTTTAGTTGGTAAACGGGAATAAATGCTGCTCTGCCCTACAGCAGTGAAGAGAAGGGAAAACCAGAGACATTATCTTGTGACAGATAAAGACAAACCTAATGAATACTAAATTGTGGACTCGGTTTTTCTTCTCCCTTGATTTTCTAGGATTATCAATGTTGCCTTCTATCAGAAACTAGAAAAACATATGTGATGATTCATGCCTGTAATCTAAGCACCACAGAGGTAGAGGCAGAGAGATTGCATGTTTGAGGCCAACCTGGGCTATAGAATAAGAGCCTATCTCCAACAATACAAGACCAACCAGCTCACTAGGTAACAACAGCCACACCAACAATAGCAACAAGAATAGGAAAAGTCAAAGAAGATACCTAACCACTGACTTAAACAACTGCCCGAGAAAAAACATCATTCTTCCTGTTCTAGGAGTTGATAAAACATGTAATCTATTCAGTTTGGTATGTGTTTGAAGAGTGCCTATAATCAATGAGCTATCCAATAGCATTCTGATGTGCATAGAATGGTCTTTAGGACTGCCTCTGTTTACCCTTCGAATAGTAAAATGATTCAATTTAGTAAGGAAGGAAACAAATGGATACCTTCATAGAATGAAGTGCAAATGTGATATTGAGTCTTTTATTTCATTAATCTAAATTCCATTTTTTCTCTTAACTTGGCAGACTGGCCCACCAATACAACAACAACAAAAAAAAAACACTTGCTTTAAGAATTGGTTTCAACCTTAGGTTGTCTCCTAAGGAATCCAACTTCTCTGGAAGGAAGCAGTCATTGAAGGAGCATGAAGTAACTTTTGCTTAAGACACTAATCTCACAGATCTCCATAGACCAGTTTGCTAAGAAGAGAAATGAGTTTAATTCTTGGTGCTTGACACCTCAGAGCCCATATTCATCAGCTTAGCACCAACTCCAAGAGGAGCTGGATTAATCAGAGGCACCGCACTTTGCTCCTTTGCGCCTCTTGTTCTCTAGCATCCTGCACCTTTCTCTCATGCCATGCCTCTTTCAGTCTGCACGTGCTTGTCTGGTACTTAGGATGCTCGGCATGCCTTTTCTAAATTCAAGTATTTTATATAACCAAAGAAATCAATAGTATTATCATTGCAAAGAGTAATCCATGTCAAAACGATGAAGACACTTTACATCTGGATGAGTGTTCCAAATCCAATATGTAATTTTTATATTTACAGCACATCTCAATCTTAAAATTATATTTTGTTAGACATGCTTGATCTATGCTTAAACTTTATCAGATTTGTGGTTGAAAAAGAATATTGAAATATCCAAGTTGTTCCCAACATGCCTTAAAGATTTCCAAAGAATGGAGGCAAATATCATTGAAAGTTAAATTTGTACTAATCAAAAATAAGTCCAATAAAACAGTCCCATTGCGTTTGCTTCTGGTTAGTGCCCTACTGTAGGGATGGGCCACCTTATTTATTCTGTCATCCACTGAAAGGCATTTAAGCTGTTTATAGTTTGGGTGATTTTATTAAAGCTGCTACAAATATTTACATCTAGGTTTTTGTGTGCGTACAGTGTTAAATTTACTTAGGATACATGTGTAAGGATAGATTTCTATGTATCTAAAATAACCATTCTCCTAGCATAGTTTTCTCAGTTTGCATTTCCCCTGCACTATATACTACTTGCTCTCATTCCCCCATACTTTGACTTTTTAATTTCTATTTTTGTCATTAGTGTGTGGTAGTATGTTGGTTCCCTCACAAGTAGTGGTGTTGAGCGTTGGTTCATGTGTTTCATTGTTTTTTCTGTAACATATCTGTTCAAGTAACTAAACATAGTCACATACTTGATAACATCATCTGAGTACAGCCCTTTTATAATAGTTGTTTGCCATTGATCTGACAGACTCTATTCACTCCACAAAAATTACATGGGTCGGCATCTCTCCCTTACCTCTTTAAGAAGGTAGTGTGTGGAGGCCCAAATTACTCAGGGTCTGAGAATCTGAGCTTGCTTTACCCAGCAGGACTGCATAAGAGGATGATTTGACCGAGCATAGTTACCAGGTGTTTGGAAGGGTCTACACTTGGCTGTGCAGTGTGCTTTGATCTAGCAAGGGGGAGGTCTTTTACCACATCCCCTGACATTGTTATAAAAAGCCCTTTTGAATAAATGGAAGAGGCTACTGGGTATTGACCCAGGTCCTCCTGAAGCTACCCTGTGTTTTGGTCTTTCTCCTCTTTACTATCTTTCTATCTGATATTTTCTTACACCTCATAGGAATCCTGGGAAAAGTGGGAGCTGGCCTCCCACAATGGTGTGTTCCCTGTGTCGTGAAGTTTGATTATTTTGTCATATATTCTGTATTCCAGTCTGAGATCCATTATATGAAATAATTTTACTGTATAAATACATCTCCTGCTTTCTCTCCTCAACCATTCTCTATCCAACTCAACCAATGATTTGTTTGCTGCCTCTGTGAGGTTCCCTTTTCCAAGTAAGTGGACTGACTTCTTTCTGTTAGTGATATACTCTTAGTCAAGATTTGTCTAAGTCTTTATTTTAAAGTTATAACTAATTTATAGTAATTAAACAAAATGTTGACTACTCGTTTGCTTTATAGTACAGGGTAAGAAACCCATGGCTTTGTGCACATTAGGCAAGCACTTTATCACAGACTCCCAGATTTCTGAGTTTTTATTTTTGGAACATGGCCTCATTGAGTTACTGAGACTGGACTTGAAATCACTCTGTAGTGGTGGGCCTTGAGCTTGTAATCTGCCTGCCTCCCTCTCCCAAGCAGCTCAAATTACAGGCTTGTGTCACCAGACCCAGGTAATTCAAGTCTTTTAGCACATGTAGTGTTTTAATACACTCATATATTGTACAGTTATTAATATGCAATACTTAGCTTGTTAATTATTTCAAGCATTTATTACTTCTTTCTTGAGGGAACATTAAAATCCCCTTCTGGCACTTTCGAAGTGTGCAGTATAATGCTAACTATGGTCACACATTTGTATAATACCACATTGGAATGCATTCCTCCTCTCTAGCTATCACTTTGCTCCTGGTAGCCAATACCCCACTCTTTCTCTGTTTTCCATGCCGTCTTAGCCAACCCCTATTCTTTCTCCATTTATCCTGCCTGCTTAGCCAGTCCTCCATTCTCCATTCTCCCTATCTTCATCAGCCTCTAATAAACACTATTCTATTCTCTTCTTCTATAGAAACCACCTTTGAAAAGATTTGATATGTGAGTGATTGCACGTGGCATCTGCCTTTTTATGTCTGGCTTACTCTTCTTAAGATACATCCTTTGGGCTTATTGACACTCAGCCATGTCTTTTTGGTAACTTGGTAGCACATTTCTTTAATTTCCAAGCAAGTTTGGATGGACTGCTATTTGATCAACAACTCACTTATTAAGAAATATCTTGGTTGCTTCTAGTTTGGGGAAGTTATGGGTGAAGTTGCTATGAGCATTGTGTGTAGTGTAGGTTTTTGGTGGACATAAATTTTCATATCATCTGGACAAATATCTGAGAGTATACTTGCTGGACCTTGTGGTAATAAATATTTAACCTTGCAAGCAATGGCCAAATGGTTTTCCAAGTGGCTATGCCATTCTCTACTTCCAGAAACCATGAACAACAGTTGCTGTCGCTCTGATGTTCTCCAACAATTGGTATTATCAGGTGCCTGATTTTATGGTCTCAGCCAAAGTGACCGATAATCTTAGAAGAACAAGAGAGCCATGGAGTAGATGTACACTAAGAAAAGACCATATAAAAGTCAGTCATCTGCAAGCAATGTAGAAAGGCCTCAAGGGAAGTCAACCCCTAACTTAAGCCCTTTTCTGGCTTTCCCAGGCACTAGACATCCATGTGGTGAATATATATATATATATATATATATATATATATATATATATATGCAGACAAAACACCCATACACATAAAATAATAAAGTGGTCTTTAAAAATTAAAATGGAGTTTTGCATATTTATATTTATCCCCATGATTTATTTTGAGAAATTTTTTTTGATAAATATAAAGTCTGTGATAGGGTCTGTTAATTTTGTTTACTTGTAAATGAATATGCAATTGTATAAACACCCATTAATGGAAAAAATTTATTTCCACATCAGATTGCTTTTGAAATTTTATGAAAAATCAACTGAGTACATTTGTGTCAGATTATTTTTTTTTTAACTAGGTAGATAAGTGAGTAGTAGTAGTTGAAATTTGCAAATACAGCAATGCTATACTTAATATTTTCTATAAAACTATATACATTTTTTTTTTTTTTGAGACAGGGTTTCTCTGTGTAGCTTTGGAGTCTTTCCTGGAACTCACAATGTAGTCCAGGTTGGCCTCGAACTCACAAAGATATGCCTGCCTCTGCCTCCCAAGTACTGGGATTAAAGGCGTGTGCCACCACCACCACCACCACCACCACCACCACCACCACCACCACCACCACCACCAGGCTTACTATATGCATTTCTACGATCCATTATATAATTTATGTCCATCTTAAATGTCTCCGAAGATGAGGTCAAACATATTTATCTCTTAGAAAAGTTCAATTTAAGAGGAATACCAGTTATTTGTATTGGCCTTTAGGCCAGGTTCCGGGTTAAATTGCAGATGCAAATTTTAAGTGTACTCCTTCAGATTCAAGGAAATAGCAAGTTTAGGGCTGTCGTCTTGGCACAGCTGCTGTACTCCCAGCAGGCGTGGTGCATAGTCAGTGCACCTTGGGTTCTGGAGGGAGCTGCAGGCTGTGACTCAGCATTTTCACACCAGTCCTACTCCTCCTTCCAGCCATAGCCTCAACCTATCAGCATTCCCTGCCTAGCTGTCTCTGTTCTGAAATCTAGATGGGAAGGGCAAGTGGTTGAGTTACACTCTCTAGGGGACTAGACAGATGACTCAGCAGTAAAGAGTACTTGGTTCTCTTACAGACGACCTGGGTTTGGTCCCAGCACTACAACCATTTGTAACTGCAGTTCCAGGGTGTATGACATCCTCTTTTGACCTCCACAGGCTGCAAACATGCAAGTGGTGCACATACATGCATGAAAGTAGGTAAAACATTCATACACATTAAATAAGCAGATCTTAAAAATATCTACTCTCTTGACATCTCTGTGACCTACTTTATCTATCTCCATTCTGATTTTCCCTTTGTTTCCATGCCTTTCTACCTACAAAACTGATCACCATTTCTAGGCAGTGAGTTAGGTCACCATTTCCCACAATCTAAGCTAATATATGTGACTTTCCTCTTCTGCAGTTCCATGGGGGAAAAAAACAGGACGTGAGAGAAGCCACCACCTGACTTCTCTCTTTGGCCTTTTCCATACACTGTCACAGTCAAGGGAATTCTCACTAAATGGTAGCCTTAAATGTACCACCCTTCAATCGGGAAACCTATGTACAGGCAATTGTTGCCCCTAACAAAGTAGTTCCATTCCTCAGGGAGCCTCAGACTGTAGGGACCTTAATCCTAAAATTCTGCAATCCACATGCCTCTTGGGGTGAATCCTTCACCATTACCCTCCTGATGGTTCATCAGCTCAAAACAAATAATGTCACCAGATGGTATCTGAGGTCTATAACAATGATCTCTCTGCTTTGGGGCAACACACCTGTCTGATGACTCCATCAATGATTTAAAATGTTTCTGATTTAGACGAGAGTTCATGGACTCTTGTCTTGTGGGGGTAAAGAGTTTAAAGTAACCTAAATATGTGTTCCTGGGCCATGGTCATGCATATTTGGCTCTAGAATAAACTATTTCTTTTTTCTTTTAAGATAATAAGTATGGTTTCAGATCACCAGTTCTTGACACTGAAATGTAGGACCCCAAGGACAGTCTAGTTTCACTGGAAGAATAAGATGGGTCAGTGCCAGGTACCATCATAGGCCCTTTGTATCTAGCATGCAGCATCGTCTCCTCAGGCAGATATCAGTGTGTTCTTTCTGGATCTTGGACCTCTTCCTTTGGTCAGTATCCATGGGTTTAAGACATTCGGTTTATCTTTGTTTCAGTCTGTTACTTTGCCAGTGTTCAGGCTTATTCCTTGCTTCTGTTCTAGTTTCTAACTGAAGGAAGACACAGTATTTAAATAATACTGCCATTTGCCATTTCTGATCTTAAGGTTAATATAATTATTGGCTCTTATTGACTTCTTTGTAACTGGGATCTTTAAATTTTTGATTTTGACCAAGCTTAGGTAACATAAATCTAAAGATCTGGAACTACGAAAAAATAGCCATTTAGAAATCTGCTTGACCTACTTAAAGATGTAAAAGGCATCATGATGTTTACAACTGTCCCAATGTGTTTAATTATACCCTAATTAAATTTAACTTTTATAATGTGTTTGGGACAACAATTCACCTTTGAAGTTTATCTATATAGAATATGAAAAGACAGAAAGATACTATCAAACAAAAAGGAGGTTTAAAGTTTTATATATATATGTATATATATATATATGTGTGTGTGTGTATGTATATATAATGTATTCTTGTTAAAGAATGTTAAAGTACATTGTAAAAAAGTTTTGAGAATTAAAGCTTAAAGAAAGAATATGACACAGATATAACTGAGTTCATAACAATGAAAGGTTGTTAAATTTCCTGGGGTAAAAACCCACTACTGTGAGGAAAAAACAATGTCCAATTCTCTGTTTCCAACAATTGCTCTGTTTTTAATAACATTACACAAAATTAACTCAAAGAATAAGGACTAAATGCATCATTCTTTTGCTAAATAGACAATTGATGGCTAGATTTTATTCACCTGCTGTTTATATATGTTTTCTCACTGGGGTAAAACCTTCCCTTTCCAGTGCCTACTACTGTAACACTAGGAAGAATTCCATTATGGTGATATTTTATTTGTACTGAAATGTGATTTTATTTGTATGTTAATAAATAAAGTTGCCTGGGGGTCAGAGCTAATAGCAAGCCATAGCAGAAGTCTGGCAGTGGTAGCACATGCCCTTAATCCCGATCACATGACAGGCAGATCTATGTGTGTTCAAGGATACCACTAGCATGGAGACACACGCCTTTAATCTCAATACCAACCATAGAAGACCTGCAGGTCTGTATAGATGGGCGGTGATAAGGAGGTCATATGGTTGGGTTTACAACCAATGAGAAGGCAGAACAAAAAGTCAATAAAAAGTACAAACACACAGGAAGTAGGTCTCTTGCAGAGAGGTAGGACAGCAGCGGCAGTGAAGGGTAAGAAAGGGTTTCTTAGCTCTTAATTACTGCTCTGACCTCTTGGGCTTTTAATTCTGAATTTAGCTCTGTGTTTCTTATTTAATAAGATTGCTCATCTACATTCTATTACAAAGAATTTGTCCTATTCAGGGCATTCATACAAAATTAAATCTTTTTATACGATTTGAGAAACTATGGAAAGTGTGTCTATGATCTTAATCCACTAAACAAAAGGTTTAACAGATCAATGGTACAATTGATAAGAACTGACCAAGGCTTTCAGCTTTCTTAGCCTAAAACACCCCCATTAGTTCTAAACTTAAATTCTGACACTTTTGAAAAACACATATTAGGTTCTAAAATAAAATGAAAACTATATGAGCCACATCTATGAAAGAAACACATACATTATTATAAGAGACTTTAAAAATGAATAAAACTTCAGAAGTGGTTATAGAATTTTTCCACAATGAAGGGAAGAGCATATAAATAAAAGCTAAAACCTGCTGATTTTATCAACTGAGAAATGATATCATATCAAAGATCCCCTTTAACATAGGGGGAAGGGACTCCATAGGGATTTTCTAAACCCTTCCTCTGCTGGAACACTTCAGGAGAGGCACTCTTAGATTCTTATTTCTCACCTCAGAAATATGTATCAACTTCTGAGAATGCATACTTGTTAACTTCACAAATTATGGGTCATACTCATCTTCAACTATAATAATTGGGCACTCCACATAACTGAAGTCATTGCACCCCCAAACAATATTTCTCACTTTGATTTGTTGTATTTCTTAAATCCTTTATAACTGGTTGCTTCAAATCTGCCTAAGATATTTGAAATTTTCTTTGGCATATTCCTAAATTAAAAAGAAATTTCCAGCCAGGTGGTGGCGGCGGCGGTGCACACCTTTAATCCCAGCACTCAAGAGGCAGAGGCAGGTGGATCTCTGTGAGTTTGAGGCCAGCCTGGTCTACAAAGCGAGTTCCAGGAAAGGCGCAAAACTACACAGAGAAACCCTGTCTCAAACAAAACAAAACAAAAAAAAATACAAAAACAAAAACAAAAAAGAAAAAGAAGGAAAGAAATTTCCAGTCTTAGTTTTAGTACAGCTACAGACAAAAATGACATTTTATGTCCTCAATTAATCATTTTTATTATGTTTGTTTGTCTACCCAGACCTTCAACCTTACTTGAACTGAGCTTTCAAATTTAAAGACATTCTGTAGACACAAGAAAAAGTCATATATCCAGACTGGATAAGAAATAAGCTGACACATACAGAGGATAGTTTGTTAGTTAGGATGCTTGCTTGGTTATTTTTACTTCAAAGATGGTATTTCTATTATATGCTGCATGTAAATATTGTGTAAGATACAGAAGATGAAAAGGAAAAAAATCAGACCTGGAAGTTGATGGGTAAGAGATTTTCATACGATCCAGGGGTTTCTTCCTTAGTAGATTTACCAATTGTTTCTCTCCTGCCTTCCTGTCTACTTAGCATCTACTCCAGGTCCTAGCATTGTGCCTCCTAGAAATACTGGAAAAAAAGACCATTTTTGGCTTCAGCTTTCAAAAGGTATGATGCTTGTCCAACAAGGGGAACTGTAAACCAAAGAACCCAGAGAGGAGACCATAACTATGTTAAGGTCTTTACATGCTTTACTTCCTGATTAGAACTTCTGTGGATATAGGGAGCTAAAATGTTTTAGGGTAGAGCCAGAGCTTATCTTGGAATATCTTTGGCCCTCTGGATAGCTGTTTATTGTCCACCTCTTATGACTATTAAGTAAATCATTTATGGTGATAAATTTGAAAATGTACAGCAAAATAAGAATAACATCCTCCAGGAGAAAAATTCAACTGAAACTCTAGGTAGTAACCTTTCATTCTCAAAGACTAGTTACTGTCAACAATCCTTTGGAGACACTTACCCTCTCCCTTGTTTTCTCCTCCTCTTCTCTTCTCTTCTCTTCTCTTCTCTTCTCTTCTCTTCTCTTCTCTTCTCTTCTCTTCTCTTCTCTTCTCTTCTATTTTCTCTCTCCTCCCTTCCCCACCCCTCCCCTGCCCTCCCCTTTCCTTCAATAAGTTTGTAGAGTCAATTTCTCCCAGAATCCAATAAGCCCACATACAGGTAGTCATTGCATTGCGAGGGTGGATCAACAAAAGGGACTTTTGTTTTATCCAGAATGAGCAGGCTTAGAAGTTTCATGGGTGCTCTCCAAGAGGTATAACAGCTTTAGAGACAGAATGGGAGAGACTTCCAGCTCTATGCTCCTGCTCAGCATGAAGCTGCTCTAGGATGACTGACCTTCTTTCAGCTCCCGATGCAGTTTGGGTTACCCATACCCTAGCCTGTTCCAAGCATAGACCTGGCAGCCTCACTCTTCTACCTGCACACGCTCTTCACTGACACCACACTCCACACAGAGAGGCTGGCAACAAGGGAGCTCCATGTGCCTCGATCTGCACTCATAGCCCTCTCTGAAAAAGCGAAGTAAGTTTCTCCTGCTCTCACAGTCATCAAAGGTGAATAGGCTCTATTCAAACTTATTCCCAAAGTATCTTGGTATTAGGGACTTTTTGAGTAAGAAGACAAGAACATGGGACACTGGGCCCAGACTCTAAACACTACTGAGATGCGTGAATAAAGGGTTACACTGTTGCTTTTGGTTTGGTTCAGTTTAAAAAAATAAATGTATGTATGTATGTATGCATGTATGTATGTGTGTATGTATGTATGTATTTTACAGGTGGCCACAGTTTCCTCTTCCTCCTCTCCTCCCAGTTCCTTCCTCCCACCACCCCCACTCTAATTCTCAACCCCATTCCACACCCCTCCATTTCTGTCTAGAAAAGGGCAGGTCTCCAGTGAAAATCAACAAAACATGGGATATCAAATTACAGTAAGACTAAGCACCTCCCATGTATTGAGGCTGGGCAAGGTAACCCAGTATGAGGAGTAGGGTCCCAAAAGCCAGTAAAAGAGTTGGAGACAGCCCATGTTCCCACTGTTAGGAGTCCCACAAGAAGACCAAGCTACACAACTGTTTCATATATGCCGGGTGCCTAGGTCAGTCCCATGCAGGCTCCCTGGTTGTCAGTTCAGTCTCTATGAGCCCCTATAAGCTCTGGTTAGTGGATTCTGTGAGTTTTCTTTTGGTATCCTTGACCTCTCTGACTCCTACAATCCTTCTTCTCCCTCTTCTGCAGGATTCTATGAACTCTGCCTAATGTTTGGCTGTGGGTCTGCATCTGTTTCCATCAGTTGCTCGATGATGCCTCTCTGATGACAATTGGATTAGGAACCAATCTGGTACAGGACGTGGCCAGTTCAGGCTACATATCTGCTATTGCTAGGAGTCTTAGGTAAGGTCATCCTTGTAAATTCCTGGGAGATTACCTTGTGCCAGGTTTATACTTGACCCCCAAATGTTCCAACTTTCAAGTAGTCTCTTTTAATACTCTCCCCTCCTTCCTTACCCTAACTTATTCAACTCATGTTCCCATCACCAACCGCCCTCAGTACACTCATGAAATCTCTTCTATTTCCCCTTCTAAGGGAGAGTGGGCATTCCCCCATGAACCCTCCTTGTTACCTAGTCTCTTTGGGTCTTTGGGTTGTAGCATAGTTATCCTTTATTTTATAGCTAATATCCACATATGAGTGAGTACATACCATATTTTTCTTTCTCAGTGTGGGTTACCTCACTCAGGATTTTTTTCTTTTCCTAGTTCCATCTATTTGCCTTCAAATTTCCTGGTGTCCTTGTTTTTAACAGGTGAGTAATATTCCATTGTGTAAATGTACCTCATTTTCTTGATTCATTCCTCAGTGTAGGGACATCTAGGTTGTTTCCAGGTTCTGGGTACTACAAATAAACCTGCTATGAACATTGTTGAGCAAGTGTCCTTATGGCATGATTGAGCATCCTTTAGGTATATGTCCAAGAATGGTATAGCTAGATCTTGTGATAGATTGATTCCCAGTTTTCTGAGAAACTGCCACATTGACTTACAAAGTGGCTGTACAAGTTGGCACTCCCACCAGCATTGGAGGAGAGTTCCCCTTGCTCCATATCCTCTCCAGCATGAGCTGATGCTTATGTTTTTGACCTTAGTCATTCTGACAGGTATAAGATGCAATCATGGAACCCCCAGCTCCCAGGCAGCATTTTCTGTAGTCCTTCCCTGGCAATTAAACAGAGTCCTGTGATGGTGTAATTTTCATAATCAACTTTACTGGGTAGACAGAGTTCCAGGAGATTGGTGAAGCCACCTCTAGGTGCATCTGTGGTGACCTTTTCCAGACATGATTACACCATGAGGACCCTAACCTAATGAATATACTAGTTCTTTCATAGATTAATAATAAGATGTTACTGTTGTGAATTGGGGAAAGGACAGGGGTAATTTTAATTGGAGGAAGTAAGTGACTGAGCCATGACATGGAAAGACTGTATCTTTCTTGTCTTAGCCTCTGCTTACACATCTTTCCCACACCCTTTCTCTGCTTTCTGGATGAGAACACATGATATGTTCTCTTCTTTCACATCACCTCTATAATGGTCTGGGTACTCTGAATCCATGAATTCTAAGGTTAATTATAAAGTTGGGTTCTGTTTTCAATCATTTTTAATTATGTTTGTGTAGTTTTGATTAAATCGTTAGTGTTTGATATGAAAGTTCAATCTCTGGTTCATGTGTTTGAACATTTGCTGCTGAGCTGGGGACACTACTTGGTGAGGTGGTAGAAACTAGGTGGAGGAATTAGATCACTGGGAGTGGGCTGCTGAAAACTGTGCCTGCTTCTGGTTTCCGCCTGTGCTTTGTCTCTTGATGCTAGCCATGTGAACAAGCAGTCTGCTGTTCCTGCTGGGAGACTGGAGTTGCTCCTGCCGCCATGCTGTGCCTGCCCTCTGAAGCCCCCTGAACTGGCAGCCAAAGTGGGTCTTTCCTCCCTGAAGTTGCTTCTGTTAGCTACTGTGTTACATCAACAATAAACGTAACCGGTACAATTACATTGATTTCTTTGATTCTGTACAATCCCTGTGGCTTAAGCAAACACATTCACAGTCAAACTTTCATTTACTTTACTTTCAGGGTGAAGAAATTCCTAAGAATCTGCAGAAAACAGGCAGCAGGCTCATTTTCAGAGATGTATTTCATCTGTGCATCATAAAACTTACACTAGATGCATTATGAAACTTATGCTAGATTCATTAAAATAAAAACAGTCCTTTATAATTTCACTTTCATACACTTACTGCCTCCATGAAGTTATTGCAAACTGCAGTCATGATATTTGTAATAATGAATCTTTGTGATGTCAAATCTTTCTGGCAGATTTGCTGGCCCTGTATGCAATCCCTGAAGTCAATACTGACTAAATTTACTTGGAGATTTTTTTCTTTTCTAATGCTTCAGCAGATTCACACAGCAGCTGCTTGACTCTCTTTCAAATAGTTTAGTAACAGGAAGATCTAGAAAAAGATTTGGGCTCATTCTGTGCAACAGGCTGAAAGTATGCCACTTATAATTAAAACATGAACATCTAAATAAATAGTAATTCTGTCTTCATATTTAAGCAAAATCTATAATAGTTAGCAAACTATTGATACATTTACTCAGGTGATACCTGCACCTATGAATGTCCTGTTCAATTGTTCAAAATGCTAGCATATATTCGCAAATACATTGTAGAATCAACTACCTCATACAAAATGTCACAACAAACTATTTTAGTACAAATGACAGGTGATTCTGGCTCTGTGCTACCTATAAAGAATGTGTTTGGGTTTACAGAATGAGATTCTATACTTCATGCAAAATTTTGAATGCTTGAAGATAAAATGCTCTGGTCAGCACTTTCTCAAGAAGATTGAGGGCACCCCCCACCACACACACACAAATACTATTCCATAATAAGAATGTAAGGTTTTAGTTGAGCACTTTGACTCTTATGTAAATATAGTGTTGGATATTATTGTTACAGATCTCTTTGGGTGGTAAGTAGGGATGCTATATGCAGTAAGATGATTTCATAAAATATAGGAGCCCCCCATTTATCAGATTCAAGAACTAATAAGAGAATACTGAAACCCTGTTATTAGAAGGGAAAGCAATAAGTATTTTAGAGGAAAATTCATTATGTTATTAGGTTAATCCAGAAGGATGAGATCTATGAAGTCCCTCTAGAAAGTCAGAGGCAGTCACAAAAGAGGTCACTCTGCTAGATTCTGAGGAACAGTAGGAGTCTGTAGCTAAACAGAGAAAGAAAAGGAGGATTGGGAGAAGAAGGGATATTCGTCAGAAAGCCAAGGAAGTGTGATGACTAAGATCTTTTTGACAAAACAGATGTAGCTTGATGTAAGTATCATGTAGAATACATGTGAGACATGTGAGAAAGCCGCTTGCTGAAGATAAAAGTACATTCCAGCAAAAATATAAATGATTAGAATATCATTACCAAGTAACACTTAGAAAAAATTCAAAGGGTTTCAGGGACTTCTGCTTGATTATTTTCTGGTTTCCTATTTAAACAAAATTATCTAATTTCTTCAATAGGCAAATGTTTACTGATGAACAAAAGACAGGAGAATAAGAATAACTTCTATGTAAGACATATGATGAAATAACAACTTTCTTGAAGATCTATATTTATATATTTGCAACCATGTTAGATGGTTCATTTCAAGTATAAATGATGTATAAGAATATATCCGACCACATACTCACCAGGCCCATAAGAAAGAACCAGATTTGTACACATCAGAGAGCATCCTATCAAAATGGCCAGAAATATCTCAGCATGGCTGCACCCAAGAGATTTTCACTGTTGAATGAGCTATAACAATCAGTGTAGATCGTGCAATATTCTTTTTAAGGCATTCATTTATAAAGGAAAGGCTGATTAAGGACCTCAGAGACATTTAGTAACAACCTCTTGTAGAAAAGATAATTCCAAGCTCCCCTCCCCCAAAAAAATACAAGAAAATTTTAATGGAAATAGAGGTGCCTGAGAATAGTGGAAAACTTCAGAAATAAGTTCCTTGATGTATCGCTTTCAGTATGGGGCTCATGTGATTTCCTACCAAAGAAGCTAGCCCTTCAGTACTACCTATAATTTAAATCAATCAGAGAAGACAGTTTTCCAAAGGCAGTATAAAATAAATAAATATAAGCAAATTCTGAGGAAACATGCAATTTGGAAGAAAAGAACCCTCCCCAGATTTAAAATTTTTAACCTAAGAGTAATGCAAAGTTAGTACCACACAGAGTGGTTTAACCATCAAGAAAAAAAATATAGTTTTGAATACTTGTGTTTTCCATGAAAAGATACATAGGCAGTAGCCTCAATGTTGTTAAGTTGTAAAATGTTCCTACATTCATTTATGAGGCAATAGAACCTTATGTAAAATCCCTACACATTACATGCTTAAAAATGCAAGCACCCAAAACAGCAACCCAAATTACAAAAAAAAAAAAAAAAAAAAAAGAATGAGAGCTAACGCTATGTGAGTTTAACAATTGTGTAAAAACAACAATATAGATATATAGATTGTGGTCGTGGCATAGAGACAATGAAATCAGAGGAACAGACAAGAAAGCACAGAAATATATCCAGCATATGGATGACTTATTTTCTACCAAGATATAAAAGGCATTCAATTGAGAAAAGATAATTTTTAACATGGTAATTGAAAATGAACCAACAGGAATAAGAAGAATAAAGATTTCTTCCAGTGTTCCAGGGCACAGCAAGATGCTGCAGTCTACAGCAGTGGATAAATTTCCAAGTGGTTAGAAAAGAAGGATACAAAGATCTGAGCACATGGAAATGAGAAACGTATGAAATGGAAGCGTTGATTATCCTAATTTGATAATTACTGCATTCAATATATGTATAAAATTATAATGAAGCCCATAAAGATACATAAATATTATGTGTCAATTAGGAACATGTTTTTTGTGATATACTTCAAAATGAGCTTCTCAATATATCCATCCATCACTTAGAAGATTTTGCTCAAGAGGATCATATACATGAATGCAAAACCTAAAATTATAACACTTTAGAAAAGCCCATGATAAACATCCTGAGATTATCAGTTGAACAAATTGCCTAGATGACCTCCTGGGAATCATCTAGAAAAATCTATCAGAAACTAGCATGGCAGCTTGTAGAGTCCAGGCAGGGTAGGAGGACAGTGGGAGGTATTTAATTGACATAGAAATTTAATTTTGCAAGATGAAAGTGTTCTGGAGAATGCTTACACAGCATATGCACTTAATGCTGTATTTCACACTGAATTTGGTAAACTTTACAGTTTGTACATTTTAGCACAAGTGCAAAGAAATGAAATGCTAGAAATAACCCAAATATATAACAAAGGATACAACAGTATAAAGTATGTCACTGTTATATGATTGAATATGCTATAGTTTCTAAAGATGAGGCATTAAGGAAGGACATTTCATTATTTCAAGGGTTCATGATTCACTATAAGAGAAAAGGATTATAAAAGTGTGGGTAGCATAATTCATTTTTCAAATCGTGCATGTTTACATAATGAAAAAGAATAGCATTAGTACCATAAAACTGGTATTGTGTGTTTTGCATAGCTCTATATTTCTGAAATTGTCTATAATACACATTACTAAATCATAGGTTTAACTTTT
Organism: Peromyscus leucopus; assembly: GCF_004664715.2. Classification (NCBI taxonomy): domain Eukaryota; kingdom Metazoa; phylum Chordata; class Mammalia; order Rodentia; family Cricetidae; genus Peromyscus; species Peromyscus leucopus. Next base: position 140,577,069 of record NC_051067.1, read on the forward strand.
TTATAATTGAAAGTACACTGGTGATAAAACTACATAGAACTATTGTTTCACATACTTTTATGTCCGCCACTAAATGTTCATGAGAATTCAGACTTACTGGAATTTTTAAATGCTTCTAGAGGTAATATTAAATAGTCAAATTTGCTCAGAAAGCAATTTGATAATTTCTTTGAAAATTACACATATATTGGCTCTATGACCCAGCCATTACATTAGAGGATATTTATGTAAGGGAACTAAAACGTGTGTTCATGAATCTTCATAAAAATTCTGTCTACCATGAACCACAGGAGACGATACAAATATTCATCAAATGGATGAACATATCTATAAAGCAGGATGTTACTCAGCAATTGAAATGTGTGAGGTGATGATACATTCAGTGATGTATGGCTCACAAATATTATGCTGATCATGAATGAGATCAGTGAAAGTCTCTGTGGATTGTGGGGAAGAAGGAAGTTTCTAGAGTCACAGATTTGTTAGATATTTTAACCTTGTGCTTTGCAGCTGGAATGTCTGACTCGGGCTTGTGTGTTGAATGCTTCTTGTCCAGCTAGCTGGTGGGGCTATTCTGGGAAACCTGGAACCTTTTGGAGATGGGGTCTAGTTGGCTGAAATGGGTCACTAGAATCGGGCATTTGGAGGTTAGAGTTCACCCCTGGCACCTCTTGAGCTCTTCTTGTCTCCTACAGCTGTTCTCTACCACATTATCCCATGGCATGAGGTACAGTCACAGTACAGGGCTACAGGGCCAGAGCTAAGCAATAAGGCCTGATACCCTCTGAAACTATAACCAGTATAAGCCTTTCCTACTTTCTGGTGTTTCTGCAAGCTGTTTAGTAATGCAAAAGTAAAACACACACACACACACACACACACACACACACACACACACACTGTTAGTAGTAAACTTACATTTTGACTCAACATTAAAAATAGTGATAACAAAAGAAAAAATAATAAAAGTATAAGCAAAAAAGAACACATTATAAATTGATGAATAATCAATTTATAGCACAATAATACATTTAGAGTTCTGAAATAGCAGAAAAAAAATCTGCCAATTCAAGAACTCAAAAATCTATATCCAGCAAAAATGAAAAAAGCAGCATACAGGCAATTGTAGATAAGGAAAAGCAAATGTGTTACCAGAAGGCAGGCCTCTAAGAAATGCTAATGGGAAGTCTCCAGGTTGTGGGGAAAGGATAACACATCAAAATTCAGATCATCAGGAAGGAACCAGAGAGGTGGGGGGGGGGGGGGTGTGGAGATAAACATTCCACACTGAAAGGGTCAGCTCATTAGGAACAATGTATTCATAAATGCCTTTTCCGTCATAGTAGCTGCAAAATTCGTGAGACAATAACATTAGAATCAGAAATATTTTTTATAACCATAGTTGAAACATTTAATACCATTTTTCAGCAATTGATAGAACTAGATAAGAAAAACAATCAAACATAGAATATTATGAGAACAAAACCTGTTACCTTGACCTAAATTCTATTTGAAAACTGCATTCAAAACTTGCAGGATACATGCTCCTTTTAAGTGATCATAGTATGTTCACCAGGACAAGTCACACATTGGTCTTACTGTCAAGTCCAGTGAAATTTAAATTACCAGAAGCACGCAGAATATGCTCTTTGAGTTAAACTGGAAATCAAAAATAAAATAAAACACAGGAAAATACGTGAAATTTTAGAAAGCTCCTATAGTTTCTATCATGCAGAAATCATTTAAAATTATGAAATGATTTGAGACAAGTAACAACTATTAGTCATGTAATGGGAAGCAATATCTTTGTGGTTGATGGAAAAACACAGTTTTAAGACAATAATCATAACAAAAATTTGGTAAATAGGTTTTTTCAAAATCAATAGCTGTAGCTAGAGTTTTCTGCCTTGCCCACAGTCAGGACAAATCTTTGTCACCCGCCAGTCCCACAGCCGCTCAGACCCAACCAAGTAAACACAGAGACTTATATTGCTTACAAACTGTATGGCCGTGGCAGGCTTCTTGCTAACTGTGCTTATAGCTTAAATTAGTCCATTTCCATAAATCTATACCTTGCCACGTGGCTGGTGGCTTACCGGCATCTTCACATGCTGCTGGTCATGGCGGCGGCTAGCAGTGTCTCTTGCCTTCCTGTTCTTTTATTTCTCCTCTCTGTTAGTCCCGCCTATCCTTCCTGCCTAGCCACAGCCGATCAGGTTTTATTTATTGATCAATCAGAACAACTTGACATACAGACCATCCCCCAGCACAGCCAAGTGCAGACCATCTCAGACACCTGCACTCAGGCCCATGGTCCTAATCATCCTCTATGCGGACCTGCTGGGTAACGCCACAAAGAACCCAAGAAGGGCTCCCACAGGACATACAGAACATCCCACAGCAAATAGCTGTTTAATGAATGGACCATGAATGGAGCAGGGATTTTCAGGTTTGATGATAAAGCATCTAATAGGACACTTAGCTGGAAAATATGCAAGGTACCTAAAGAAATTCCACATCCAGTCACAACATCAAACCTCCAAATGGCCCAGGGAATTGAATCAGAATCTTTATAAGTACGTGAAACAATACGAAAATGTCTTTATATTTATTTGTCATGAGAGAATGAAAGCTGGAATCCCCAGAATGACTAAAATTGGAAAGGCTGTCAATACACCTCATTAGAAGGCTTTACCTAGGACAGTTTCCTGAGTGAGGCTTAGGAATTGTGAATGTGAAAAGAGCCAGTTGTCAACAAAAGATGGGATCGGAATGATGTTTGCTTCTCAGTAGCAAGATAATGGGACCACACCTGCCAAGCCCTTAGTCATTTCCCAGTCAGCAGCAAATAATGAAATTAGAATGAAACGCATTTTAGAATTATGAAAAATTTTGTTTTAAACTTTATTATAAAAAATACTGCAAACAAAACACATCACACAGTGAAATTAACTAGACCCACAGACTGTACAACTCAATGAACTTCTACACATTTAGAGCAGCCATTCAGAACAGAAGCTGTGGCGCTTCACACTGGATTTTATGCTGTCAACATCACATACATGTTTATGCACTTATCCACCACCAGTTCTAGTTCTAAAGCGTTTTGAAAGCTATAAAACCCTCAAAACAAAATCTTTCTTGTTCCCTTAGTCAAGAACTCCCTGGATACAAAATAAACCTGTAAACCCAAAAGGAAAAGACACAGAGCTGGAAACCAGTGACAGCAACTTGTCAAGGCTAAGTTAAGTTCTGGGTAATGGTGATGGGAAACCCTGGGGCTGGAGCGTTAAGGGGCAGACTTTCCCAAACAGAGTACAGGTATCCAGGGACTCCAGGGAACTGTTCTAAGAAACAAACAACCACCTTAACTTGTGTTTACAAATGTGTGAAGAGGAGTTTTGTTTATACCAGGAGAAGGAAATTTGTGTGAATTATTTCAAAGAGCAAAGGAAGAAGTTAAACAAAGAACAGGTATAGGGAAAATCCAAGGGGGGGGAAGATATACTGGCATATTATTTTTTTGTTGAGTGCATGATTTAGTTATGGTTTACTTTATGATAGTACTAATGTAGTCGGAAGTTTTTCTGAGTCCTGCCTGGCCCGCAATCAGGACAAATCTCTCACCCACAGTCCTGCAGCCTTTTATAAAATAATCACACAGAGGCTTAATATTAATTATAACTGCTTGGCCATTTGCTCAAGCTTATTACTGACTATCTTACACTTAAACTAATCCATAATTCTTATCTATGTTTAGCTATGTGGCTTGGTACCTTTTGTACCAAGTACCTTGGTTCTGCCTTCTCATCTTGCTTCCTCTGTGTGTGGCTGGTGACTCCTGACTCTGCTTTTACTCTTCAGAGCATTCCTTTAGTCTGCTCATGTCAAAATGAGCATTAAGAAAATATAATAGAAAACTACATTACACAAACATTTAAGTCAAGAAAAATGTGCATTTTTAGTACATATTTTTCAGTACCAGTGATTTTTTTCCACTTAGGGAAAACTGACATTTATTTTAAAGAACTCTTCTTAAGGAATTCATGCTAGAATAGTAGAAGTGGCTTTTTTTTTTTTTTTTTTTTTTTTGAGACAGGGTCTCTCTCTATGTAGTTCTGGCATTCCTGGAACTTGCTATGTAGACCAAGCTGGCCTCATACTCACACAGATCATCTGCCCCTGCTTGTAGATTGCTGAGATTAAAGGTGTGTTTCACCATGCATGCCACAGTAGACATTAAAAGTAAATCCAAAAACATAGAAAATTTATATGATAGTGAATTCATTTAGAATAAACACATGTAAATTGTTTGTGTTGCCTAAGTATGCTGGGACAACTAGTTGAGCAGATTCATGTCCGCAAAATACAGGCTTCAGCAGATCACCTCAAGCCTCAAAACCTCATTTCTGTCCCCTGAGTACAAAATGAAGCTTGAACTCCTCACTCTGAACTTGGCACTGTCGGTGCTCAGTCATTGTCACACAAGAAATCAGCTCTTCTCTTTCCTCCGCGCTTAGAAAGAGTCCGTCCGTGCTCCCTAGTCACGTGCTCGTCACCACCTCTTGCCGTTCTCTATGGTGTTTCTGTTGCTACTGATTTCTGCTAGGAATTCCTTTCCTTCTCTAAAATGCCTTTATCTTAGAATGGATGCTATTTTCAGGGCTGTAGAGATAGTTCAATGGTCATAGTGTACTCTGCTCTTGTAGAAAACCAATAATGCTCAGTTCTCAGCACCCACATCAGGCAATTTACAAGCGCAGCTCCCGGGAATCTGACGCTCTCTGAGGGCACTACACTCACATGCACAAACACACACTCAAACACACGTGTGTGTATATGTAACTGAAAATTTAAAAAGAAAACTTTTTTTTTTTTTTTTGGTTTTTCGAGACAGGGTTTCTCTGTGTAGCTTTGCGCCTTTCCTGGAACTCACTTGGTAGCCCAGCCTGGCCTCGAACTCACAGAGATCCGCCTGCCTCTGCCTCCCGAGTGCTGGGATTAAAGGCGTGCGCCACCACCGCCCGGCAAAAGAAAACATTTTAAAGGAGGTTATTTTAATATTGCTTATATATTAATTTAATAGACCCATACTTATATATAAATTATCTAAAGGAACTATTTTATTTCAAAAATAAAAAAGAATTTAAAAGTAGCTCCAAACCTTATGTCTCTTTCCCAGCTGTTTCTGATACATCATCTATCATTCACAGATGTCTCCTTGGAAGGACTGTAAGATGTTTATTAGGTTTGACTAGACATATTTGATTACTTCATAGTCACTTTCAGTGGGATGTTAGCATTGTAGAAGTAGTAGGAGACAAGCACAAGTCTAGAAGAAGAAAAAGGAAATACTTCTAGCATGCAGTTTGCATCCAGGATAGGACAAGATATGCTGCAACAACAAATAATCACAAATCACTTTTCCCATGTAATATGAATGCACATGGGAAAGATGGGTGTTCCCTCTGCTCTAATCTTTAAGGAATAAAGATGATGAAAACTTGGTTTGGTCTGTTCATCCAGTTACAAACTTAGAAAAAAAAAGAACAGAATACAGGGTTCTTATATTATGAAGTAATGGTCTAATTTACAATGGACACATAGCATACACTCCTGCAACAAATGAGTGTACAGCAATGGATAACTAAAATTTCCGGGAATATAGTGTAGAAGAGAAGCCAGGTATGTCTGAACTGAGAACACCATGTGGTAAGGAAACTATAGAAAAGGTGTTGACAAATCTATTGTTTAAATCAGAGCTATTTGGGCAAGACCTCTTTGTTTATTCATGTTTAAAACAGAATGACTCCTCATTCCCCTACAAACTACAAGTGAGGTCCAAAAGCTCAGTGAAGGAAAACAGGATTGAACACTAGTTGTATATACAAGTTTTCAGCCCACCATTTAGTTGTGGTGAGGAAAAATAATTTGATTAGATGTGTGAGAAATTGATTGCATATTATTAGCAGACTGTACATCTATGAATAAATAATGGTCATAGGGGATCACTTCTCTTCCTCCATTTTCTAGAAGAGAACTAAAGTTGACTAAAGTTGACTATCTTTAAGAATGGGGATTGTGCTGGCTAGTTTTTGTCAACTGTACACCAAAGTAGGATCACCTGGGAAGAGGGAGCCTCCATTGAGGAACTGCCTCTATTGGATTGACCTGTGGGCACATCAGTGAAACATTTCCCTGACTGATGATTGATGTGGATGGCCTGTCCCACTGTGGGTAGTGACATCCCTGGGCAGGTGGTCCTGTGGTGTATAGAAAGCAAGATGAGCAAGGAGCAAGCCAGTAAGCAGTGTTCCTCCACGACCTCTGCTTGAACTCCTGCTCCAACTTCCCACAGTGATGGACTGTAACCTACAAGCTGAATAAACCCTTTCCTCCCCAAAGTTGCTTTCAGGTGGTATTTTACCACCGTATTAGAAAAGCAAGCTAGAAAGGAATTGTGAAGACAAGGCATTTAGTTGTATATTGTGCTATATTCAAATTATATTACTGTGAGGGATTGTCAGGTTTTCTCTATTAACTGTGTAGTGTGAATTAATTTACTTCTAGCTAAATATAATGTACTAAATGTCTACTAAGTGTGCATCAAAATTGTATTAAATGAAATGTATAGGATGTTGTTGTTTTAGATGGTGCAACTGCTCTAGATCCCAGCAAGCAGGGTAAATCTAAATGTTGTCACTCCTGCTAGGTCTCCAGTTTACAGAAACAAATCCACAGCAGGCAATCTGAAAAGGGTCCAGACTGTTTAGGCTGGCATGATAAGGGAAGCCACTCTGCTTTCATACTATAAAGACGGTAACACTGACAGAACCCATCCATTTGCTTCTCTCTCTGCTTTTTACTTTCTGCCCATAAAGGCAGCCCTTGGCTGAGCTTTCCTGGAGTCCCTTTCCATGTTATTGGCAAGACGATGCCCAGTTCATGAACTGCTAATAAAAGTAAATTGGATTGTTAAAAGTAAATTTGTTAAACATTTGCTCTTTAACAGGAATTGAGGATACTGATAATGCATGGCGCAATAGAATAAATAACATAATTTAGTGTTCCGTTCTTGCATAGGGTCAGACTCCTAGACACAGTTTTCTCACTGCCCAAGAATTCTCAGACATGGGAATTGGCCTGGGCAGACTTAGAAAAAAATGTATTTTCTTATTTGTGGAAAAACCTTGACAAAAGCAACTCAAGGAAGAAAGGATTTATTTTCATCTTGCAGTTTGAGGGAAGGCATGGCTGTAAGAGCGTGAGGCAGCTGGTCACATGGTGTGCACCATCATGATGCAGAGAGCAATGAATGCTGAGGACCTGCTTGCTTTCTCCCTTTTATTCACTCTAGGTCAGTGGTTCTCAACCTTCCTAATGCTGCAGCCCTTTAATACAGCTCCTCATGGTATGGTGAGCCCCAACCACAAAATTATTTTATTATTGCTCCATAACTGTAATTTTGCTGCTTTATGAATAAAAATGTAAATATTTCTGAAGATAAAGGTTTGCCAAGGGAGTCACAATCCACAGGTTGAGAACCACTCCTCTAGGACATCAGATTATAGAATTATGAGACACATTTAGGGCAGGTCTTCCCACCTCAGTTATCTTAATCTAGAAAATCTCTCCAAGACATGCCCACCAGTTTGTCTCCAAGATGATTCTGGATCCTGTAAAACTGACAATACTGATGGCTACAAAATCTTTTTGCTGTGTTGTGCACACACAGCCTCTTTCAAACATAAGAATGCTGAGAGACCTGTGTGAAGAACAGTGATCAGTACATGAGGAAGGAAAGAGGTCAGAAAAAGGAAAAAAAAAAAAAAAAAAAAAAAAAAAAGCTGCTGACAGAACACTCTGGCTAACTCCCAAACCGGAGAAAGAATGGGACAAGATATTTCTTATACCCTGTCTGTGTTATCTCTTCATAATGCACTTGCTCTTCAGCATGTGCAATGGACTCATTGAACAGGCAATTGTTTCTTTGTGTCAAGGGCACGATGAGCAGCAATGAGTTTGCTTGGATTAATAATCACAGAAATACCTATGACAAATCCACTGGTCATAAGAATTATAAAGCAGTGCTTTGATATTGACAATCCCATCTTCCCTATGCTGGAGATGGAATACTTGGGGATAGACCATTAGTAAAATATTCATGGGTAACCTGGAAATATATGCTTAGCATTCAGGATTCTATTTTACTTATCAAGTGATTGCACAACACATACAAATTGCCAGATATAGATTTAAGCATTTTATGAATTGTAACTCATTGGCTCTAAACATCAGCTCTCCAGGATAGGCACTATTGTGACCATCCTTACTCTAAATAGGAAGAAATCAAGGCCTGAAGAGATAATAAAGTCCCTTGCCCTAACATTATGCACTTGGAATGCAAACCCAAGCGACTGGCCATAGACTTGCTACCATTAATTGCTATGCTATGGTGTCTTAATGTTGAGTAATGACAGTATGAGAGAAGAGTTTAATAGTTCATTATCGCTGCTAATTTGATTTCATTTATTTTCTTTATGGTATCCAACATCTGGAGGTGCTTAAAGATTGGTGAGGTGCTGAAAACTCTGTCAGGGATTTAAGTGGCTGGCAATGCAGATAACTTTAGAACCTCCAGGTATGATCAGCAAGAATTGCTCAATAAATTATAACTAACATCCTTATAGACACATGGCTGAACTGCTAAGAAAGCCAGGGAAATTGCCTTGGGCCAGAAATAAAGAAGGGACTGAAAACCAGGACAGCAAACTGCAGAGCTGACAATGTGTCTGCCCTGGGGCTTTTATCACCGTATATAATAAAGGCCTAGAATTCTGTACCAATGTGGGCTTGGTAGAATTGGGACTGAGACCCATATATTTTATGGTACTGCCCCTTCACCATGATGAAGACTCTGGCAAAGGAATCTCTCCAAAGTTATGGAAAGTTTATAAATTGATGCTACCATCTTTGAGAGCAGTGTACCTTAGAATGCATATGTGTATGTCCTTGTGACTGAGGAGAAATTCCTTGACTGGGTTCATAGGACCTCAGGCCATGGAATCATCAGACATGTATAGGAATTTTATTGCAACAGTGGATGCCTTAGTAAAAATGTGCAGCAGGAGCATTGATAAGTGGATTGTGCTTTAATCATACTGTGGAGCAATGAAAATAAATGTACTACAGATTACTTCAGACTATGTATCAATGGGGGTAATTCTAAAATGTGTTCATTTTGTTCAAAAAGAAAGGCAAATTGCTAGATATTTATAGCATTAAGCCCACAACCTGACTGAAAAAAATAGAGACCCAATAATCTGAAAAAGAATGATCACTGTCCCTGCAAATGGTGGCTTCTTTTTAGCCCGCACCCACCCTGCACTCTGTCCTTCTAAACAGGGCCCACAGTACAGTAAGGAAGACAGAATGAAGGCTCTTACCAATATTTCCTGAGAAGAGGAGAAAGTAAATGAGAGAAATGTACATGAAATTGTGTTTATGTGTCTTACCTCACTCAAAGTCACCCCATACACCTACAATTCTCTCTACACTGTTATGACTTTGCCTCTTCCTGGCTTCACTTCCTGAAGGCCCAGGAGTATTCACAGATATGAGCTAATACAAGGCATTGGACTCCTCTTTTGCTTTTACTGCTCACAAAATACAAGATCTGTTTATGATTCCATGGGTGTGTGTTATAAAAATACATTTTTTCCTATAACAAAAATCCTTATTCCAAGAGAAGCTTGGAAACAACAAAATTTTTAAAATTATGGTAAATCCTTAAAATAACTCCCTTAATGAGATGTTTCACACATCAAACCATTCACATATTTAAAATGCAGAATTGAAAAGTTTTAGCATATTCACAAAGATATAAGTAAACATTCACACAATAAGTTTTATGGCATTTTTATTACCCAGAAAGAAACTTAAATTATTTCTTCCCGTAGATTCTCCTTAATCCTTCCTTAAGTAGCCATTAACCCACTTTCTCTATAAAGTTACTTACTATGGATATAAATCTCCAGATGGTCCTCAATGGAAACCATTTTAGACTAAGGAGAAGGGCAGGTCACCCCTTTTTTTTCTGACTAGACTTCAATTACCTTTAAAACAGTGACAGGAAGAAAGAACCACAGATGACTTAAGAAATAACTTCCTGCAGTCAGCATGTCAGCACAGACATAACTAATGCTCACCAAACATTTACTCTTTGGCAGCCATGGATTTAAGAACTTGACAGTTAAAAAGATCTTGTATCTAAAAATAGTAAGAAACTACCCCAAAAGTTGCCTCAGGTAAACTCTCATCACAACACTACCGATGTATTCAATGTTACATTAGAAGAAGGTGAGGCTTAGAGACCTACGTGCCCAGACTTCTAAGTTGATATGTTTTGGAGCTAGGATTTAAAAGTTCAGAGGCTCACTCTGTTTTCTTCTGAGTGACTGTCAACATGTTGTACTCACAATGGAAACTCAGGAAAGACTCACACTCAGGAGAAGTTTATTATGACAGTGAGATCTCAATCCATAACGGTTTTATGTGCCATTGTTTGACTTTTACAATGGTGGGCATGTGTGCAGTAGGAACCATAATTAACAAGGTGAATTTGGATCTTTTTCTTGGCAGACATTATGTGGTATGGTCTTCTCTCCTGAATTGAGCAACAGCAGCTCCCAGTAGGCTACATGATCACAGGTGGAAACCACTGATGTTCCACAGTACACTGTGTTACTGGGCTAGGGTGTTAGGTATGTGGGATGAATTCGATATGCACTGATTTATATAATCTTCAATTTACACCGAGTTTCTGAGGGGAATAAACTCACCCTAAATCAGAGGCATCTGGACAATATGGTGGACATGCTGGGGAAGCCACAAGGTGTCAAGAGGTGGAAAGCAGGAGGGAGGTAACACTCTAGATCATGACCTCTTTGGAATTTCTGGAGAAAGGCCAGGATAAGGTTTTCAGGTTAGGATTGGCTATTTGGAATAATTTCAGCTATCTCTCATCTTCTATCAGTTGTCTGCCACTTAGCCCGAGAAGATGAAAGCAGGGAAATACCATCTCTTA